>NW_027286802.1:0-342661 GCF_022747635.1 Hetaerina americana | reverse complement strand
AGTTTTCTGTGGAAATACCACATAAAACAAGTGTTCAAATTAACGGACATATTTTCGATAGATAAATCAACGAATGATGAAGAAAGGCACTTGAATCAATGAAATTGAAAAAATTTTAAGAAAATACGAGATTATATTGAAAATACGAAGATTGAAAGAGAACTAGCGGTTCTCAGTGAACTCGCCACAAAACATGCGCGCTTAAAATCAAAACACAAATTTCTGCTATTAAAAATTCAACGAATTTTGAAAAAAGTAGTTCTATATACTTGAAAGGAAAATATTGAGAGATTATTAACGATCACATCAAAAACACGAAAATTAAATATAAACGAGCTGTTCTCAGTGGAAATACCGATTAAAATGCGTGTTAAAATTAAAACGACATACTCTGCGTTGAGAAAATACGTGAATGCATAAAAAATACGATGATTGAATAAAAACTACCAGTTTTCAGTGTACTCGCCTCAAAACATACGTGTTTAAATAATTAACCATATTTAGCGATTGAAAATTTAACGAATTTTGAAAAAAAAGGTCGAAATACTTAAAAGGAAAATAATGAGAGAAAATTACCGATTCCATCAAAAACACGAAAATTAAATAAAAAGAGCTGTTCTCTGTGGTAATACCAATTTAAAATCCGTGTTAAAATTAAAACGATATATTTTGCGGTGGAGAAATCAACGAATGATGAAAAAATGGGTTTGAAATTTAACGATATCATCAAAAACACGGAAAATAATGAAACGAGTTGTGTTATGTGGAAAAACCATTAATACGTGTTTACATTCAATATAACGTATTTTTCGATGGAGAAATTAACAAATCATGAAAAAAGGGCTTTAAAACTTAACGATTTCATTAAAAACACGGAAAAAAGATAAAAACGAGCACTTTTATGTGGAAACTACACTTCAAAGACTTGTTTAAATTAAAACGACATTTTTAGCGTTGGAGAAATAAACGAAAAAGGAGTTTGATTTACCTAAATTGAAGAAATTTAGAGAGAGTACGCGTTTTAATCGAAAATACGAACATTGGATAAAAAATAGCCTTTTTAGTGGACATGCCGCAAAACATGCGCCACCAATGTTTGCGGTTTAAAAACAAACCAATTTTGTAAAAAGTAGTTAGAAAAACTTGCAGGGAAATAATTGAGAGAAAATTTACGATTTCACCAAAAACACAAAAAATACATAAAATCGAGGAGTTCTCCGTGGAACGCCCACATCAAATACTGGTTTAAGTTATAACGATATAATTTGCGATGTAAAAGACAACGAATGAGGAAAAAAAGAGTTAAAATGACTTGAGTTGAAAAAATGTTGAGAAAATACGTGAATGCATGAAAAATGCGATGATTGAATAAAAACTAGCAGTTTTCAGTGGACTCGCCACAAAACATACGCGTTTCAAATACTCCAACCTATATTCCGATTGAAAAATGAACGAATTTTGAATAAAGTAGTTTGGAAATACTACATTAAATACGTGTTGAAATAAAACGACATATTTTGCGATTGAGAAATCAACGAATGATGAATGAAGGAGTTTGAAATTTAACGATTATATCGAAAACACGGAATTTAAATAATAACGATCTATTTTCTGTGGAAACTCCACTTCAAATACTTGTTTAAATTAAAACGACATTTTAGCGAGGGAGATATAAACGAAAAAAGTGTTTTATTTACTTAAATTGAAGAAATTTAGAGAAAGTACGCGTTTTCATCCAAAATACGATTATTGGATGAAAACTAGCCGTATTCAGTGGACATGCCGCAAAACATGCGCGTGGAAAATGATAACACCAATGTTTGCCGGTAAAAAACCAACGAATTCTGAAAAAAGTTGTTTGAAAAACTTGTAGGAAAGTAATTGAAAGAAAATTTACCATTTCACAAAAAAACATAAAAACAAGGAGTTCTCTGTGGAAATCCATCATCAAATACTAGTTTAAATTATAAAGATATAATTTGCGATGTAAAAGACAAAGATTAATGAAAAACGTCGTTTGAAAACCTTGAATTGAAAAAATGTTGATAGATTGATTTCATCGAAAATAAAAAGAGAAACTAAACACTTGCAGTTTTCAGTGGAATGGACCAAAACATACGCGTGGATAATATTAACAATTATTTTTCGATTGAAAAATCAACGGATTAAAAAAAATACGCGATTTCATCGAAAATACGTAGGGAGATGAAATCGAGCAGTTTTCTGTGGAAATACCACATAAAACAAGTGTTCAAATTAACGGACATATTTTCGATAGATAAATCAACGAATGATGAAGAAAGGCGCTTGAATCAATGAAATTGAAAAATGTAAGAGAAAATACTAAATTACATTGAAAATACGAAGATTGAAAGAGAACTAGCGGTTCTCAGTGAACTCGCCACAAAACATGCGCGCTTAAAATCAAAACACAAATTTCTGCTATTAAAAATTCAACGAATTTTGAAAAAAGTAGTTCTATATACTTGAAAGGAAAATATTGAGAGATTATTAACGATCACATCAAAAACACGAAAATTAAATATAAACGAGCTGTTCTCAGTGGAAATACCGATTAAAATGCGTGTTAAAATTAAAACGACATACTCTGCGTTGAGAAAATACGTGAATGCATAAAAAATACGATGATTGAATAAAAACTACCAGTTTTCAGTGTACTCGCCTCAAAACATACGTGTTTAAATAATTAACCATATTTAGCGATTGAAAATTTAACGAATTTTGAAAAAAAAGGTCGAAATACTTAAAAGGAAAATAATGAGAGAAAATTACCGATTCCATCAAAAACACGAAAATTAAATAAAAAGAGCTGTTCTCTGTGGTAATACCAATTTAAAATCCGTGTTAAAATTAAAACGATATATTTTGCGGTGGAGAAATCAACGAATGATGAAAAAATGGGTTTGAAATTTAACGATATCATCAAAAACACGGAAAATAATGAAACGAGTTGTGTTATGTGGAAAAACCATTAATACGTGTTTACATTCAATATAACGTATTTTTCGATGGAGAAATTAACAAATCATGAAAAAAGGGCTTTAAAACTTAACGATTTCATTAAAAACACGGAAAAAAGATAAAAACGAGCACTTTTATGTGGAAACTACACTTCAAAGACTTGTTTAAATTAAAACGACATTTTTAGCGTTGGAGAAATAAACGAAAAAGGAGTTTGATTTACCTAAATTGAAGAAATTTAGAGAGAGTACGCGTTTTAATCGAAAATACGAACATTGGATAAAAAATAGCCTTTTTAGTGGACATGCCGCAAAACATGCGCCACCAATGTTTGCGGTTTAAAAACAAACCAATTTTGTAAAAAGTAGTTAGAAAAACTTGCAGGGAAATAATTGAGAGAAAATTTACGATTTCACCAAAAATACATAAAATCGAGGAGTTCTCCGTGGAACGCCCACATCAAATACTGGTTTAAGTTATAACGATATAATTTGCGATGTAAAAGACAACGAATGAGGAAAAAAAGAGTTAAAATGACTTGAGTTGAAAAAATGTTGAGAAAATACGTGAATGCATGAAAAATGCGATGATTGAATAAAAACTAGCAGTTTTCAGTGGACTCGCCACAAAACATACGCGTTTCAAATACTCCAACCTATATTCCGATTGAAAAATGAACGAATTTTGAATAAAGTAGTTTGGAAATACTACATTAAATACGTGTTGAAATAAAACGACATATTTTGCGATTGAGAAATCAACGAATGATGAATGAAGGAGTTTGAAATTTAACGATTATATCGAAAACACGGAATTTAAATAATAACGATCTATTTTCTGTGGAAACTCCACTTCAAATACTTGTTTAAATTAAAACGACATTTTAGCGAGGGAGATATAAACGAAAAAAGTGTTTTATTTACTTAAATTGAAGAAATTTAGAGAAAGTACGCGTTTTCATCCAAAATACGATTATTGGATGAAAACTAGCCGTATTCAGTGGACATGCCGCAAAACATGCGCGTGGAAAATGATAACACCAATGTTTGCCGGTAAAAAACGAACGAATTCTGAAAAAAGTTGTTTGAAAAACTTGTAGGAAAGTAATTGAAAGAAAATTTACCATTTCACAAAAAAACATAAAAACAAGGAGTTCTCTGTGGAAATCCATCATCAAATACTAGTTTAAATTATAAAGATATAATTTGCGATGTAAAAGACAAAGATTAATGAAAAACGTCGTTTGAAAACCTTGAATTGAAAAAATGTTGATAGATTGATTTCATCGAAAATAAAAAGAGAAACTAAACACTTGCAGTTTTCAGTGGAATGGACCAAAACATACGCGTGGATAATATTAACAATTATTTTTCGATTGAAAAATCAACGGATTAAAAAAAATACGCGATTTCATCGAAAATACGTAGGGAGATGAAATCGAGCAGTTTTCTGTGGAAATACCACATAAAACAAGTGTTCAAATTAACGGACATATTTTCGATAGATAAATCAACGAATGATGAAGAAAGGCGCTTGAATCAATGAAATTGAAAAATGTAAGAGAAAATACTAAATTACATTGAAAATACGAAGATTGAAAGAGAACTAGCGGTTCTCAGTGAACTCGCCACAAAACATGCGCGCTTAAAATCAAAACACAAATTTCTGCTATTAAAAATTCAACGAATTTTGAAAAAAGTAGTTCTATATACTTGAAAGGAAAATATTGAGAGATTATTAACGATCACATCAAAAACACGAAAATTAAATATAAACGAGCTGTTCTCAGTGGAAATACCGATTAAAATGCGTGTTAAAATTAAAACGACATACTCTGCGTTGAGAAAATACGTGAATGCATAAAAAATACGATGATTGAATAAAAACTACCAGTTTTCAGTGTACTCGCCTCAAAACATACGTGTTTAAATAATTAACCATATTTAGCGATTGAAAATTTAACGAATTTTGAAAAAAAAGGTCGAAATACTTAAAAGGAAAATAATGAGAGAAAATTACCGATTCCATCAAAAACACGAAAATTAAATAAAAAGAGCTGTTCTCTGTGGTAATACCAATTTAAAATCCGTGTTAAAATTAAAACGATATATTTTGCGGTGGAGAAATCAACGAATGATGAAAAAATGGGTTTGAAATTTAACGATATCATCAAAAACACGGAAAATAATGAAACGAGTTGTGTTATGTGGAAAAACCATTAATACGTGTTTACATTCAATATAACGTATTTTTCGATGGAGAAATTAACAAATCATGAAAAAAGGGCTTTAAAACTTAACGATTTCATTAAAAACACGGAAAAAAGATAAAAACGAGCACTTTTATGTGGAAACTGCACTTCAAAGACTTGTTTAAATTAAAACGACATTTTTAGCGTTGGAGAAATAAACGAAAAAGGAGTTTGATTTACCTAAATTGAAGAAATTTAGAGAGAGTACGCGTTTTAATCGAAAATACGAACATTGGATAAAAAATAGCCTTTTTAGTGGACATGCCGCAAAACATGCGCCACCAATGTTTGCGGTTTAAAAACAAACCAATTTTGTAAAAAGTAGTTAGAAAAACTTGCAGGGAAATAATTGAGAGAAAATTTACGATTTCACCAAAAACACAAAAAATACATAAAATCGAGGAGTTCTCCGTGGAACGCCCACATCAAATACTGGTTTAAGTTATAACGATATAATTTGCGATGTAAAAGACAACGAATGAGGAAAAAAAGAGTTAAAATGACTTGAGTTGAAAAAATGTTGAGAAAATACGTGAATGCATGAAAAATGCGATGATTGAATAAAAACTAGCAGTTTTCAGTGGACTCGCCACAAAACATACGCGTTTCAAATACTCCAACCTATATTCCGATTGAAAAATGAACGAATTTTGAATAAAGTAGTTTGGAAATACTACATTAAATACGTGTTGAAATAAAACGACATATTTTGCGATTGAGAAATCAACGAATGATGAATGAAGGAGTTTGAAATTTAACGATTATATCGAAAACACGGAATTTAAATAATAACGATCTATTTTCTGTGGAAACTCCACTTCAAATACTTGTTTAAATTAAAACGACATTTTAGCGAGGGAGATATAAACGAAAAAAGTGTTTTATTTACTTAAATTGAAGAAATTTAGAGAAAGTACGCGTTTTCATCCAAAATACGATAATTGGATGAAAACTAGCCGTATTCAGTGGACATGCCGCAAAACATGCGCGTGGAAAATGATAACACCAATGTTTGCCGGTAAAAAACCAACGAATTCTGAAAAAAGTTGTTTGAAAAACTTGTAGGAAAGTAATTGAAAGAAAATTTACCATTTCACAAAAAAACATAAAAACAAGGAGTTCTCTGTGGAAATCCATCATCAAATACTAGTTTAAATTATAAAGATATAATTTGCGATGTAAAAGACAAAGATTAATGAAAAACGTCGTTTGAAAACCTTGAATTGAAAAAATGTTGATAGATTGATTTCATCGAAAATAAAAAGAGAAACTAAACACTTGCAGTTTTCAGTGGAATGGACCAAAACATACGCGTGGATAATATTAACAATTATTTTTCGATTGAACAATCAACGGATTAAAAAAAATACGCGATTTCATCGAAAATACGTAGGGAGATGAAATCGAGCAGTTTTCTGTGGAAATACCACATAAAACAAGTGTTCAAATTAACGGACATATTTTCGATAGATAAATCAACGAATGATGAAGAAAGGCGCTTGAATCAATGAAATTGAAAAAAGTTAGAGAAAATACAAGATTACATGAAAAATACGAAGATTGAAAAAGAAATAACAGTTCTCAGTGAACTCGCCACAAAACATGCGCGCTTAAAATCATCACACCAATTTCTGCGATTGAAAATTCAACGAATTTTGAAAAAAGTAGTTCGATATACTTGAAAGGAAAATATTGAGTGAAAATTAACGATCACATAAAAAACACGAAAATTTAAAAAACCGAGCTGTTCTCTGTGGAAGTACCAATTTTTGTGCGTGTCAAAATTAAAACGCAATACTCCGCGAAAAAAATCATCGAATGATGTTTCAAAAAGTGTTTGAAACTCTTGAAAGGAAATTATCGAGGGTAAATAACGATTGCATCGAAAACACGAAAAGTAAATAAAGACGAGAGTTTTCCGTCTGAATTCCACATAAATTACGTGTTTAAATTAAAACTTCATATTTTACGGTGGAGAAATCCAGGAATGATGAATAAAGGGGTTTGAAATTTAACGATATCATCGAAAACACGGGAAAAAATTAAACGAGTTGATTTATTTGAAAAATACCACAACACACGTGTTTACATTAAAATAACGTATTTTTCGGTTGAGAAATAAACAAATCATGATAAAAGGAGTGTAAAATTTAACGATTTCATTGAAAACACGGAAAATAGATATAAACGAACTCATTTCTATTGTAACTCCACAGCAAATACTTGTTTAAATTAAAACGACATTTTAAGCGATGGAGAAATAAACGAAAAAGGAGTTTGGTTTACTTAAATTAAGGAAATTAAGAGAAAGAACACGATTTCATCCAAAATACAATCATTGGATGAAAACTAGTCGTTTTCAGTGGACACACCGCAAAACATGCGCGTGGAAAATCATAACACAAATGCTTGCGGTTAAAAAACCAACAAATTTTGAAAAATGTAGTTTGAAAAACTTGGAAGGAAATTATTTAGAGAATATTTACAATTTCAGCAAAAACACAAAAAATACTTAAAATCAAGAAGCCATCTCTGGAAATACCACATCAAATAATAGTTTAAATTATAACGATATAATTTGTGATTTAAAAGACAACGAAAAGAAGATAAAGTAAACACTTGTAGTTTTCAGTGGAATGGCAACAAAACGTACGCGTTGATAATAATAACAACTTTTTTTCGATCGAAAAATCAACGGATTAAAAAAACATACGCGATTTCTTCGAAAATACGTAGATTGAATAAAAACGAGCAGTTTTCTGTGGAAATACCACATAAAACCCGTGTTCAAATTAACGAACATATTTTCGATAGATAAATCAACGAATGATGAAGAATGGCGCTTCAAACAATAAAATTGAAAAAAGTAAAAGAAAATACGAGATTACATTCAAAATACGAAGATTGAAAGAGAACTAGCTGTTCTCGGTGATCTCGCCAAAAAACATGCGCGCTTAAAATCAAAACACAAATTTCTGTTATTAAAAATTGAAGGAATTTTGAAAAAAGTAGTTCGATATACTTGAAAGGAAAATATTGAGAGATTATTAACGATCACATCAAAAACACGAAAATTAAATATAAACGAGCTGTTCTCAGTGGAAATACCGATTAAAATGCGTGTTAAAATTAAAACGACATACTCTGCGTTGAGAAAATACGTGAATGCATAAAAAATACGATGATTGAATAAAAACTACCAGTTTTCAGTGTACTCGCCTCAAAACATACGTGTTTAAATAATTAACCATATTTTGCGATGAAAAATTTAACGAATTTTGAAAAAAGTAGTTCGAAATACTTAAAAGTTTTTCTTAAAAAACTTTTAAGAAAACTTTCTTAAAACTTTCGTTGAAAACACGAAATAAACTAATGATGAAAAAATGGGTTTGAAATTTAACAATATCATCAAAAACACGGAAAATAATTAAACGAGTTTTTGTATGTGGAAAAACCATTAATACGAGTTTACATTCAATATAACGTATTTTTCGATGGAGAAACTAACAAATCATTAAAAGAGCTTTAAAACTTAACTATTTCATTAAAAACACGACAAAAAAGATAATAACGAGCCCTTTAATGTGGAAACTCCACTTCAAAAACTTGTTTAAATTAAAACGACATTTAAAGCGTTAAAGAAATAGAAGAAAAAGGAGTTTGATTTACCTAAATTGAAGAAATTTAGAGAGAGTACGCAAGTTAATCAAAAATACGATTATTAAATGAAAACTAGCCGTTTTCAGTGGACATGCCGCAAAAAATGCGCGTGGAAAATCATAACACCAATGTTTGCGGTTAAAAAACCAACGAATTTGGAAAAAAGTTGTTTGAAAAACTTGGAAGGTAATAATTGAGAAAAAACTTACGATTTTATCAAAAAACACAAAAAAACATAAAAACAAGGAGTTCTCTGTGGAAATCCATCATCAAATACTAGTTAAAATTATAAAGATATAATTTGCGATGTAAAAGACAAAGAATAATGAAAAACGTCGTTTGAAAACCTTGAATTGAAAAAATGTTGATAGATTGATTTCATCGAAAATAAAAAGAGAAACTAAACACTTGCAGTTTTCAGTGGAATGGACCAAAACATACGCGTGGATAATAATAACAATTATTTTTCGATTGAAAAATCAACGGATTAAAAAAAATACGCGATTTCATCGAAAATACCGAGGAAGATTAAAACGAGCAGTTTTCGCTGGAATCACCACAAAAAACAAGTGTTCAAATTAACGGACATATTTTCGTTAGATAAATCAACGAATGATGAAGAAAGGCGCTTGAATCAATGAAATTGAAAAAGGTTAGAGAAAATACAAAATTACATCGAAAATACGAAGATTGAAAAAGAACTAACAGTTCTCAGTGAACTCGCAACAAAACATGCGCGCTTAAAATCATCACACCAATTTCTGCGATTGAAAATTCAACGAATTTAGAAAAAAGTAGTTCGATATACTTGAAAGGAAAATATTGAGAGAAAATTAACGATCACATAAAAAACACGAAAATATAAAAAACCGAGCTGTTCTTTGTGGAAGTACCAATTTAAATGCGTGTTAAAATTAAAACGACATACTCCGCGAAAAAAAATCATCGAATGATGAAAAAAGGTGTTTGAAACTTTTGAAAGGAAATTATCGAGGGTAAATACCGATTTCATCGAAAAAACGAAAAGTAAATAAAGACGAGAGTTTTCCGTCTGAATTCCACATAAATTACGTGTTTAAATTAAAACTTTATATTTTGCGGGAGAAATCAAGGAATGATGAAAAATGGGGTTTGAAATTTTACAATATCATCGAAAACACGGAAAAAAATTAAACGAGTTTATTTTTTGGAAATGCCACAACACACGTGTTTACATTAAAATAACGTATTTTTCGATGGAGAAATTAACAAATCATGAAAAAAGGAGTGTAAAATTTAACGATATCATTGAAAACACGGAAAATAGATATAAACGAGCTCATTTCTATTGTAACTCCACTGCAAATACTTGTTTAAATTAAAACAACATTTTAAGCGATGGAGAAATAAACGAAAAAATAGTTTGGTTTACTTAAATTAAAGAAATTTAGAGAAACAACGCGATTTCATCCAAAATAGGATCATTGGATGAAAACTAGTCGTTTTCAGTGGACACGCCGCAAAACATGCGCGTGGAAAATCATAACACCAATGTTTGCGGTTAAAAAACCAACGAATTTTGAAAAAATTTGTTTGGTAAACTTGGAGGGTAATAATTGAGAGAAAATTTACCTTCTCAGCTAAAACACTAAGAAATCCATAAAATCGAGGAAATACCATTTCAAATGCGTGTAAAATTAAAAGGTCATACTCTGCGATGAAGAAATCATCAAATGATGAAAAGAGGTTTTTTAATTACTTAAATTAAATATATTTAGAGAAAATACGCATTTCATCGAAAATACGAAGATTGATAAAAAGCTAGCAGTTTTTAGTGTTCTCGCCACAAAACATACATGTTTTGAAAATTACCCATATTTTGCGATTGAAATTTCAAGGAAAACCGAAAAAAGTAGTTTGTAACTCTTGAAAGGAGAATATATAGGGTAAAATAAGGATTGCATCGAAATCACGAAAAGTAAATAAAGACGAGCTGTTGTCCGTTTAAAAACCACATAAATTACGTTTTTAAATTAAAACTACATATTTTGCAGTGGAGAAATCAACATATGATGAAAAAATAAGTTTGAAATTTAACTATATCATCGAAAACACGGAAAAAAATTAAACGAGTAGTTTTACTTGGAAATACCAGAAAAATACTTGATTACATTAAAAAAAAATATTTTTCCAAAACCAACGAATTATTAAAAAAAAAGTTTGATAAACTTGGAAGGAAATAATTGAGAGAATATTTACGATCTCACCAAAAACACAAAAAATACATAAAATCGAGGAGTTCTCCGTGGAAATCCCACATCAAATATTAGTTAAGTTATAACGATATAATTTGCGATGTAAAAAACAACGAATGAGGAAAAAAAAGGGTAAAAACAACTTGAATTTAAAAAATGTTAAGAAAATACGTAAATGCATGAAAAATGCGATGATTGAATAAAAACTAGCAGTTTTCAGTGAACTCGCCCCAAAACATTCGCGTTTAACAAAATCCGACCTACATTCCGATTGAAAAATCAACGATTTTGGAATAAAGTAGTTTGGAAGTACTACATTAAATACGTGTTGAAATAAGACTACATAGTTTTCGATGGAGAAATCAACGAATGATGAAAGAAGAAGTTTTAAATTAAACGATGTTATCGAAAACACGGAAAATAAAAAAAAACGAGCTGTTTTCTGTGAAAACTCCACTTCAAATACTTGTTTAAATTTAAACGACATTTTTAGCGAAGGAGATATACACGAAAAAGTAGTTTGATTATCTTAAATTGAAGAAATTTAGAGAAAGTTCGCGTATTCATCCAAAATACGATCATTGGATGAAAACTAATCGTTTTCAGTGGACAAGCCGCAAAGCATGCGCGTGGAAAATCATAACACCAATGTTTGCGGTTAAAAAACTAACGAATTTCGAAAAATGCAGTTTGAAAAATTAGAAGGAAATTATTTAGAGAAAATTTACGATTTTAGCAAAAACACAAAAAATACTTAAAAACGAGAACTTATCTCTGGAAATACCACATCAAATACTAGTTTAAATTATAACGATATAATTTGTGATTTAAAAGACAACGAAAAGAAGATAAAGTAAACACTTGCAGTTTTCAGTGGAATGGCAACAAAACGTACGCGTGGATAATAATAACAACTTTTTATCGATCGAAAAATCAACGGATTAAAAAAAAATACGCGATTTCTTCGAAAATACGTAGATTGAATAAAAACGAGTAGTTTTATGTGGAAATACCAGATAAAACCCGTGTTCAAATTTACGAACATTTTTTCGATACATAAATCAACGAATGAAGAAGAATGGCGCATCAAACAATGAAATTGATAAAAGTTAAAGAAAATACGAGATTACATTAAAAATACGAATATTGAAAGAGAACAAGCTGTTCTCAGTGAACTCGCTACAAAACATGCGCGCTTAAATTCAAAACACAAATTTCTGCTATTAAAAATTCAACGAATTTTGAAAAAAGTAGTTCGATATACTCGAAAGGAAAATATTCAGAGATTATTAACGATCACATCGAAAACACGAAAATTAAATATAAACGAGCAGTTCTCAGTTGTTATACCAATTTCAAATGCGTGTTAAAATTAAAACGATATATTTTGCGGTGGAGATATCAACGAATGATGAAAAAATGGGTTTGAAATTAAACGATATCATCAAAAACACGGAAAATAATTAAATGAGTTGTTTTAAGAGGAAAAACCATTATTACGTGTTTACATTCAATATAACGTATTTTTCGATGGAGAAACTAACAAATCATGAAAAAAGGGCTTTAAAACTTTGACTTCATTGAAAACACGAACAAAAGATAAAAACGAGCACTTTTATGTGGAAACTCAACTTCAAAAACTTGTTTAAATTAAAACGACATTTTAAGCGTTAAAGAAATAGAAGAAAAAGGAGTTTGTTTTACCTAAATTGAAGAAATTTAAAGAGAGTACGCGTGTTAATCAAAAATACGATTATTAAATGAAAACTAGCCGTTTTCAGTGGACATGCCGCAAAACATGCGCGTGGAAAATGATAACATCAATTTTTGCGGTTAAAAAACCAACGAATTTAGAAAAAAGTTGTTTGAAAAACTTGGAAGGTAATAATTGAGAAAAAATTTACGATTTCACCAAAAAACACAAAAAAACATAAAAACAAGGAGTTCTCTGTGGAAATCCATCATCAAATACTAGTTTAAATTATAAAGATGTAATTTGCGATGTAAAAGACAAAGAATAATGAAAAATGAGGTTTGAAATCCTTGAATTGAAAAAATGTTGATAGATTGATTTCATCGAAAATTAAAAGAGAAATTAAACACTTGCAGTTTTCAGTTGAATGGACCAAAACATACGCGTGGATAATAATAACAATTATTTTTCGATTGAAAAATCAACGGATTAAAAAAAATACGCGATTTCATCGAAAATACTGAGGAAGATTTAAACGAGCAGTTTTCCCTGGAATCACCACATAAAACAAGTGTTCAAATTAACGGACATATTTTCGATAGATAAATCAACGAATGATGAAGAAAGGCGCTTGAATCAATTAAATTGAAAAAAGTTAGAGAAAATACAAGATTATATCGAAAATACGAAGATTGAAAAAGAACTAACAGTTCTCAGTGAACTCGCCACAAAACATGCGCGCTTAAAATCATCACACCAATTTCTGCGATTGAAAATTCAACGAATTTAGAAAAAAGTAGTTCGATATACTTGAAAGGAAAATATTGAGAGAAAGTTAACGATCACATAAAAAACACAAAAATTTAAAAAACCGAGCTGTTCTTTGTGGAAGTACCAATTTAAATGCGTGTTAAAATTAAAACGACATACTCCGCGAAAAAATATCATCGAATGATGAAAAAAGGTGTTTGAAACTCTTGAAAGGAAATTATCGAGGATAAATAACGATTTCATCAAAAACACGAAAAGTTAATAAAGACGAGAGTTTTCCGTCTGAATTCCAAATAAATTACGTGTTTAAATTAAAACTTTATATTTTGCGGTGGAGAAATCAAGGAATGATGAAAAAAGGGGTTTGAAATTTAACGATATCATCGAAAACACGGAAAAAAATTAAACTAGTTGAGATATTTGGAAATACCACAACACACGTGTTTACATTAAAATAACGTATTTTTCGATGGAGAAATTAACAAATCATGAAAAAAGGAGTGTAAAATTTAACGATTTCATTGAAAACACGGAAAATAGATATAAACGAACTCATTTCTATTGTAACTCCTCAGCAAATACTTGTTTAAATTAAAACGACATTTTAAGCAATGGAGAAATAAACGAAAAAGGAGTTTGGTTTACTTAAATTAAAGAAATTTAGAGAAAGAACGCGATTTCATCCAAAATACGATCATTGGATGAAAACTAGTCGTTTTCAGTGGACACGCCAATGCGATGATTGAATAAAAACTAGCAGTTTTCAGTGGACTCGCCCCAAAACATTCGCGTTTCAAAAAATCCGACCTACATTCCGATTGAAAAATCAACGAATTTGGAAAAAAGTAGTTTGGAAGTACTACATTAAATACCTGTTGAAATAAGAGATCATAGTTTGCGATGGAGAAATCAACGAATGATGAAAGAAGAAGTTTTAAATTAAACGATGTTATCGAAAACACGGAAAATAACACAAAACGAGCTGTTTTCTGTGAAAACTCCACTTCAAATACTTGTTTAAATTAAAACGACATTTTTAGCGAAGTATATATACACGAAAAAGTAGTTTGATTATCTTAAATTGAAGAAATTTAGAGAAAGTTCGCGTTTTCATCCAAAATACGATCATTGGATGAAAACTAATCGTTTTCAGTGCACACGCCGCAAAACATGCGCGTGGAAAATCATAACGCCAATGTTTGCGGTTAAAAAACTAACGAATTTCGAAAAATGTAGTTTAAAAAACTTGGAAGGAAGTTATTTAGAGAAAATTTACGATTTCAGCAAAAACGCAAAAAATACTTAAAAACGAGAAGTTATCTCTGGAAATACCACATCAAATACTAGTTTAAATTATAACGCTATAATTTGTGATTTAAAAGAAAAGACAAATACTTGGTGTAATAAAAACGACATTTTTAGCGTTGGAGAAAAAAAAGGAAAAAGGAGTTTGATTTACTTATATTGAAGAAATTTTAAGAAAGTACGCGTTTTCATCAAAAACACGATAATTAAATGAAAACTAGCCGTTTTCAGTGGACATGCCGCAAAACATGCGCGTGGAAAATCATAACACCAATGTTTGCGGTTAAAAAACCAACGAATTTTGAAAATGTACTGTGAAAAACTTGGAAGGAAATTATATAGAGAAAATTTACGATTTCAGCAAACACACAAAAAATACTTAGAAACGAGAAGTTATCTCTGGAAATACCACATCAAATACTAGTTTAAATTATAACGATATAATTTGCGATTTAAAAGACAACGAAAAGAAGATAAAGTAAACACTTGCAGTTTTCAGTGAAATGGCAACAAAACATACGTGTTGATAATAATAACACCTTTTTTTCGATCGAAAAATCAACGGATTAAAAAAAAATACGCGATTTCTTCGAAAATACGTAGATTGAATAAAAACGAGCAGTTTTCTGTTGAAATACCAGATAAAACCCGTGTTCAAATTTACGAACATATTTTCGATACATAAATCAACGAATGATGAAGAATGGCGCCTCAAACAATGAAATTGAAAAAAGTTAAAGAATATACGAGATTACATTGAAAATACGAAGATTGAAAGAGAACTAGCTGTTCTCAGTGAACTCGCCACAAAAAATGCGCGCTTAAAATCAAAACACAAATTTCTGCTATTAAAAATTTAACGAATTTTTGAAAAAGTAGTTCTATATACTTGAAAGGAAAATATTGAGAGATTATTATAGATCACATCGAAAACACGAAAATTAAATATAAACGAGCTGTTCTCAGTGGAAATTCCGATCTTAATGCGTGTTAAAATTAAAACGACATACTCTGCGTTGAAAAAATACGTGAATGCATAAAAAATACGATGATTGAATAAAAACTACCAGTTTTCAGTGTACTCGCCTAAAAACATACGTGTAAAATTATTAACCATATTTTGCGATAGAAAATTTAACGAATTTTGAAAAAAGTAGTTCGAAATACTTAAAAGGAAAATATTGGGAGAGAATTACCGATTCCATCAAAAACACGAAAATTAAATAAAAAGAGCTGTTCTCTGTGGTAATACCAATTTAAAATGCGTGTTAAAATTAAAACGATATATTTTGCGGTGGAGAAATCAACGAATGATGAAAAAATGGGTTTGATATTTAACGATATCATCAAAAACACGGAAAATAATTAAACGAGTTGTTTTAAGAGGAAAAACCATAAATATGTAACTAATACTTAACTAAAGTTATCTCTGGAAATACCACATCAAATACTAGTTTAAATTATAACGATATAATTTGTGATTTAAAAGACAACGAAATGAAGATAAAGTAAACACTTGAAGTTTTCAGTGGAATGGCAACAAAACGTACGCGTAGATAATAATAACAAATTTCATTTCAAATAATAACAAATTTCATTTTAAATAACATGCGCGTGGAAAATCATAAAACTGGTCGTTTTCAGTGGACACGCCCCAAAACATGCGCGTGGAAAATCAAAACACCAATGTTTGCTGTTAAAAAACTAACGAATTTTGAAAAATGTACTGTGAAAAACTTGGAAGGAAATTATATAGAGGAAATTTACTATTTCAGCAAAAACACAAAAAATACTTAGAAACGAGAAGTTATCTCTCGAAATACCACATCAAATACTAGTTTAAATTATAACGATATAATTTGCGATTTAAAAGACAACGAAAAGAAGATAAAGTAAACACTTGCAGTTTTTAGTGGAATGGCAACAAAACGTACGCGTTGATAATAATAACAACTTTTTTTCGATCGAAAAATCAACGGATTAAAAAAAAATACGCGATTTCTTCGAAAATACGTAGATTGAATAAAAACGAGCAGTTTTCTGTTGAAATACCAGATAAAACCTGTGTTCAAATTTACGAACATATTTTCGATACATAAATAACGAATGATGAAGAATGGCGCCTCAAACAATGAAATTGAAAAAAGTTAAAGAAAATACGAGATTACATCGAAAATACGAAGAATGAAAAAGAACTAACAATTCTCAGTGAACTCGCCACAAAACATGCGCGCTTAAAATCATCACACTAATTTCTGCGATTGAAAATTCAACGAATTTATAAAAAAGTAGTTCGATATACTTGAAAGGAAAATATTGAGAGAAAATTAACGTTCACATAAAAAACACGAAAATTTAAAAAACCGAGCTGTTCTTTGTGGAAGTACCAATTTAAATGCGTGTTAAAATTAACCGACATACTCCGCGAAAAAAAATCATCGAATGATGAAAAAAGGTGTTTGAAACTCTTGAAAGGAAATTATCGAGGATAAATAACGATTTCATCGAAAACACGAAAAGTAAATAAAGACGAGAATTTTCCGTCTGAATTCCACATAAATTACGTGTTTAAATTAAAACTTTATATTTTGCGGTGGAGAAATCAAGGAATGATGAAAAAAGGGGTTTGAAATTTAACGATATCATCGAAAACACGGAAAAAATTATACGACATGATTTTTTGGAAATACCACAACACACGTGTTTACATTAAAATAACGTATTTTTCGATGGAGAAATTAACAAATCATGAAAAAAGGAGTGTAAAATTTAACAATTTCATTGAAAACACGGAAAATAGATATAAACATACTCATTTCTATTGTAACTTCACTGCAAATACTTGTTTCAATTAAAAATACATTTTTAGCGATGGAGAAATAAACGAAAAAGGAGTTTCGTTTACTTAAATTAAAGAAATTTAGAGAAAGAACGCGATTTCATCCAAAATACGATCATTGGATGAAACCTAGTCGTTTTCAGTGGACACGCCGTAAAACATGCACGTGGAAAATCATAACACTAATGTTTGCGGTTAAAAACTAACGAACTTTGAAAAACGTAGTTTGATAAACTTGGAAGGAAATTATTTAGAGAAAATTTACGAGTTCAGCAAAAACACAAAAAATACTTTAAAACGAGAAGTTATCTATGGAAATACCACATCAAATACTAGTTTAAATTATAACGATATAATTTGTGATTTAAAAGACAACGAAAAGAAGATAAAGTAAACACTTGCAATTTTCAATGGAATGGCAACATAACGTACGCGTTGATAATAATTACAATTTTTTTCGATCGAAAAATCAACGGATTTAAAAAAAATACGCGATTTCTTCGAGAATACGTAGATTGAATAAAAACGAGCAGTTTTCTGTTGAAATACCAGAGAAAACCCGTGTTCAAATTTACGAACATATTTTCGATACATAAATCAACGAATGATGAAGAATGGCGCCTCAAACAATGAAATTGAAAAAGGTTAAAGAAAATACGAGATTACATTGAAAATACGAAGATTGAAAGAGAACTAGCTGTTCTCAGTGAACTCGCCACAAAACATGCGCGCTTAAAATCAAAACACAAATTTCTGCTATTAAAAATTCAACGAATTTTGGAAAAAGTAGTTGAATATACTTGAAAGGAAAATATTGAGAGATTATTAACGATCACATCGAAAACACGAAAATTAAATATAAACGAGCTGTTCTCAGTGGAAATTCCGATCTTAATGCGTGTTAAAATTAAAACGACATACTCTGCGTTGAAAAAATACGTGAATGCATAAAAAATACGATGATTGAATAAAAAACTACCAGTTTTCAGTGTACTCGCCTAAAAACATACGTGTTAAATTATTAACCATATTTTGCGATAGAAAATTTAACGAATTTTGAAAAAAGTAGTTCGAAATACTTAAAAGGAAAATATTGGGAGAAAATTACCGATTCCATCAAAAACACGAAAATTAAATAAAAAGAGCTGTTCTCTGTGGTAATACCAATTTAAAATGCGTGTTAAAATTAAAACGATGTATTTTGCGACGGAGAAATCAACGAATGATGAAAAAATGGGTTTGATATTTAACGATATCATCAAAAACACGGAAAATAATTAAACGAGTCGTTTTAAGAGGAAAAACCATAAATATGTGTTAACATTCATTATAACGTATTTTTCGATGGAGAAATTAACAAATCATGAAAAAAGGGCTTTTAAACTTAACTATTTCATTAAAAACACTACAAAAAAGATAATATCGAGCACTTTAATGTGGAAACTCCACTTCAAAAACTTGTTTAAATTAAAACGACATTTTTAGCGTTGGAGAAATAAACGAAAAAGGAGTTTGATTACCTGAATTGAAGAAATGTAGAAAGAGTACCCGTTTTAATCCAAAATACGATTATTAAATGGAAACTAGCCGTTTTCAGTGGACATGCCGAAAAACATGCGCGTGGAAAATCATAACACCAATGTTTGCGGTTAAAAAACCAACGAATTTAGAAACAATTTGTTTGAAAAACTTGGATGGTAATAATTGAGAAAAAATTTACGATTTCACCAAAAAACACAAAAAAACATAAAAACATGGAGTTCTCTGTGGAAATCCATCATCAAATACTAGTTTAAATTATAAAGATATAATTTGCGATGTAAAAGACAAAGAAAAATGAAAAACGACGCTTGAAAACCTTGAATTGAAAAAATGTTGATTGATTAATTTCATCGAAAATAAGAAGATAAAGTAAAAAGTAGCAGTTTTCAGTGGAATTGACCAAAACATACGCGTTGATAATAATAACAACTGTTTTTCGATTGAAAAATCAACGGATAAAAAAAAATACGCGATTTCATCGAAAATACGTAGGAAGATGAAATCGAGCAGTTTTCTGTGGAAATACCACATAAAACAATGGTTCAAATTAACGGACATATTTTCGATAGATAAATCAACGAATGATGAAGAAAGGCGCTTGAATCAATGAAATTGAAAAAAGTTAGAGAAAATACAAGATTACATCGAAAATACGAAGATTGAAAAAGAACTAACAGTTCTCAGTGAACTCGCCACAAAACATGCGCGCTTAAAATCATCACACCAATTTCTGCGATTGAAAATTCAACGAACTTAGAAAAAAGTAGTTCGATATACTTGAAAGGAAAATATTGAGAGAAAATTAACGATCACATAAAAAACACGAAAATTTAAAAAACCGAGCTGTTCTTTGTGGAAATACCAATTTAAATGCGTGTTAAAATTAAAACGACATACTCCGCGAAAAAAAATCATCGAATGATGAAAAAAGTGTTTGAAACTCTTGAAAGGAAATTATCAAGGATAAATAACGATTTCATCGAAAACACGAAAAGTAAATAAAGACGAGAGTTTTCCGTCTGAATTCCACATAAATTACGTGTTTAAATTAAAACTTTATATTTTGCGGTGGAGAAATCAAGGAATAATGAAAAAAGGGGTTTGAAATTTAACGATATCATCGAAAACACGGAAAAAAATTAAACGAGTTGATTTTTTGGAAATACCATAACACACGTGTTTACATTAAAATAACGTATTTTTCCATGGAGAAATTAACAAATCATGAAAAAAGGAGTGTTAAATTTAACGATTTCATTGAAAACACGGAAAATAGATATAAACGAGCTCATTTCTATTGTAATTTCACTGCAAATACTTGTTTAAATTAAAACAACATTTTAAGCGATGGAGAAATAAACGAAAAAGGAGTTTCGTTTACTTAAATTAAAGAAATATAGAGAAAGAACGCGATTTCATCCAAAATACGATCATTGGATGAAACCTAGTCGTTTTCAGTGGACACGCCGTAAAACATGCGCGTGGAAAATCATAACACCAATGTTTGCGGTTAAAAAACTAATGAACTTTGAAAAACGTAGTTTAAAAAACTTGGAAGGAAATTATTTAGAGAAAATTTACGAGGTCAGCAAAAACACAAAAAATACTTTAAAACGAGAAGTTATCTCTTGAAATACCACATCAAATACTAGTTTAAATTTAAACGATATAATTTGTGATTTAAAAGACAACGAAATGAAGATAAAGTAAACACTTGAAGTTTTCAGTGGAATGGCAGCAAAACGTACGCGTAGATAATAATAACAAATTTCATTTCAAATAATAACAAATTTCATTTTAAATAACATGCGCGTGGAAAATCATAAAACTAGTCGTTTTCAGTGGACGCGCCCCAAAACATGCGCGTGGAAAATCATAACACCAATGTTTGCTGTTAAAAAACTAACGAATTTTGAAAAATGTACTGTGAAAAACTTGGAAGGAAATTATATAGAGAAAATTTACGATTTCAGCAAAAACACAAAAAATACTTAGAAACGAGAAATTATCTCTGGAAATACCACATCAAATACTAGTTTAAATTATAACGATATAATTTGCGATTTAAAAGACAACGAAAAGAAGATAAAGTAAACACTTGCAGTTTTCAGTGGAATGGCAACAAAACGTACGCGTTGATAATAATAACAAGTTTTTTTCGATTGAAAAATCAACGGATTAAAAAAAAATCCGCGATTTCTTCGAAAATACGTAAATTGGATAAAAACGAGCAGTTTTCTGTGGAAATACCACATAAAACCCGTGTTCAACTTAACGAACATATTTTCGTTAGATAAATCAACGAATGATGAAGAATGGCCCTTCAAACAATGAAATTGAAAAAAGTTAAAGAGAATACGAGATTGCATTGAAAATACGAAGATTGAAAGAGAACTAGCTGTTCTCAGTGAACTCGCCACAAAACATGCGCGCTTAAAATCAAAACACAAATTTCTGCTATTAAAAATTCAACGAATTTTGAAAAAAGTAGTTCGATATACTTGAAAGGAAAATATTGAGAGATTATTAACGATCACATCGAAAACACGAAAATTAAATATAAACGAGCCTTTCTCAGTGGAAATACCGATTTAAATGCGTGTTATAATTAAAACGACATACTCTGCGTCGAGAAAATACGTGAATGCATAAAAAATACGATGATTGAATAAAAACTACCAGTTTCCAGTATACTCGTCACAAAACATACGTGTTTAAATAATTACCCATATTTTGCAATTGAAAATTTAACGAATTTTGAAAAAAGTAGTTCGAAATACTTAAAAGGGGAATATTAAAAGAAGACTACCGATTCCATTAAAAATTCGAATATTAAATAAAAAGAGCGCTTTTCTGTGGTAATATCAATTTAAAATGCGTGTTAAAATTAAAACGATATATTTTGCGGTGGAGAAATCAACGAATGATGAAAAAATGGGTTTGATATTTAACGATATCATCGAAAACACGGAAAAATATTAAACGAGTTGTTTTAAGAGGAAAAACCATAAATATGTGTTAACATTCATTATAACGTATTTTTCGATGGAGAAATTAACAAATCATGAAAAAAGGGCTTTTAAACTTAACTATTTCATTAAAAACACGACGAAAAAGATAATAACGAGCACTTTAATTTGGAAACTCCACTTCAAAAACTTGTTTAAATTAAAACGACATTTTTAGCGTTGGAGAAATAAACGAAAAAGGAGTTTGATGTACTTAAATTGAAGAAATTTAAAGTAAGTGCGCGTTTTCATCAAAAATACAATAATTAAATGAAAACTAGCCGTTTTCAGTGGACATGCCGCAAAACATGCGCGTGGAAAATCATAACACCAATGTTTGCGGTTAAAAAACCAACGAATTTTGAAAAAATTTGTTTGAAAAACTTGGAAGGTAATAATTGAGAGAAAATTTACGATTTCACCAAAAAACACAAAAAAACATAAAAACAAAGAGTTCTCTGTGGAAATCCATCATCAAATACTAGTTTAAATTATAAAGATATAATTTGCGATGTAAAAGACAAAAAATAATGAAAAACGACGCTTGAAAACCTTGAATTGAATAAATGCTGATTGATTGATTTCATCGAAAATAAGAAGATAAAATAAACACTTTCAGTTTTCAGTGGAATGGACCAAAACATACGCGTGGATAATAATAACAATTATTTTTCGATTGAAAAATCAACGGATTAAAAAAAAATACGCGATTTCATCGAAAATACGTAGGAAGATGAAAACGAGCAGTTTTCTTTGGAAATACCACATGAAACCACTATTCAAATTAACGGACATATTTTCGATGGATAAATCAACGAGTGATTTAGAAAGGCGCTTGAATCAATGAAATTGAAAAAAGTTAGGGAAAAGACAAGATTACATCGAAAATACGAAGATTGAAAAAGAAGTAACAGTTCTCAGTGAACTCGCCGAAAAACATGCGTGCTTAAAATCATCACACCAATTTCTGCGATTGAAAATTCAACGAATTTAGAAAAAAGTAGTTCGATATACTTGAAAGGAAAATATTGAGAGAAAATTAACGATCACATAAAAAACACGAAAATTTAAAAACCCAGCCGTTCTCTGTGGAAGTACCAATTTAAATGCGTGTTAAAATTAAAACGACATACTCCGCGAAAAAGAAACCATCGAATGATGAAAAAAGGTGTTTGAAACTCTTGAAAGGATATTATCGAGAAAAAATAACGATTGTATCGAAAACACAAAAACTAAATAAAGACGAGCAGTTTTCCGTTTAATTGCCACATAAATTACGTGTTTAAATTAAAACCTAATATTTTGCGATAGAGAAATCAAGGAATGATGAAAAAAGGAGTTTGAAATTTAACGATATCATAGAAAACACGGAAAAAAATTAAACGAGTTGATTTATTTGGAAATACCACAACACACGTGTTAACATTAAAATAACGTATTTTTCGATGGAGAAATTAACAAATCATGAAAAAAGGAGTGTGAAATTTAACGATTTCATTGAAAACACGGATAATAGATAAAAACGAGCTCTTTTCTGTTGAAAATCCACTGCAAATACTTGTTTAAAATAAAACGAAATTTTAAGCGATGGAGAAATGAACGAAAAACGAGTTTGATTTACTTAAATTGAAGAAATTTAAAGAAAGTACGCGTTTTCATCAAAAATACGATAATTTAATGAAAACTAGCCGTTTTCAGTGGACATGCCGCAAAACATGCGCGTGGAAAATCATAACACCAATGTTTGCGGTTAAAAAACCAACGAATTTTGAAAAAATTTGTTTGATAAACTTGGAAGGTGATAATTGAGATAAAATTTACGATTTCAGCAAAAACACAAAAAATACTTAAAACGAGAAGGTATCTCTGGAAATACCACATCAAATACTAGTTTAAATTATAACGATATAATTTGCGATTTAAAAGACAACGAAAAGAAGATAAAGTAAACACTTGCAGTTTTCAGTGGAATGGCAACAAAACGTACGCGTTGATAATAATAAAAACTTTTTTTCGATCGAAAAATCAACGGATTAAAACAAAATACGCGATTTCTTCGAAAATACGTAGATTGAATAAAAACGAGCAGTTTTCTGTTGAAATACCAGATAAAACCCGTGTTCAAATTTACGAACATATTTTCTATAGATAAATCAACGAACGATGAAGAATTGTGCTTTAAACAATGACATTGAAAAAAGTTAAAGAAAATACGATATTACATCGAAAATACGATGTTTGAAAGTGAACTAGCTTTTCTCAGTGAACTCGCCACAAAAAATGCGCGCTTAAAATCAAAACACAAATTTCTGCTATTAAAAATACAACGAATTTTGAAAAGAGTAGTTCGATATTCTTGAAAGGAAAATATTTAGAGATTATTAACGATCACATCGAAAACACGAAAATCAAATATAAACGAGCTGTTCTCAGTGGAAATACCGATTTTAATGCGTGTTAAAATTAAAAAGACATACTCTGTGTTGAGAAAATACGTGAATGCATAAGAAATACGATGATTGAATAAAAACTGCCAGTTTTCAGTGTACTCGCCTCAAAACATGCGTGTTTAAATAATTAACCATATTTTACGATTGAAAATTTAACGAATTTTGAAAAAAGTAGTTCGAAATACTTAAAAGGAAAATATTGAGAGAAAATTACCGATTCCATCAAAAACACGAAAATTAAATAAAAAGAGGTGTTCTCTGTGTTAATACCAATTTAAAATGCGTGTTAAAATTAAAACGATATATTTTGCGGTGGAGAAATCAACGAATGATGAAAAAATGGGTTTGAAATTTAACGATTTCATCAAAAACGCGGAAAATATTTAAACGAGTTGTTTTATGTGGAAAAACCATAAATACATGTTTACATTCAATATAACGTTTTTTTCGATGGAGAAATTAACAAATCATGGAAAAAGGGCTTTAAAACTTAAAGATTTCATTGAAAACACGGAAAAAAAGATAAAAACGAGCTCTTTTATGTGGAAACTCCACTTCAAATATTTGAAAAAGAACTAACAGTTCTCAGTGAACTCGCCACAAAACATGCGCGCTTAAAATCATCACACCAATTTCTGCGATTGAAAATTCAACGAATTTAGAAAAAAGTAGTTCGATATACTTGAAAGGAAAATATTGAGAGAAAGTTAACGATCACATAAAAAACACGAAAATTTAAAAAACAGAGCCATTCTCTGTGGAAGTACCAATTTAAATGCGTGTTAAAATTAAAACGACATACTCCGCGAAAAAGAAATCATCGAATGATAAAAAAAGGTGTTTGAAACTCTTGAAAGGATATTATCGAGGAAAAATATCGATTGCATCGAAAACACGAAAAGTAAACAAAGACGAGCAGTTGTCCGTTTAAATACCTTATAAATTACGTGTTTAAATTAAAACGATATATTTTGCGGTGGAGAAATCAACGAATGATGAAAAAATGGGTTTGAAATTTAACGATATCATCGAAAACACAGAAAAAAATTAAACGAGCCGTTTTTATTTGGAAAAACCATAAATACGTGTTTACATTCAATATAACGTATTTTTTGATGGAGAAAATAACAAATCATAAAAAAAGGACTTTAAAACTTAACGATTTCATTGGAAACACGGAAAAAAGATAAAAACGAGCTCTTTTATATGGAAACTGGACTTCAAATACTTGTTCAAATAAAAACGACATTTTTAGCGTTGGAGATATAAACGAAAAAGGAGTTTGATTTACCTAAATTGAAGAAATTTAGAGAGAGTACGCGTGTTAATAAAAAATACGATAATTAAATGAAAACTAGCCGTTTTCAGGGGACAAGCCGCAAAACATGCGCGTGGAAAATCATAAGACCAATGTTTGCGGTTTAAAATCCAACGAATTTTGAAAAAATTTGTTTGAAAAACTTGGAAGGTAATAATTGAGAGAAAATTTATGATTTCACCAAAAAACACAAAAAAACAAAAACAAGGAGTTCTCTGTGGAAATCCATCATCAAATACTAGTTAAAATTATAAAGATATAACTTGCGATGTAAAAGACAAAAAATAATGAAAAACGACGTTTGAAAACCCTGAATTGAAAAAATGCTGATTGATTGATTTCATCGAAAATAAGAACATAAAATAAACACTTGCAGTTTTCAGTGGAATGGACCAAAACATACGCGTGGATAATAATAAAACCAATGTTTGCGGTTAAAAAACCAACGAATTTTGAAATATATAGTTTGAAAAACTTGGAAGGAAATTATTTAGAGAAAATTTACGATTTCAGCTAAAACACAAAAAATACTTAAAAACGAGAAGTTATCTCTGGAAATACCAAGTCAAATACTAGTTTAAATTATAACGATATAATTTTTGATTTAAAAGACAACGAAAAGAAGATAAAGTAAAAACTTGCAGTTTAATGGGAATGGCAACAAAACGTACGCGTTGATAATAATAACAACTTTTTTCGATTGAAAAATGAACGGTTAAAAAAAATACGCGATTTCATCGAAAATACGTAGATTGAATAAAAACGAGCAGTTTTCTGTTGGTAATACCACATAAAACCCGTGTTAAAATTACCGAACATATTTTCGATAGATAAATAAACGAATGATGAAGAATGGCGCTTCAAACAATGAAATTGAAAAAAGTTAAAGAAAATACGAGATTACATTGAAAATACGAGGATTAAAAGAAAACTAGCTGTTCTCAGTGAACTCGCCACAAAACATGCGCGCTTAAAATCATCACACCAATTTCTGCTATTAAAAATTCAACGAATTTTGAAAAAAGTAGTTCGATATACTTGAAAGGAAAATATTGAGAGATAATTAACGATCACATCGAAAACACGAAAATCAAATATAAACGAGCTGTTCTCAGTGGAAATACCGATTTTAATGCGTGTTAAAATTAAAACGACATACTCTGCGTTGAGAAAATACGTGAATGCATAAGAAATACGATGATGGAATAAAAACTACAAGTTTTCAGTGTACTCGCGTCAAAACATACGTATTTAAATAATTAACCATATTTTGCGATTGAAATTTAAACGAATTTTTAGAAAAGTAGTTCGAAATACTTAAAAGGAAAATATTGAGAGAAAATTACCGATTCTATCAAAAACACGAAAATTAAATAAAAAGAGCTGTTCTCTGTGGTAATACCAATTTAAAATGCGTGTTAAAATTAAAACGATATATTTTTCGGTGGAGAAATCAACGAATGATGAAAAATGGGTTTGAAATTTAACGATATCATCAAAAACACGGAAAAAAATTAAACGAGTTGTTGTATGTGGAAAAACCATAAATACGTGTTTACATTCAATTTAACGTATTTTTCGATGGAGAAATTAACAAATCATGGAAAAAGGGCTTTAAAACTTAAAGATTTCATTGAAAACACGGAAAAAAAGATAAAAAAGAGCTCTTTTATGTGGAAACTCCACTTCAAATACTTGAAAAAGAACTAACAGCTCTCAGTGAACTCGCCATAAAACATGCGCGCTTAAAATCATCACACCAATTTCTGCGATTGAAAATTCAACGAATTTAGAAAAAAGTAGTTCGATATACTTGAAAGGAAAATATTGAGAGATAATTAACGATCACATCGAAAACACGAAAATCAAATATAAACGAGCTGTTCTCAGTGGAAATACCGATTTTAATGCGTTTTAAAATTAAAACGACATACTCTGCGTTGAGAAAATACGTGAATGCATAAGAAATACGATGATGGAATAAAAACTACAAGTTTTCAGTGTACTCGCGTCAAAACATACGTATTTAAATAATTAACCATATTTTGCGATTGAAATTTAAACGAATTTTTAGAAAAGTAGTTCGAAATACTTAAAAGGAAAATATTGAGAGAAAATTACCGATTCTATCAAAAACACGAAAATTAAATAAAAAGAGCTGTTCTCTGTGGTAATACCAATTTAAAATGCGTGTTAAAATTAAAACGATATATTTTTCGGTGGAGAAATCAACGAATGATGAAAAATGGGTTTGAAATTTAACGATATCATCAAAAACACGGAAAAAAATTAAACGAGTTGTTGTATGTGGAAAAACCATAAATACGTGTTTACATTCAATTTAACGTATTTTTCGATGGGAGAAATTAACAAATCATGGAAAAAGGGCTTTAAAACTTAAAGATTTCATTGAAAACACGGAAAAAAAGATAAAAAAGAGCTCTTTTATGTGGAAACTCCACTTCAAATACTTGAAAAAGAACTAACAGCTCTCAGTGAACTCGCCATAAAACATGCGCGCTTAAAATCATCACACCAATTTCTGCGATTGAAAATTCAACGAATTTAGAAAAAAGTAGTTCGATATACTTGCAAGGAAAATATTGAGAGAAAACTAACGATCACATAAAAAACACGAAAATTTAAAAAACCGAGCCGTTCTCTGTGGAAGTACCAATTTAAATGCGTGTTAAAATTAAAACGACATACTCCGCGAAAAAGAAATCATCGAATGATAAAAAAAGGTGTTTGAAACTCTTGAAAGGATATTATCGAGGAAAAATAAGGATTGCATCGAAAACACAAAAAGTAAATAAAGACGAGCAGTTTTCCGTTTAAATGCCACATAAATTACGTGTTTAAATTAAAACTTCATATTTTTCGGTAGAGAAATCAAGGAATGATTGAAAAAGGGGTTTGAAATTGAACGATATCATCGAAAACACGGAAAAAAATTAAACGAGTTGATTTATTTAATAATACCACAACAAACGTGTTTAAATTAAAATAACGTATTTTTCGATGGAGAAATTAACAAATCATGAAAAAAGGAATGTAAAATTTAACGATTTCATTGAAAACACGGAAAATAGATATAAAATAGCTCATTTCTGTTGTAACTCCACTGCAAATACTTGTTTAAATTAAAGCGGCATTTTAAGCGATGGAGAAATAAACGAAAAAGGAGTTTGGTGTTCTTAAATTAAAGAAATTTAGAGAGGGAACGCTATTTCATCCAAAATACGATCATTGGATGAAAACTAGCCGTTTTAAGTGGACACACCGCAAAACATGCGCGTGGAAAATCATAACACAAATGTTTGCTGGTAAAAAACCAACGAATTTTGATAAAATTTGTTTGACAAACTTGGAAGGTGATAATTGAGAGAAAATTTACGATTTCAGCAAAAACACAAAAAATACTTAAAACGAGAAGTTATCTCTGGAAATACCACATGAAATACTAGTTTAAATTATAACGATATAATTTGCGATTTAAAAGACAACGAAAAGAAGATAAAGTAAAAACTTGCAGTTTTCATGGGAATGGCAACAAAACGTACGCGTTGATAATAATAACAACTTTTTTTCGATTGAAAAATGAACGGTTAAAAAAAAATACGCGATTTCATCGAGAATACGTAGATTGAATAAAAACGAGCAGTTTTCTGTTGGTAATACCACATAAAACCCGTGTTCAAATTACCGAACATATTTTCGATAGATAAATGAACGAATGATGAAGAATTACGCTTCAAACAATAAAATTGAAAAAAGTTAAAGAAAATACGAGATTACATTGAAAATACGAGGATTAAAAGAGAACTAGCTGTTCTCAGTGAACTCGCCACAAAACATGCGCGCTTAAAATCATCACACCAATTTCTGCTATTAAAAATTCAACGAATTTTGAAAAAAGTAGTTCGATATACTGGAAAGGAAAATATTGAGAGATAATTAACGATCACATCGAAAACACGAAAATCAAATATAAACGAGCTGTTCTCAGTGGAAATAGCGATTTTAATGCGTGTTAAAATTAAAACGACATACTCTGCGTTGAGAAAATACGTGAATGCATAAGAAATACGATGATGGAATAAAAACTACCAGTTTTCAGTGTGCTCGCCTCAAAACATACGTGTTTAAATATTTAACCATATTTTGCGATTGAAAATTTAACGAATTTTGAAAAAAGTAGTTCGAAATACTTAAAAGGAAAATATTGAGAGAAAATTACCGATTCCATCAAAAACACGAAAATTAAATAAAAATAGCTGTTCTCTGTGGTAATACCAATTTAAAATGCGTGTTAAAATTAAAACGATATATTTTGCGGTGGAGAAATCAACGAACGATGAAAAAATGGGTTTGAAATTTAACGATATCATCAAAAACACGGAAAAAAATTAAACGAGTTGTTGTATGTGGAAAAACCATAAATACGTGTTTACATTCAATATAACGTATTTTTCGATGGAGAAATTAACAAATCATGGAAAAAGGGCTTTAAAACTTAAAGATTTCATTGAAAACAGAAAAAAAGATAAAAAAGAGCTCTTTTATGTGGAAACTGGACTTCAAATACTTGTTTAAATTAAAACGACATTTTTAGCGTTGGAAAAATAAACGAAAAACGAGTGTTATTTACTTAAATTGAAGAAATTTAAAGAAAGTACGCGTTTTCATCAAAAATACGATAATTTAATGAAAACTAGCCGTTTTCAAGTGGACATGCCGCAAAACATGCGCGTGGAAAATCATAACACCAATGTTTGCGGTTAAAAAACCAACGAATTTTGAAAAAATTTGTTTGATAAACTTGGAAGGTGATAATTGAGAGAAAATTTACGATTTCAGCAAAAACACAAAAAATACTTAAAACGAGAAGTTATCTCTGGAAATACCATATCAAATACTAGTTTAAATTATAACGATATAATTTTTGATTTAATAGACAACGAAAAGAAGATAAAATAAAAACTTGCAGTTTTCATGGGAATGGCAACAAAACGTACGCGTTGATAATAATAACAACTTTTTTTCGATTGAAAAATGAACGGTTAAAAAAAATACGCGATTTCATCGAAAATACGTAGATTGAATAAAAACGAGCAGTTTTCTGTGGAAATACCACATAAAACCCGTGTTCAAATTAACGAACATATTTTCGATAGATAAATGAACGAATGATGAAGAATGGCGCTTCAAACAATGAAATTGAAAAAAGTTAAAGAAAATACGAGATTACATTGAAAATACGAGGATTAAAAGAGAACAAGCTGTTCTCAGTGAACTCGCCACAAAACATGCGCGCTTAAAATCATCACACCAATTTCTGCTATTAAAAATTCAACGAATTTTGAAAAAAGTAGTTCGATATACTGGAAAGGAAAATATTGAGAGATAATTAACGATCACATCGAAAACACGAAAATCAAATATAAACGATGTGTTCTCAGTGGAAATAGCGATTTTAATGCGTGTTAAAATTAAAACGACATACTCTGCGTTGAGAAAATACGTGAATGCATAAAAAATACGATGATTGAAAAAAAAACTACAAGTTTTCAGTGTACTCGCCTCAAAACATACGTGTTTAAATAATCAACCATATTTTGCGATTGAAAATTTAACGAACTTTGAAAAAAGTAGTTCGAAATACTTAAAATGAGAATATTGAGAGAAAATTACCGATTCCATTAAAAACACGAAAATTAAATGAAAATATCTGTTCTCTGTGGTAATACCAATTTAAAATGCGTGTTAAAATTAAAACGATATATTTTGCGGTTTAGATATCAGCGAATGATGAAAAAATGGGTTTGAAATTTAACGATATCATCGAAAACACGGATAAATTAAACGAGTTGTTTTTATTTGGAAAAACCATAAATACGTGTTTACATTCAATATAACGTTTTTTTTTGATGGAGAAATTAACAAATCATGAAAAAAGGACTTTAAAACTTAACGATTTCATTGGAAACACGGAAAAAAAGTATGAAAACGAGCTCTATTATGTGGAAACTCCACTTTAAATACTTGTTAAAATTAAAACGACATTTTTAGCGTTGGAGAAATAAACGAAAAAGGAGTTTGATTGACTTAAATTGAAGAAATTTAAAGAAGGTAAGCGTTTTCATCAAAATACGATAATTAAATGAAAACTAGCCGTTTTCCGTGGACATGCCGCAAAAATGCGCGTGGAAAATCATAACACCAATGTTTGCGGTTAAAAAACCAACGAATTTTGAAAAAATTTGTTTGATAAACTTGGAAGGTAATAATTGAGAGAAAATTTACGATTTCAGCAAAAACACAAAAAATACTTAAAACGAGAAGTTGTCTCTGGAAATACCACATCAAATACTAGTTTAAATTATAACGATATAATTTTTGATTTAAAAGACAACGAAAAGAAGATAAAGTAAAAACTTGCAGTTATCATGGGAATGGCAACAAAACGTACGCGTTGATAATAATAAAAACTTTTTTCGATTGAAAAATGAACGGTTAAAAAAAAATACGCGATTTAATCGAAAATACGTAGATTGAATAAAAACGAGCAGTTTTCTGTTGGTAATACCACATAAAACCCGTGTTCAAATTAACGAACATATTTTCGATAGATAAATGAACGAATGATGAAGAATGGCGCTTCAAACAATGAAATTGAAAAAAGTTAAGGAAAATACGAGATTACATTGAAAATACGAGGATTAAAAGAGAACTAGCTGATCTCAGTGAACTCGCCACAAAACATGCGCGCTTAAAATCATCACACCAATTTCTGCTATTAAAAATTCAACGAATTTTGAAAAAAGTAGTTCGATATACTTGAAAGGAAAATATTGAGAGATTATTAACGATCACATAAAAAACACGAAAATCAAATATAAACGAGCTGTTCTCAGTGGAAATACCGATTTTAATGCGTGTTAAAATTAAAACGACATACTCTGCGTTGAGAAAATACGTGAATGCATAAGAAATACGATGATGGAATAAAAACTACCAGTTTTCAGTGTACTCGCCTCAAAACATACGTGTTTAAATAATTAACCATATTTTGCGATTGAAAATTTAACGAATTTTGAAAAAAGTAGTTCGAAATACTTAAAAGGAAAATATTGAGAGAAAATTACCGATTCCATCAAAAACACGAAAATTAAATGAAAAGAGCTGTTCTCTGTGGTAATACCAATATAAAATGCGTGTTAAAATTAAAACGATATATTTGGCGGTGGAGAAATCAACGAATGATGAAAAAATGGGTTTGAAATTTAACGATATCATCGAAAAGACAGAAAAAAACAAGTTGTTTTTATTTGGAAAAACCATAAATACGTGTTTACATTCAATATAACGTATTTTTTGATGGAGAAAATAACAAATCATGAAAAAAGGACTTTAAAACTTAACGATTTCATTGGAAACACGGAAAAAAGTATGAAAACGAGCCTTTTTATGTGGAAACTCCACTTCAAATACTTGTTTAAATTAAAACGACATTTTTAGCGTTGGAGAAATAAACGAAAAAGGAGTTTGATTTACCTAAATTGAAGAAATTTAGAGAGAATACGCGTGTTAATATAAAATACGCTAATTAAATGAAAACTAGCCGTTTTCAGTGGACATGCCCCAAAACATGCGCGTGGAAAATCATTACACCTATGTTTGCGGTTAAAAAACCAACATATTTTGAAAAAATTTGTATGAAAAACTTGGAAGGTAATTATTGAGAGAAAATTTATGATTTCACCAAAAAACACAAAAAAACATAAAAACAAGGAGTTCTCTGTGGAAATCCATCATCAAATACTAGTTAAAATTATAAATATATAACTTGCGATGTAAAAGACAAAAAATAATGAAAAACGTCGTTTGAAAACCTTGAATTGAAAAAATGTTGATTGATTGATTTCATCGAAAATAAGAAGATAAAATAAACACTTGCAGTTTTCAGTGGAATGGACCAAAACATACGCGTGGATATTAATAAAAATTATTTTTCGATTGAAAAATCAATGGATTAAAAAAAATACGCGATTTCATCGAAAATACTGAGGAAGATGAAAACGAGCAGTTTTCGCTGGAATCACCACATGAAACAAGTGTTCAAATTAACGGACATATTTTCGATAGATAAATCAACGAATGATGAAGAAAGGCGCTTGAATCAATGAAATTGAAAAAAGTTAGAGAAAATACAAGATTACATCGAAAATATGAAGATTGAAAAAGAACTAACAGTTCTCAGTGAACTCGCCACAAAACATGCGTGCTTAAAATCATCACACCAATTTCTGCGATTGAAAATTCAACGAATTTTGAAAAAAGTAGTTCGATATACTTGAAAGGAAAATATTGAGAGAAAATTAACGATCACATAAAAAACACGAAAATTTAAAAAACCGAGCCGTTCTCTGTGGAAGTACCAATTTAAATGCGTGTTAAAGTTAAAACGACATACTCCGCGAAAAAGAAATCATCGAGTGATAAAAAAAGGTGTTTGAAACTCTTGAAAGGATATTATCGAGGAAAAATAAGGATTGCATCGAAAACACAAAAAGTAAATAAAGACGAGCAGTTTTCCGTTTAAATGCCACATAAATTACGTGTTTTAATTAAAACTTCATATTTTTCGGTAGAGAAATCAAGGAATGATTGAAAAAGGGGTTTGAAATTGAACGATATCATCGAAAACACGGAAAAAAATTAAACGAGTTGATTTATTTAATAATACCACAACAAACGTGTTTAAATTAAAATAACGTATTTTTCGATGGAGAAATTAACAAATCATGAAAAAAGGAATGTAAAATTTAACGATTTCATTGAAAACACGGAAAATAGATATAAAATAGCTCATTTCTGTTGTAACTCCACTGCAAATACTTGTTTAAATTAAAACGGCATTTTAAGCGATGGAGAAAAAAACGAAAAAGGAGTTTGGTTTTCTTAAATTAAAGAAATTTAGAGAGGGAACGCCATTTCATCCAAAATACGATCATTGGATGAAAACTAGTCGTTTTCAGTGGACACGCCGCAAAACATGCGCGTGTAAAATCATAACACAAATGTTTGCGGGTAAAAAACCAACGAATTTTTAAAAATGTAGTTTGAAAAACTTGGAAGGAAATAATTGAGAGAAAATTTACCTTTTCAGCTTAAACACAAAGAAATCTATAAAATCGAGGAAATACCATTTTAAATGCATGTTAAAATTAAAAGGACATACTCTGCGATGAAGAAATCATCAAATGATGAAAAGAGGTGTTTTAATTACTTAAATTAAATATATTTAGAGAAAATACGCATTTCATCGAAAATACGAAGATTGATAAAAAGCTAGCAGTTTTCAGTGTACTCGCCACAAAACATACGTGTTTTGAAAATTGCCGATATTTTGCGATTGAAATTTCAAGGAATACCGAAAAAAGTAGTTTTTAACTCTTGAAAGGAGAATATCTAGGGTAAAATAACGATTGCATCGAAATCACGAAAAGTAAACAAAGACGAGCAGTTGTCCGTTTAAATACCTTATAAATTACGTGTTTAAATTAAAACGATATATTTTGCGGTGGAGAAATCAACGAATGATGAAAAAATGGGTTTGAAATTTAACGATATCATCGAAAACACAGAAAAAAATTAAATGAGTTGTTTTTATTTGGAAAAACCATAAATACGTGTTTACATTCAATATATAGTATTTTTTGATGGAGAAAATAACAAATCATGAAAAAAGGACTTTAAAACTTAACCATTTCATTGGAAACACGGAAAAAGTATGAAAACGAGCTATTTTATGTGGAAACTCCATTTTAAATACTTGTTTAAATTAAAACGACATTTTTAGCGTTGGAGAAATAAACGAAAAATGAGTTTGATTTACTTAAATTGAAGAAATTTAAAGAAAGTACACGTTTTCATCAAAAATACGATAATTAAATGAAAACTAGCCGTTTTCAGTGGACATGCCGCAAAACATGCGCATGGAAAATCATAACACCAATGTTTGCGGTTAAAAAACCAACGAATTTTGAAAGAATTTGTTTGAAAAACTTGGAAGGTAATAATTGAGAGAAAATTTATGATTTCACCAAAAAACCCAAAAAACACAAAAAAACATAAAAACAAGGAGTTCTCTGTGGAAATCCATCATCAAATACTTGTTAAAATTATAAACATATAACGTGCGATGTAAAAGACAAAAAATAATGAAAAACGACGTTTGAAAACCTTGAATTGAAAAAATGCTGATTGATTGATTTCATCGAAAATAAGAAGATAAAATAAACACTTGCAGTTTTCAGTGGAATGGACCAAAACATACGCGTGGATAATAATAACAATTATTTTTTGATTGAAAAATCAACGGATTAAAAAAAAATACGCGACTTCATCGGAAATACGTAGGAAGATGAAAACGAGCAGTTTTCTGTGAAAATACCACATGAAACAAGTGTTCAAATTAACGGACATATTTTCGATGGATAAATCAACGAGTGATTTAGAAAGGCGCTTGAATCAATGAAATTGAAAAAAGTTAGGGAAAAGACAAGATTACATCGAAAATACGAAGATTGAAAAAGAACTAACAGTTCTCAGTGAACTCGCCAAAAAACATTCGTGCTAAAAATCATCACACCAATTTCTGCGATTGAAAATTTAACGAATTTAGAAAAAAGTAGTTCGATATACTTGAAAGGAAAATATTGAGAGAAAATTAACGATCACATAAAAAACACGAAAATTTAAAAAACCCAGCCGTTCTCTGGGGAAGTACCAATTTAAATGCGTGTTAAAATTAAAACGACATACTCCGCGAAAAGGAAATCATCGAATGATGAAAAAAGGTGTTTGAAACTCTTGAAAGGATATTCGCGAGGAAAAATAACGATTGCATCGAAAACACGAAAACTAAATAAAGACGAGCAGTTTTCCGTTTAATTGCCACATAAACTACGTGTTTAAATTAAAATTTCATATTTTGCGGTAGTGAAATCAAGGAATGATGAAAAAAGGGGTTTGAAATTTAACGATATCATCGAAAACACGGAAAAAAATTAAACCGGTTGTTTTATTTGGAAATACCACAACACACGTGTTCAAATTAAAATAACGTATTTTTCGATGGTGAAATTAACAAATCATGAAAAAAGGAGTGTAACATTTAACGATTTCATTGAAAACACGGATAATAGATAAAAACGAGCTCTTTTCTGTTGAAAATTCACTGCAAAAACTTGTTTAAAATAAAACGAAATTTTAAGCGATGGAGAAATAAACGAAAAAGGAGTTTGGTTTACTTAAATTAAAGAAAATTAGAGAAAGAACGCGTTTTCATCCAAAATACGATCATAGGATGAAAAATAGTCGTTTTCAGTGGACACGCCGCAAAACATGGGCGTGGAAAATCATAAAACCAATGTTTGCGGTTAAAAAACCAACGAATTTTGAAATATATAGTTTGAAAAACTTGGAAGGAAATTATTTTAGAGAAAATTTACGATTTCAGCTAAAACACAAAAAATACTTAAAAACGAGAAGTTATCTCTGGAAATACCACATCAAATACTAGTTTAAATTATAACGATATAATTTGTGATTTTAAAGACAACTAAAAGAAGATAAAGTAAACACTAGCAGTTTTCAGTGGATTGGCAACAAAACGTACGCGTTGATAATAATAAAAACATTTTTTCGATCGAAAAATCAACGGATTAAAAAAAATACGCGATTTCTTCGAAAATACGTAGATTGAATAAAAACGAGCAGTTTTCTGTTGAAATACCAGATAAAACCCGTGTTCAACTTAACGAACATATTTTCTATAGATAAATCAACGAATGATGAAGAAGTGCGCTTTAAACAATGACATTGAAAAAAGTTAAAGAAAATACGAGATTACATCGAAAATACGAAGATTGAAAGTGAACTAGCTTTTCTCAGTGAAGTCGAAAAAAAATATGCGCGCTTAAAATCATCACACCAATTTCTGCTATTAAAAATACAACGAATTAGAAAAAAGTTGCTCGATATACTTGAAAGGAAAATATTTAGAGATTATTAACGATCACATCAAAAACACGAAAATTAAATATATAAGCGCTGTTCTCAGTGGAAATACCGATTTTAATGCGTGTTAAAATTAAAACGATATACTCTGCGTTGAGAAAATACGTGAATGCATAAAAAATACGATGATTGAATAAAAACTACCAGTTTCCAGTGTACTCGCCACAAAACATGTGTTTAAATAATTACCCATATTTTGCGATTGAAAATTTAACGAATTTTGAAAAAAGTAGTTCGAAATACTTAAAAGGAGAATATTGAGAGAAAATTACCGATTCCATTAAAAAGACGAAAATTAAATAAAAAGAGATGTTCTCTGTGGCAATACCAATTTAAAATGCGTGTTAAAATTAAAACGATATATTTTGCGGTGGAGAAATCAACGAATGATGAAAAAATGGGTTTGAAATTTAACGATATCATCGAAAACACGGAAAAAAATTAAACGAGTTTTTTTTATTTGGAAAAACCATAAATACGTGTTAACATTCAATATAACGTATTTTTTGATGGAGAAATTAACAAATCATGAAAAAAGGACTTTAAAACTTAACGATTTCATTGTAAAACGGAAAAAAAATTAAAACGAGCTCTTTTATGTGGAAACTCCTCTTCAAATACTTGTTTAAATTAAAACGACATTTTTAGCGTTGGAGAGATAAACGAAAAAGGAGTTTGATTTACTTAAATTGAAGAAATTTAAAGAAAGTACGCGTTTTCATCAAAAATACGATAATTAAATGAAACTAGCCGTTTTCAGTGGACATGCCGCAAAACATGCGCGTGGAAAAGCATAACACCAATGTTTGCGGTTAAAAAACCAACGAATTTTGAAAAAATTTGTTTGATAAACTTGGAAGGTAATATTTGAGAGAAAATTTACGATTTCACCAAAAAAAACAAAAAAAAACATAAAAACAAGGAGTTCTCTGTGGAAATCCATCATCAAATACTAGTTTAAATTATAAAGTTATAACTTGCGATGTAAAAGACAAAGAATAATGAAAAACGTCGTTTGAAAACCTTGAAATGATAATACTACCTTGATCAAAAATTTCCCGGAATTTATTCAGAAAATTAAAAATACAAGTTTATTCATCTAAATCTATATTGTCCCCTTCAAAGTAATCCCCATCGACTGCCACACACTTATGCCAGCGCTTGATCCAATCCTCGAAACATTTTTTATATTCGGTTTTCGGTATGTCCATAAGTGCTTCCTGCGATTTTTCCATTACTTCCTCTCGGCTGCTAAAACGCGTTCCCCGTAATGGTTTTTTAACTCGATTGAACAGAAAGAAGTCACAGGGAGCCAAATCAGGTGAATTCGGTGGCTGTTGGATGGTATTTGTTGCATTTTTCGTCAAATAATTACGAATAATGATAGCACTGTGCGACGGTGCGTTATCATGGTGCCAAATCCACGAGTTTTCTGCCCATATTTCTGGTCTCTTTCGGCGAATTGCTTCACGCAAGCGTCTCATTACGCCCAAATAATACTCTTTGTTTACTGTCTGGCCTTCTGGCAAAAATTCATGATGCACTACACCGTTGTAATCAATGAAAACCGTCAGCATTGCCTTCTTTTTTGACTGAAAACAACGTGGTTTTTTTGGTCTCGGCTCATTTGGTGAACGCCATTCACTTGCCTGATGTCTGGATTGCGTGTCGTACTCATAAACCTACGTCTCGTCTCCATAAATGATCCTTTTGATGAATGTGGGATCGGATTCAGCCTCGCAAATCATTTCTTTTGCGACGGCAACACGGTCTCTTTTTTACATGAAATTGAGGTCTTTTGGCACCAACTTTGCTGCTACACGACGGACACCCAAATCATTAACCACAATGTCTTGGGCGGATCCATAGGCAATGTTCAAGTCCTCCGCTATTTCTCTGATGGTTAATTTGCGGTTATTGACCAACATTTCTTTTACTTTATCAATTTTTTCACCGACTTTCGATGTCGATGGTCTACCACTGCGTTCATCATCTTCGATTGACTCACGACCACTTCTGAACCGCTCGTGCCACTGGTAAACCACCGTTTTTTATAGAGAATCGTTGCCGAAACACTTTTCCAACATTTCCAACGTCCGTGCGCCACTAAATCAGTTTTTTACGCAAAATTTAATACAAGTTCGTTGTTGCAAATTTAAATCCATTTCTGCAATTGTAAAAAATCGCCAACACACACAGAGAGAGATGTACTCTTGGCTACGTAACTTTTGCAAATATCAAGTTATGACACTAAGATTTAAAGGGAATATCAACAACAGATGTACCAATTTAACAAAAAAAAATAACTTAAATCGGAACGATCAGAGCGCCACACGGTGGTTATTCCGGGGACCTTTTGATCAAGGTAGTATGTTGATTGATTGATTTCATCGAATATAAGAAGATAAACTAAACACTTGCAGTTCTCATTGGAATGGACCAAAACATACGGTTGGATAATAATAACAATTTTTTTCGATTGAAAAATCAACGGATTAAAAAAAAATATGCGATTTCATCGAAAATACGTAGGAAGATGAAATAGAGCAGTTTTCTGGGGAAATGCCACATGAAACAAGTGTTCACATTATCGGACATATTTTCGATAGATAAATCAACGAATGATTTAGATAGGCGCTTGAATCAATGAAATTGAAAAAAGTTAGAGAAAATACAAGATTACATCGAAAATACGAAGATAGAAAAATAACTAACAGTTCTCAGTGAACCCGCCACAAAACATGCGCCCTTAAAATCATCACACCAATTTCTGCAATTGGAAATTAAACGAATATTGAAAAAAGTAGTTCGATATACTTGAAAGGAAAATATTTAGAAAAAATTAGCGAACAGATAAATAACACGAAAATTAAAAATAAAAAGAGCTGTCTCTGTGGTAATACCAATTAAAATACTTGTTAACATTAAAACGACATAATCTGCGATGAAGAAATCATCGAATGATTGAACAAGGTGTTTGAATTACTTAAATTAAAAATATTTAGAGAAAATACGCATTTCATCGAAAATAGGAAGATTGATAAAAAGCTAGCAGTTTTCAGTGTACTCGCCACAAAACATACGTGTTTAAATAATTACCTATATTTGGGTTTGAAAATTCAACGAATATCGAAAAAAGTAGTTTGAAAATCTTGAAAGGAAAATATCGAGGGTAAAATAACGATTGCATCGAAAACTCGAAAAATAAATAAAGACCAGCAGTTTTCCGTTTAAATACCATATAAATTACGTGTTTAATTTAAAACTACATATTTTGCGGTGGAAAAATCAAGGAATGATGAAAAAAGGGGTTTGAAATTTAACGATATGATCGAAAGCACGGAAAAAATTAAACAAGTTGTTTTATTCTGAAAAACCACAAAATACGTGTTTACAATAAAATAATGTATATTTTGATGGAGAAATTAACAAATCATGAAAAAAGGAATTTAAAAATTAACGATTTCATTGAAAACACGGAAATAGATATAAACGAGCTCTTTTATGTGGAAACTCCACTTCATATACTTGTTTAAATTAAAACAACATTTTCAGCGAAGGAGATATAAACGAAAAAGGAGTGTGATTCCTTAAATTTAAGAAATTTAGAGAAAGTACACGTTTTCATCCAAAATACGATCATTGGATGAAAACCAGCCGTTTTCAGTGGACACGCCGCAAAACATGCGCGTGGAAAATCATAACACAAATTTTTTCGGTTAAAAAACCAACGAATTTTGAAAAAAGTAGTTTGAAAAACTTGAAAGGAAATAATTGAGAGAATTAACGATTTCACCAAAAACAAAAAAAATCCATAAAATCGAGGAAATACAATTTTAAATGCGTGTTAAAAATAAAACGACATACTCTGCGATGAAGAATTCATCAAATGATAAAAAGAGGTGTTTTAATTACTTAAATTAAATATATTTAGAGAAAATACGCATTTCATCGAAAATACGAAGATTGATAAAAAGCTAGGTGTTTTCTGTGTACTCGCCACAAAACATACGTGTTTTGAAAATTACCCATATTTTGCGAATGAAATTACAACAAATATCGAAAAAAGTAGTTGGCAACTCTTGAAAGGAAAATATCGAGGGTAAAATAACGATTGCATCGAAAACACGAAAAATAAATAAAGACGAGCAGTTGACCGTTTAAATACCACATAAATTGCGTGTTTAAATTAAAACTACATATTTTGCGGTGGAAAAATCAACATATGATGAAAAAATGAGTTTAAAATTTAACTATATCATCGAAAACACGGAAAAAAGTTAAACGAGTTGTTTTATTTGGAAATACCAGAAAATACTTGATTACATTAACAAAACAAATTTTTCCAAAACCAACGAATTTTGAAAAGACTAGTTTGAAAAACTTGGAAGGTAATAATTGAGAGAAAATTTACGAAATCACCAAAAACACAAAAAATACATACAATCGAGGAGTTCTCTGTGAAAATCCCATATCAAATACAAGTTTAAATTATAACGATATAATTTGCGATGTAAAAGACAACGAATGAGGAAAAAAAAAGTTTGAATAACTTGAATAGGTAAAATGTTGAGAAAACACGTGAATGCATCAAAAATACAATGATTGAATAGAGACTAGTAGTTTTCAGTGGACTCGCCACAAAACGTACGCGTTTCAAATAATCAAACCTACATTCCGATTGAAAAATCAACGGATTTTGAAAAAAGGAGTTTGAAAATACTACAATTAATACGAGTTGGAATAAGAAGATATATTTTGCGATTGAAAAATCAACGAAAGAAGGAGTTTGATATTAAACAATGTTACCGAAAACACGGAAAATAAATAAAAACGAGCTGTTTTCTGTGAAAACTCCACTTCAAATACTTGTTTAAATTAAAACGACATTTTTAGCGAAGGAGATATAAACGAAAAAGGATTTTGCTTAACTTAAATTGAAGAAATTTAGAAAAAGTACGCGTTTTCACCCAAAATACGATCATTGGATGAAAACTAGTCGTTTTCAGTGGACACGCCGCAAAACATGCGCGTTGAAAATCATAACACCAATGTTTGCGGTTAAAAAACTAACGAATTTTGAAAAATAAAGGTTGAAAAACTTGGAAGGAAATAATTCAGAGAAAATTTACGATTTCAATTTAAACACAAAAAATACATAAAAACGAGAAGTTTTCTGTAGAAATCCCACTTTAAATACTAATTTAAATTATAACGAAATAATTTGCGATGTCAAAGACAACGAATGAGGAAAAAAAGTTTGAATAACTTGTATTGAAAAAATGTTGAGAAAATACGTGAATGCATCAAAAATACAATGATTGAATAAAAACTAGCAGTTTTCAGTGGCTTCGCCACAAAAGGTACGCGTTTTAAATAATCAAACCTACATTCCGATTGAAAAATCAACGGATTTTGAAAAAAGTAGTTTTAAAATACTACATTAAATACGTGTTGGAATAAGACAACATAGTTTGCGATGGAGAAATCAACGAATGATGAAAGAAGAAGTTTTAAATTAAACGATGTTATCGAAAACACGGAGAATAAATAAAAACGAGCTGTTTTCTGTGAAAACTCCATTTCAAATACTTGTTTAAATTAAAACGACATTTTTAGCGAAGGAGATATAAACGAAAAAGGATTTTGATTAACTTAAATTGAAGAAATTTAGAAAAAGTACGCGTTTTCACCCAAAATACGATCATTGGATGAAAACTAGTCGTTTTCAGTGGACACGCCGCAAAAAATGCGCGTTGAAAATCATAACACCAATGTTTGCGGTTAAAAAACTAACGAATTTTGAAATATATAATATGAAAAACTTAAGAGAAAATTTACGATTTCACTTTAAACACAAAAAATACATAAAAACGAGAAGTTTTCTGTAGAAATCCCACGTCAAATACTAGTTTCAATTATAACGAAATAATTTGCGATGTCAAAGACAACGAATGATAAAAAAGGCGTTTGAAAATCTTGAAGTTAATATTTGTTGATTGATTGATTTCATCGAAAATAAGAAGATAAAGTAAAAACTAGCAGTTTTCAGTGGAATGGCAACAAAACATACACGTTGTTAATAATAACAACTTCTTTTCGATTGAAAAATCAACGGATTAAAAAAAATACGCGATTTCATCGAAAATACGTAGATTGAATAAAAACGATCAGTTTTATGTAAAAATACCGCATAAAAAACATATTTTCGGTAGATTACTCAACAAATGATGAAGAATGGCGCTTCAAACAATGAAATTGAAAAAAGTTAAAGAAAAAACGTGATTACATCGAAAATACGAAGATTGAAAGAGAACTATCTTTTTTCAGTGAACTCGCCAAAAAACATGCGCGCTTAAAATCATCACACCATTATCTGCTATTAAAAATTCAACGAATTATTAAAGTTCGATACACTTGAAAGGAAAATATTGAGAGATTATTAATGATAACATCAAAAACACGAAAATTAAATAAAAACGAGCAGTTCTCTGTTGAAATAACAATGTAAATGTGTGTTAAAATTAAAACGACATACTCTGCGTTGAAGAAATCATGGAAAGGTGTTTAAATTACTTAAATTAAAAATATTTAGAGAAAATAAGCATTTCATCGAAAATACGAAGATTGATAAAAAGCTAGCAGTTTTCAGAGTACTCGCCAAAAAACATACGTGTTTAAATAATTACCCATATTTTGCGATTGAAATTTCAAGGAATATCGAAAAAAGTAGTTTGTAACTCTTGAAAGGAGAATATCTAGGGTAAAATAACGATTGCATCGAAATCACGAAGAGTAAATAAAGACGAGCAGTTGTCCCTTTAAATACCACATAAATTACGTGTTTAAATTAAAACTACATATTTTGCGGGTGAGAAATCAACGAATGATGAAAAAAGGGGTTTGAAATTTAACGATATCATCGAAAACACGGATAAAAAATAAACGAGTTCTTTATTTGGAAAGACCAGAAAATACTTGCTTACATTAAAAAACGTATTTTTCGATGGAGAAATTATCAAATCATGAAAAATGGAATTTAAAATTTAACGATTTAATTGAAAACACGGAAAATAGATAAATATACTACAAGAAGAAATACTACATTAAATACATTTTAAATTAGACGACATATTTTGCGATGAAGAAATCAACAAATGATGAAAGAAGGAGTTTGAATTTAAAAAATGTTACCGAAAACACGGAAATAAATAAAAACGAGCTGTTTTCTATGGAAACTTAACTTCAAATACTAGGTTAAATTAAAACGACATTTTTAACGATGGAGAAATAATCGAAAAAGGAGTTTGATTTACTTAAATTGAAGAAATTTAGAAAAAGTACGCGTTTTCATCCAAAATACGATCATTTGATGAAAACAATCCGTTCTAGTGGACACGCCAAAAAAAATGCGCGCTGAAAATCATAACACCAATGTTTGCGGGTAAAAAACCAACGAATTATGATAAAAGTAGTTTGAAATACTTGGAAGGAAATTATTGAGAGACAATTTACGATTTCACCTGAAACACAAATCAAACATAAAAACGAGGAGTTTTCTGTGGAAATCCCACATCAAATACTAGTTTAAATTATAACGAAATAATTTGCGACGCAAAAGACGAAGAATGATGGAAAAAGGCGTTTGAAAAACTTGAATTGAAAAAATGTTGTTTGATTGATTTTATCGAAAATAAGAAGATAAAGTAAAAACTAGCAGTTTTCAGTGGAATGGCAACAAAACGCGTTAAATTCGTTAATGCATAAAAATACGTGAATGCATAATATATACGATGATTGAATAAAAACTAGCAGTTTTCAGTGGACTCACTACAAATCATACGCGTTTAAAATAATCAAACCTGTTTTCCGATTGAAAAGTCAACGAATTTTGAATAAGGTAGTTTGGAAGTACTAAATTTAATACGTGTTGAAATTAAACGACATATTTTGCGATGGAGAAATCAACGAATGATGAAAGAAGAAGTTGGAAATTAAACGATGTTACCGAAAACACGGAAAATAAATAAAAACGAGTTGTTTTCCGTGGAAACTCCACTTCAAATACTTGTTTAAATTAAAACAAAATTTCAAGCGATGGAGAAATGAACGAAAAAGGAGTTTGATTTACTTAAATTGAAGAAATTTAGAGAAAGTACGCGTTTTCATCCAAAATACGATCATTGGATAAAAACTAGATGTTTTCAGTGGACACACCGCAAAACTCCTTCATTCATCATTCGCTGATTTCTCCATCGCAAAATATGTTGTCTCATTTCAACACGTATTTAATGTAGTATTTCCAAACTACTTTATTCAAAATTCGTTGATTTTTCAATCGGAAAATAGGTTTGATTATTTTTAACGCGTATGTTTTGTGGCGAGTCCACAGAAAACTGCTAGTTTTTATTCAATCATCGTATATATTATGCATTCACGTATTTTCTCAACACTTTTTCTTTTAAAGTTTTTCACTCTTTTTTTGATTATTCGGGATATTTTACATTGTACATTATATCGTTTTAATTTAAACTAGTATTTGATGTGGTATTTCCACGAAAAACTCCTCGTTTTTATGTATTTTTCTTGTTTTTGGTGAAATCTTAAATTTTCTCTCAATTATTTCCCTGAAAGTTTTTCAAACAACTTTTTTCAAAATTCGTTAGTTTTAAAACTGCAAACATTGGTGTTATGATTTTCCACGCGCATGTTTTGCGGCATGTCCACTGGAAACGACTAGTTTTCATCCAATGATCGTATATTGGATGAAAACACGTACTTTCTCTAAATTTGTTCAATATAAGTAAATGAAACTCCTTTTTCGTTTATATCTCCTTCGCTAAAAATGTCGTTTTAATTTAAACAAGTATTTGAAGTGGAGTTTCCACAGAAAGATGGTCGTTTTTATCCATTTTCCGTTTTTTCAATGAAATTGTTAAATTATAAATTCCTTTTTTCATGATTTGTTAATTTCTCCATCGAAAATACGTTTTTTTAATGAATAAAAGTATTTTGTGATATTTCCAAATGAAACAACTCGTTTAATTTGTTTCCGTGTTTTCGATGATGTCGTTACATTTCAAACCCATTTTTTCATCATTCGTTGATTTATCTATCGAAAATATGTCCGTCAGTTTGAGCACGTTTTTTGTGGGGTATTTCCACTGAAAACTGCTAGTTTTTATTCAATCATCGTATTTTTTATGCATTTGCGTATTTTCTCAACATTTTTTCAAATCAAGTTTTTCAAACTCCTTTTTTCATCATTCGTCGTCTTTCACATCGCAAATTATTTCGTTATATATTAAACTAGTATTTGATGTGGTATTTCCACAGAAAACTCCTCGATTTTATGTATTTATTGTGTTTTTTGGTGAAATCGTAAATTTTTTCTCAATTATTTCCCTGCAAGTTTTTCAAAAAACTTTTTTCAAAATTCGTTGGTTTTATAACCGCAAACATGTGTGTTATGATTTTCCACGCGCATGTTTTGCGGCATGTCCACTGAAAACGGGTAGTTTTCATGCAATGATCGTATTTTGGGTGAAAACGCGTACTTTTTCTAAATTTCTTCAATTTAAGTTAATCAAACTCCTTTTTCGTTTATTATTCGAATAAACAGTTTATTTATGACGATCGGTAAGGACAAGGGACCGCACACGATCGATGTTTCCAATGTCATCACAGGAGAGGGTTGAAGGTCGTCCCGGCATCTTTCATCATCCGTGGTGTCTTGTCGGCCATTTTGAAACGCTTAATCCATTTGATAACGGATATTTCCTTAAGATCATCATCACCGTAAAAAGCTGTTAACATCTCAGTAATTTCTTGATAACTTCTACCTCAGCACTTCACAAAAAACTTGTTGTTGATTTGTTGTTCCGTGATATACCATTTTCAACAAAAGGTGAAAGCAAGGACAACAGAGTCTAACATAACTGGCACCATAACGCACAGCTCGGCGATACGCCAAGCGCAGATGGTTCCTCATTGGGACTCGGGCAAAGAGCACCTTTTGTGGAACATTGGCAGAATTCAGAAAAAGGTGTATTCGTCGCTCAAAGACCTCGATGTTCCTCTCACTTGGTTCCTGGGAAAGAGTGGCCGAAGGGCACTCAAGTAATTGCCATTTACTTATTTACTTTAATTGCCATTAGTTTTGAGCCTAAAAACAATAAAATTAATATTGGTCATCACTCTTCCTACAAGTTGGCTAGTATTTTGTCCAGATGTTTAAATAGTAATATGCCTGGTAGATATTTCTTCCACGGAATAAACTGTTACTGGGTTTCTGGATGGGGTAAAACAAACGCAAGGGTCGATAGAGATTTCGGCTTCAGTATGTCCAGAGATAGACTACCATCCAATGGAAAAGGATATCGTAATGAAATATTTCTGTTAGGCAATCATGGGTGAGCGTGGATTCAAAGATTGGTGTTCAACTGACAGCCCAAGGGGTTGTTTTACAGAGAGAATTGAGAATCAATTAGCCAAATAAAGGCGCCTACATTACGATTGTGTTCGTCACGGTCTTGTCATGAATTTGGGCGGGAAACACTTGAAGACGAGGGAGATCTGAATGAATTTGGCATCCAACGCGACTCTCAAAGGTCTACATCAAATAGCACTCCACCTGACTGAAGGGGAGTTGGATCAGGATTGCAATCCGACTATGCAACCTATATCTAAAGGTTTTCAACATGTGCTAGGTCTTGCATTGAATTGTTTGGGTTGATAGGAAGAGCGCATGGAATACGTTGCGTTTACCAGACTAGGGGATCCTTGAGTATCAAACGTCCTGCTTTTAGGGCGACAATCAACATAATTCATGGACATGTTCGCCAGGGTAAGGTCAGGTTTGCTGGTAAGTTTCTCTCAAAGGTTCTAGCAAATTTTCTCCAAGAGGAAGGACCTTTGGCACAGAGAGACCGTTCAACTGATGGGTCACGGCAGGATTGGGGGAGAAAGCAGTTTGAATTGTGAATGAATGCATTTGCCAAGTGGCATTAGCATTGTTTGTCCATTTAGGTTGTTCAGGAAAATGTGACCTTAATGGGAAGGATGTGCTGAACTTCTTCAAGCAAGTTCATCATTTCTTCATGAATCGTCTGGGGTATGAGCATTTAGTGACCTTGGAAATGAAGTACCTCTTTGCATAGGTGCACCCACAGGGTGTGAAGAGCAAGAGCAATGGCCAGAAGAAGAAGAAAGCCCTCGACTACATCTTAGAACTTCACCGGTCTCAGTGTGATATCATTCGGGGTCGAGATGACTATTCTCGGCATTATGACCTTAATGTCCATTGCTGGGTTTTGGTACTGCACATTGACATTTTGTTGACAGCAGGTCGTGTGTCTGCTATTATAGTATTGAAGAAAGCTATGCGGTTTACATTCTCGGTCAATAAGCCTCGATATTTAAAATACCTTAGGAGATTCTATATGTTATTGAAGAGTCTAGTCTAAATTACTGTGTAAAATTGAAAGTATTTTCCCCATTTTATCATTGGCCCCAGTTGCAGTTTCGGTAAAGATTGATAAACAATATATAGACAGATATATATTCAACCTTGTGCGATCACGAAAGGATGATTTACTTGCAATATCTTCAAACTTCTCCTTTCTAAATGAATATATCCCCACTATCCTTCAATTTAAGAGGTAATATAAAAGTTTTCCATTCCGAATACCTTTGCGATTACCTTAAAATATATGAAGAAAATGTGTTTATTTTTTGAAGTGTAGTTAGAGATATCAGATGTAATCTCTGCTCAGAAGGTGAGAATAATGATGTTTTCAATGAATATTGTCGTATTAAATATGAAATTGGTGACTATATAATGCTCATCCAGTTTTGAATTTTGCTAGTAGAGTACACAGAAGGCCAAAGTTTTAATTAAAGGAGAAGAGTTTAAACTTTTGTTTATAGCAATTTGCTAATATCAGTCTTTTGTCGTCATTATTTAGTCTATTACAACTTATATTATTTTGAGCCAAAGTAGTGGGTCCGTAAGATAGAATGTTTTTCTGATTCCCTTTTTTTAAATGGGGAACTCATCATTGTAAAATGACTAAATCTCTTCTACAATTCATCTCTTTAAACATATTGACATGACTCTCCTAAAACCGATTAAAAATATTTAAATAACATTTCCAAAATAATTCATCAAACCGATTCTCGAGTTTGGTAAACCGTGTCGTAGCATGTAGGCAATACTATTGGCTTAGTCCACACACGTTCACTCAGACTTTAGCCCAAGTAAATCATTTTGAATGAAACTTACCTGAGAGTATGTATGCGTATACATTCCGGTTGCAATATTAATAAATGCAATCAAAGAGGACGCAAGTCAAGATAAAGTCCAAGATCATATTTACATTCGATGATGTTTGTTTCGGACTTAGTTGATTTACAAGTTCTAAAGATGATGAAAGAAATATTTCAATGCTTTGTATACATATAACCGTCCTTAAGAAATATGATTTGGGTTAAACTGTGGACATGAATCAATGGAATTTCATTCCTCACAAAATTCGGATGGGAGAAGAGACGTTTGCTGGTACCACCGTCGGTTTGGCGCCGATGCCCGGAAGTGCACGACTCCGTGCTCCTATGCGTCGGAAAACCCCTAGGGCAGTCGGTGATAGCAGCCTCCGATGGTAGTCCCGAACCATGCCGCTTGTACGTGACAGACCGAAACACAAAGGTGCGGTTTTTGATAGATACTGGGTCCGATTTGTGTGTTTTTCCTAGAGTCAAAGTGGAAAGGCCCCGCTCCAAGACTGATTACGAGCTGTTTGTAGTGAACAGCAGTGTTATTTCTACGTATGGTCGGATGACCTTTAGCCTTAACCTCGGCCTCCGTCGCGATTTTTCGTGGCGTTTCGCTGTCGCGGACGTGTCACAACCTATCATTGGGGCGGAATTCCTGAAATTCTACGGGTTATTGGTGGACATGCTCAACCAGAGATTGGTTGATGGACTCACTACCATTTCAGTCCCCGGGAGTTTCGCCCAGCCTTCTCCCGATCAAGTGAAATCTGTGAGCGGTCATTCTCGTAACCACGAATTGCTTGCCACTTCCCAGAAATCACGAGACCCCCAGGCGTCCCTCATAGCGTTGACCATACTACAATGCATTATATTCGCACCACGCCAGGTAAGTCCGTTTCGTGTAAGTCACGTCGTTTGGCAACAGACAGGCTTGCCATCGCGGAACGCGAATTCGATGCAATGCCCAAATAAGGGATTGTGCGTCGGTCCGAAAGCAGCTGGTCGTCTGCCCTCCATCTGGTCCCAAAGAAAACCGGCGAGTGGCAGCCCTGCGGGGACTACAGAGCCTTCAATGCACCTTACCTGATAAATATCCGGTGCCCCACAAACAGGATTTTGCGCACGCCTTATTTAGCAATTCGGTGTTTTCCAGGCTAGATCTTGCGGAGAGGCGACATGCATTCAACAACTGTCAAGACAGCCTCGCGAAAGCTGCCCTTCTAGCCCATCCCAACCCCGACGCTCCACTTGCTCTCGTCGTAGACCCGTCAGATATTTCACTCGGTGCAGCCTTACAGCAGAAATGCGGGCAAGAGTGGCAGCCGCTTGCCTTTGACACAACGAGATTGACACCAACTGAACGAAGTTACAGCGCGTACGACCGTGAACTCCTTGCCGTGTACAAAGCCATTAAGTATTTCCGCCACATGGTGGAGGGGAGATCAATCACGGTCTATACGGATCACAAGCCTATAACGTTTGCCTTGCAAAAGAAGGCCGATCAGTGCTCCCCTCGACAATTTCGTCACATAGACTTTATCTCCCAATTCACCAAGGACATCCGTCATGTCTCCGGGGTGGAAAATGCGGTCGCCGACGCTCTCGGCAGAGTGACAGAAATTAGTGCCCCCATTGACTATGAGGCACTGGCAGCCTCCCAAACGTGTGATGAAGAAATGCAGCAATTCTTGACACCCAACTCCCCTTTGTGTCTTAAAAAGTTAAAGGTCCCCGATGGAAAATGGAAGTATATTGTGACACTTCATCCACCACGGTACGACCATACCTGACAGCCCCATTCCGCAAAAGTGCGTTTAACATGCTACATTCCCTTGCCCACCCTGGCATCCGAACCTCTGTCCAGCTGGTTGCCGATCATTTCGTGTGGCCCTCCCTACGTAAAGAATGCCGCAATTGGGCCCGATCCTGCTTGGAATGCCAAAAGTGCAAAACTCATCGCCACGTCCATTTACCTGTCGGGAGTTTCCCTCTTCCCACAGGACGGTTTCATCATATGCATGTGGACATCATCGGTCCCCTGCCCCAGTCCAACGGTTTCCGCTACTGTTTATTGATCGTTGACCGATTCACACGATGGCCGGAGGTATTTCCCATCACAGATATTTCAGTGGAAGTCGTGGTAAGGACGCTGGTTTCTGGATGGTTTGCCCGTTTCGGAGTTCCTCAGAGAATAACCACTGATCGTGGTTCGCAGTTCACCTCCTCTCTATTTCAGGACTTAGCAAAGACTTCCGGTGCAGAACACCTACGAACAACAGCCTACCACCCTGCCGCTAATGGATTGCTGGAACGTTTCCACCGCCATTTAAAGGCAGCCCTTATGTGGCATTCCGATCAAAGCTGGTCAGATGCCTTCCCATGGGTACTACTCGGCATTCGATCAGCATGGAGAGAGGACCGGAAGGCCACCCCTGCCATGATGGTGTATGGAGAACCATTATGCCTTCCTGGAGAGTTATTCTCACCTCAAACGAATCCTCCTATTGCTGAGACCCACTTCGCCGCACACATGAGAGGTCATATGCAGCAGCTGCACCCTCTTCCCATCACCCGTCATGGAGAGAAGGTTGTTTTTCAGCACCGTGATTTTGCCTCCTCATCTCAAGTGTTTGTGCGCCACAAGGCGACAAAGCGTGCCCTCCAGCCACCATATGATGGACCTTTCGAATTGCTAAATAGGACGGAAAAATATTTCACCCTTCGAGTCAATTGGAAGGATACAACGGTGTCTATTGATAGACTTAAGCCAGCATTCTTTTTGAAAGATGACAGCCATCGAGATAGGATGATTACTACGTCCAGTCCCTCCGAATCCAAAGAGGCTAAAGCCCGGAACAACTATGCCCCCGGTACTGAGCACCCGGAGTGGCCGCCGGGTCCAGTTCCCACGGAATCTGAGGGATTTTGCTTTGTAAATTGTTTTTTATTTGTTTTTCCTTTCTTTCCATCTCCTGTTGGCAAGGCTTACCCACTGCAAGGGGGGTTATGCAGCGGTTACCACATTTCATCTGTCAACTACGGAGTCTTCCTAGTCCTCCCACCAGAGGAAAGTACTAGAGTGCGGAGACGAAGGCGCATAAACCAATTAGCCGGCAGTCGGCAGCAAGAGATATCGCAACAAGCAGCAGCTCGCTCCGTCCGCCCCTACTCACATTTTGTAACTGAGCAGTGTGATAATATACGGCGTCCGAAGGGGGAAGTTGAAGCGACTAATGGTTACTAAGGTCACAGCATCCAACAGGTGTTCCAATCAATCAACAAAGGTGAACCCCAACAAGGTGAGATTACTGGAACTCCGTACTTTCACAACGAAAACCGTGAACAAAAGACAGCATCCCTTCATTCCAAAAACCAGCGTTCGAGTGAGAAGCAATTCGAAGACTCACCGTATCTAATGCTAGACTCGGAAAACCAAAAAGCATTTCTCAAAATATCTGAAACTTATGTACCCAACAAAAATGGAACATTCGGGACAGTAACATTTAAAACGTACGAACTTACCGCGATCGAACGACTCAACAAAAGAGCACAAGACCATATCGTCGAGAAAACCTTTCCAAGGTTTTGATTGTATTTACGGAATTAGACCCCAGACCACAATTAAATATTTTCTGAAAGCGAAAATAGCTTTAGCTGATTAAAACCATTGTTCATCATTACAATGCCAGTGATTACAAGTCAGGTTTACGAACCTTAATACAATACCTAGAACTATATGCGTTTTATGGATCATTTGGCACGAAATTTTGGATTCTAATCTGGTAACCATTAATGATTAGAACCTACGCTTTAATCCCAAATATTGTCAAATAAATACCTATCTCCTAGTTTAAACAATACTCTGCAAATCCTAAAAGTGTCCATTAACACAATATTACAAGAACATTAATTTATTTTTATTCCACAAATACGTTACTTTTTTTAAGTAATCTACCGGTTAAGGTAGGTTTTTGGATGGACACAACTACCAACAAAAATTTTATTACTCCTAACTAAACACAAAATCCATCATCCTACTCTCTATCAGGTCCCTCTTCATCTTTGAGTACTTTCTTCCTCCCTTCATCCCGTCCAACAACCCTATCCTGTTCCTTCCCTTTCCTCTTTTGCCCAACATTCTACCCTCTATCACAGTCTTCAACATCCCACTGCCGGTCAAAACCCCCTTCATCCACTTTTCCTGCCTCCATAGGATTGCTCCCAACAAAGCCCTCTCTTCGCCCACCATACCAAGTACTTCCTCATTTGTTTTCTTCTCTGTCCATTTCACCTTCTCCATTCTTCTCCACACCCACATTTCAAAAGCCTCCAGTCTACGTCTATCCTCCTGCTTCAATGACCACGTTTCCGCTCCGTACATAGCTACGCTCCATATCAAAGTTTTTACGAGTCTCTTCTTAACATCCTTACTCAAAGTCCCTGTCATCAACTCCCTCCTCCTTGTGAAAGCCTCTTTGCCTAGCGCAATTCTTCTCTTTACGTCCCTACTACTTTGACCGTGTTGGTCCAAAACACTACCGAATTAGGCGATTTTCCTGGTGGTAACGGTCAAGTATGGTCACAGCTCTTACAACGAAAATTACATACGGACACATAAAAACAGATAAAAGACAAAATATTTTTACATACAATGGCACTTCCACATCACATACAAACAAACTTCCACATCACATACAAAATGCCGTCCACATCACATACGAACAATATTTTAATATCAACAATAATGTTTATTACACAGTGGCTGCTTTACATTTATACTTAAAACTTCTAAAATTGGATGGAAAGGGCTCAAACAAACCTCCAGGCAGCTGGTTCCAATCAGTTATAGTTCTATTTAAAAAAGAGTATTTTTTCTTATTTGATTTTTGAGTCCTTATTTTTATTTTGTGGCTATGGTCGTTTTTTCCCTTTAAGTTAGGCTTCTCTATCCCTTGCAATAAATCTTCCCACGCTTCGTCCTTTTTAACAATTCTATACATCGCGCCTGACCCACTCCTTTTTCTTCTATTTTTCAAACTCTCCCATTTCAGTATATCTAACACTTCTGTGACACTATCTGTTCTTTGGTGCCTTCCGAGTACATATCTTGCTGCCTTTCTTTGAACTTTTTCGATCTTTTTAATATGTCCCACCTCATATGGATCCCATACTATGGAGGAGTATTCTAGGATAGGGGTAACCAGTGCCTTATATGCTTTTTCTTTTGTGGCTACGCTACCTCCTTTTAAATTTCTCATCACCCAATGATATAATTTAAATGCCTTCCGTGTCAAATTATCTACTTGGACTCCCCACCGTTAAATAAATGCCTAAATATTTGCATTGACTGGTACATGGGATTCTTTCTCCAAAGAGGGTGTAAATTTCCTTTTCTGCATTATTATTATTTGAAAAATGTATATGCTTACTTTTACTTATATTAATGCCCATATTATTATTTTTAACCCAGTCACCAAGGCGATCCATGTCATTTTGTAGTATTACGTGGTCATTTACATGCTCTTTCCGTCTGTATATAATGCAGTCATCAGCAAAGAGTCTTATTTGGGAATGTAAATTGTTTGGTAGATCGTTTACGTAAATTAGGAAGAGTAATGGCCCTAGAACACTGCCTTGTGGAACTCCTGCTAAACCGCTCGCCTCATTTGAAAATGTATCCCCTAATTTTAATTTTTGAGTTCTGCCTCTAAGAAATTTTTTTATCCATTGTTTTACCCTCAAGTCCAATGGTATCGAATGCAAATTTAACAATAATTTATCGTGAGGCACTCGGTCGAAACCTGCCAAAAAATCAACAATTACTGCATCCACATCCTTTCCTTCGTCTATTGCGTCGCCGATCCCAAAAGCTGCGTTTCACTCGAGTATCGCGTTCTAAACCCATGTTTGTGTTTGAATACCAATTACCGAATGTAGTCAGCAATTCTTTTTTCCATTATTTTGCAAACAACTGAGGGAATGCTTACCGGTCTATAATTGCTGGCAATTGTTTTATCCCCTTTCTTTGAAATTGGTGTAATATTTGCTTTTTTCCAATCACTGGGCAAGGCATCATTATTTAAAGTTACTTTGAATAGATGACTCAGGTACAAAGCTATTGCGGTATCACCCAGTTTTAGAATGTCAATTGAGATATTATCCGGTCCCACTGACTCTTTTTTCCTCATCCTCCTTATTTTTTCACAAAATATGAGTCCTCCACGATAATACCGTTTGTCGAGGGCAGTAAGCTATTTGGTGCTGTTATACTGATGAAGTTCTCTGAATGTTGAATGTTTCCCATATTTTCTCCACTGTCGCCGCACTATATGCTTGTATCTCTCAATTTTCAGGGAATATTGATTTTTCATTAAACGTCTGACTATGGTACCAAATCGGGAGAATAGGTCAGGTGCGGATACATGGCAACGCCGTATTTGGCCAGGAGCTGTCTCACGACGAGCACGATCACTTGGTCGACGGAAAGAATATAAAACCCAAAGCCGTGCACTTAAGGGCACTTATAGGGGGAATAAAGAAGGGGGTTTACAGGGAGTGAGAAAGTTATAGCAATCACTCAATCACTCCCGTATATGTAGACACATTGACCGTCGTGAATCGCAAACACACAACACTCAGGGTTTACGGGGCGGGAAGCCCGACGCCAGTGACCCGTCACTCAAACAAATGAAATATAAAATAAATAGTTCTAACAATTACTCCCTTGATCAGGTATTTGCACAACAAATTGACCTTCACAAGTCGCAACCACACAAACACTCAGGGTTTACGGGGCGGGAAGCCCGACGCCAGTGACCCGTCACTCAAACTAGGAAGACACTGTAAGTGACTACCTCAACTACCCACCACTACAAACTACCTCACCACCCACAACTAACAAAAGGTTCTTCCTTCTCTCTTCAAAAAAATCAAATACACACCCACATTTGTTAGTCAAACTAAACTGGAACACCTTTGTTAATCCAAAAGATCCTATTGAGACCCTAGACAAATCTGGAATCTACAAAATCTCCTGCCCACATTGTGACCTTTCTTACATCGGGCAAACTCGCAGAAATATTCGAACACGCTTTAAAGAACACGCTGCATGTTACAGACTGCCAAAGTAACGGAATTCTCCCCCGATTCATCTCCTCGACCACCTTCGGAAAAACCAATTTTTCCGCTATGATTCCATGATAAAAAGCCGTATTTTTGAAGTCTAAAATCCAATTCCTTTACGCAAAAAGATCAAAACTTGAAATTGAAGCCTACAATATTCATCTTAAGTTAACGGCAGGTCTGGATTCAATTGAATTTACCGAGTGGTTAGAATATGATAGGAAAGTCCATTCAGTCAGCATCCATAAGCTACGGCCAAAACAATTCTCAATTTCCTAGAAATTCTTCTCCCTCAAGGACGAAAGCACCCATCCTCATGTCGCCAAGGCGAAGCAATTCCCTTTTGTAGTTAATCTTTCCGAGACCAGCTTCTCCCGTGAGGAGTTAATTTTACTAAACCGGGGCCTGATTTTCAGTGTTAAACCCCCAAAACCACCCTGGAATGATCTCATTGCACACATAGCATCTGCCATTAAATACCTTGATATGGGAACCAAGAATCAAATCCGGGATTGCTGTGGGAACCAAATTAGGAAAAACCTTACGCAAGTCCCCAACAAGAGTGTACAACCTCCGAGTAACCTCTTTCCTCTTATCCGCTCACTTCGTAACACAAACTGCTTCTACTTAAAATCTGACAAAGGGAATTCCTGTGTTATTCTGGACAAAGACACCTATCTTCAAAAAATGCAATCTCTTATTGACAATGGTCCCTACACCAAAATCTTAAAAAACCCCCTCAACAAAATGATCCTAAGCTATAAGTCTGCATTAACTAATTGCAAGCACCTAATCGATAAAAAACTTAAATTCAGACTTAATATTTCGAACCCACACCTCCCACGCCTATAGGGACTCTCAAAAATACATAAAACAGATTGCCCCATGCGCCCCATTGTGTCCGCCATCAATTCTCCCACCTACGAAATATCCAAGTGGCTTACGGGTGAATTCTCCAAGTTTGGGTTTCAAAGTTCATCCAATATCAGAAATTCCATCGATTTCATTGAAAAAATCAAAAACATCACTCTTACAGACCATGAAATTCTTGTCCTTTGATGTAGAGTCACTCTTTCAAAGTGTTCCAATCCCGGATACCATAAGATTTGTGGCGGAGTGGCTCCAGTCTAAGAACATCTCCCCGGAAGAAATTAGAGAATACATCCTCCTGACGAACCTTGTTATGAGTAACAACTATTTCTCCTTCAACAATTCATTTTACAAACAAGACTTCGGCACCACGATGGGAAATTCCCTTTCTCCATTTCTAGCAAACCTGTTCATGTCCCGCTTTGAAGAGCAATGTCAAGAAAAATTTACCTATTTCCCAAAGGTTTGGTTCAGATATGTCGATGATATATTCGCAGTCTTCGATACTAACTCATCCTCTTTAGAAGCATTCCAAAAACAACTCAACAACCAATATCCCTCAATTAAGTTCACAGTCGAATCTGAAACAGATCGGTCCCTCCCCTTTCTTGATCTTAAGATATCCAGGACCCCCTCCAACCACCTCTCATTCAACATCTACAGGAAACCAATCCACACCAACAATTACATACACGAATCTTCTTTCGATCACAAAACACACAAATTCGCTGCCTACCACATCCTAGTACATAGGCTCCTCAATGTACCTTTGTCCAAAGCGGATTTCCAAACAGAATTAAAACACATAAAACACACGGCCGTGGTGAACGGCTACTCTGAAAAGCTCATTGATAACATCTTAAAAAAACACAGGAACAAAAGACATCTCCAAAATAACACTACAATGTATACACCAGGTGACAAGCAATTTGTCAAACTACCTCACCACCCACAACTAACAAAAGGTCTTCCTTCTATCTTCAAAAAAATCAAATACACACCCGCATTTGTAAGTCAAACTAAACTGAAACACCTATTTGTTAATCCAAAAGATCCTATTGAGACCCTAGACAAATCTGGAATCTACAAAATCTCCTGCCCACATTGTGGCCTTTCTTACATCGGGCAAACTCGCAGAAATATTCGCACACGCTTTAAAGAACACGCTGCATGTTACAGACTGGGAAATTTCAACAAATCATCTGTCGCCCAACACATACACGAAAACTCACACAACATCACAATTGAAGACCTACAGCTATTGAAACATGTGCCTAATCACCTACTCGACCATTACGAAAGTCTGTACATTAACAAAACGAAAGAAAAACTCATGAACAGTGACAAAGGCCCAATATCGTCATCCTTGTTTTCAATCTCCCTTCCGGAATCATGACCGTCCCTTCCCCAACGGTCAAACGACCATCCCCCCCCTTTGACCTTCAAATTTCCCAAGAATTGAACCTTTTCCTGTTGGCCCCTCGCCCACCCACCAGTGCTCCCCCCCCCATAACCTTCCCCTGTCCATTACCATCCCCCCCTCCCCTACTTAACTTTTACTTATATATTTTGGCTCCAACTAATTTCATCATTCTTCTCTGAAGAGGCCTGCTTAGCATGCGAAACACCTGGTGTCAGTTTTTTCGGCACTATTTCCCCACCAGCACTGTGCTTACAGTGTCTTCCTAGTTTGAGTGACGGGTCACTGGCGTCGGGGTTCCAACCCCGTAAACCCTGAGTGTGTCTGTGTTTGTCACTTGCGAAGGTCAATTTGTTTGCAAATACCTGAGCGAGGGCGTAAGTGTTATATTTTTTTATTTTATACTTCATTGGTCTGAATGACGGGTCACTGGCGTCGGGCTTCCCGCCCCGTAAACCCTGAGTGTGTGTGTGGTTGCGATTCACGACGGTCAATGTGTCTACATATACCGGAATGGTTGAGTGATTGCTATAACTTTCTCACTCCCTGTAAACCCCCTTCTTTATTCCCCCTAAAAGTGCCCTTAAGTGTAAGGCTTTGGGTCTAATATTCTTTCCATTCACTCGGCCGTAGTACGTTCTTTATCTATTTATCACTTGGTCGACACTCAGAATTTTCGGCACCGTCTTGGCGCACATCTTGCGCATGGCCAAATCCTGTGTAATAATGCGTTGGATGTTGGATGCAGACAGACCCAACTTGTCTGCCATTTCTCCACTAGTTTCTTCATTCTCTGCCTGGCTTCTGCCGAGAACAGACGTGCTCGAGCTCGCTCCCTAGAACCGGTTCGACCCTACCTGAGACTACCTGCGTGCCTGCTGATACTTCTGTACCTCTGTGTTTGTTCTTCCCTAGTGAAGTGTAGTTTAGTGTTAGCTTTAAGTTTGTGAAATAGTTAAGTTTATTTAGTTTTTGTGTTGCTTGTTATTAGTTTTAATTGTTTGGTGGTATTCCTAGTCGGTACTCGTAGTGGCTTGCGGTGGTTTTTGTCCGTCGAATCTAATTGGTTATCGGTGAGTGCTTTATTTTCTTTACCATCTTTTTTCTTTCCTTTCTTTACTATCTTCCAAAGCGTAACTTATTGATTGAGGTAAATTTAACTAACCCCTCTTAGAAATTTTAGCGTAGCGTATACAAGTTAGCTTTTGTTGGGAACTCGGTTGTTATTTAAGATGGCTTCATCTAGGTCCCCTGTTGCCATGCTCGAAGGCACTGGCGAATGCGCGGCTTTAAGGGCCCGTATTGTCATGCTGGAGAGAATGGTGCGGGAGCTTCGATCGGAGATCGCTGGCCGGAGGACTCCCCTCAGGAGAGATGGTGCTCGGGGTGGGAATACGAAAGCCCGCCACGCCCATATGGGTGCACGGATTCGTCCGAATGCAACACGTGGCTGGGCGATTAGAGACCTACCCCGTGTCCCATCTCCCAACGAGGGAGTGTCTCACGTCCGTAGGTCGGACGATTGGAGGGTCGTCTCTCGGGGCAAGGGGAAGGTAACGCTGCGGCGTGGATTGGACTCTGCGGAGGCAGATACCATCCCCGTCTCCAACAGGTACCAGGTGCTGTCGGATGACAGCACCACCGTACCTGCAGCCCCTATCCCTACTCCGAGGGCACTGCCTAGGGTAAGACGTCAGGGAACGGGAAGGGAGGGAGTTGTAGTAATAGGTAGCTCCAATGTCCGTCGTGTAATGGTTCCATTGAGGGAAAGGGCGCGCCGCGTAGGCGCCGATCAACGGGTGACCGCCTGGTGTATACCAGGCGGAGGAGTCCCTCAGGTGACGAAGGCGATCGAGGCGGCGGTCAAAGGCACGAAGTGCTCTAGGCTGTAGGTCGTGGCCCATGTGGGCACCAACGACGTCACGGACCGTGGATCTGAGGAGGTCCTCCGTTCCCTTAGGGAACTGAGCTCCGAGGTGAAGCGCGTCCAGGGCGTCGAGGGGGTTTGGCTGGGACTAACAGTCTGCAGCATCGTTCCGAGGGAGGATCGCGGGTCTCTGGTTTGGAGCCGAGTGGAAGGCATAAACCAGAGACTATCGAGATTCTGCTCGGACATAGGAGCCTCCTTCGTCGACCTGAGACCAACCCTCCGATCTTGCAGGACTCCCCTTAACCGATCTGGGGTCCATTACACGGCGGAAGCGGCGAGTAAGGTGGCGGATAGGATACTCGACCACTGTAGGCCTTTTTTAGGATAAAGGGCAGGTCACTTAGTGGGTAAGTAACATCTGGGGATAGCGCGTATAATATTATTAATAAAAATATAAAAGTCACCGACAACACTGGCATTGATTTAGAAAGAATTGTGACACGCACTTCCCCACAAAGGCGTCCTAAACTACAGTCAGGCACAAATAAGGACGTTATTCAACATCAAAATAACTTAACTATACTTGTTATAAATTGCAGAAGCCTCAAGAACAAATCAGCGGATCTAGAACACATAATCCAAACTCATTCCGCTGATATAGTATTAGGCACAGAGAGTTGGCTGTGCAATGATATTAATGACCAAGAAATTTTCCCAATAGATTTCAAAGTTTACCGACACGATAGAGATACAAGACCCGGAGGAGGGGTTTTCGTGGCAGTGAAAAGTCATTTTGAAAGCAGGCAAGTTTCATTTCAAAATAATAACATAGAAAGTGTTTGGTGCACCTTACTACGGACCAATCAACCCAACATAAATTTATGCTCTTTCTACAGACCTCCAGACTCAGATTTGAAAACACTTCACACCCTCAACGATCAAATTTACAATTTTACACGTAAATATAATAACAGCATAAACATAATTGGTGTTGACTTTAATCTCCCTGGTATAGATTGGGACAACAATATCGTTAAATCTGGGACCCGCGATCGCGAATCTTGCAATTCCATGATAAAATTGGTTCAAAGAAACTCCCTCCATCAAGCAGTACGCATGCCCACCCGTGGAAAGAACATATTGGATCTATTTCTTACAAACACGCCTGAACGTATTATTAGTGTATCAACTGATGAGGGCTTGAGTGACCATAAAGCAATTAATGTCCACTTGGACATAGAATTAAAAATGATTGTTAAACCAAAAAGAAAATTTATAATTACCATAAAGCAGACTTTGAATCTTTTGCCAATCAATTAAACTCTTCACTACCCGAGTTCAAAACCCGCTTAAGTCATGTCAACGTGGAAGAAACTTGGACAGAATTTGTCAATATCATGCAAAAAGGAATCGTAGATTTCATACCTATAAAACACGTTAAAGCAAATCGCGACCCCAGGTGGTACAATAAAGACGTTAGAAAAGCCCTTCGAAAGCAGAGAATGCTACACTCTAGGGTAAAGAGGGCAGGCGTGAACACATCATCCCCTGAGAATAAACAATTATGGGACACATATAGATCATCTAAAATTGAAACCAAAACACAATTACGTAGCGCCTTACTGGACTTTAAACGCAAAGTACTTTGCGAGCACTTGGACACTGACCCCAAAGCTTTCTGGTCATATGTTAGGGAAGTAAATGGGAGTAAACAAACCGTGGCTTGCTTAAGGGATTGTAGCAATATAATTCATACAGACAGTGAGGGTAAAGCTAACATCCTAAATTCATTCTTCCAAAGCGTTTTCTCGAATGATGTTGCCACCGCACATCTCCAAGAAACAATACATACTCCACCCATGGAAAAAATAACAGTGGACCAACAAGGAATTCTAAAATTGCTTAACGAGATTAAACCCAACAAATCCCCGGGTCCCGAAAATATACCAGCTAGGGTGATAAAACATTTAGCTCCAAACATTGCCCCGTACCTTGAGTTTATATTTAAAAAATCCCTCAAGGAGTGCAAAGTACCTAAGATTTGGAAAACCGCGCAAATAACGCCTATTTTTAAAGGTGGTGACAGGGAGGATCCCAGTAATTACAGACCTATATCTCTCACTTCTATCTGTTGCAAAATCTTAGAGCACATAATTGTCAGTTCAATAATGAGACACCTTGACAATATTAACTTTTTAAGTGACAATCAACACGGATTCAGGAAAACCCGGTCCTGCGAAACCCAATTAGGATTATTTACACATGATTTACTTTTATCGGGTGAGAGAGGTAGGCAAGTGGATGCCATCTTCTTAGATTTTCAAAAGGCATTTGATAAGGTCCCACATGGTAAAATCATTTATAAATTAAAGGTCGCGGGTATAAACAAGGGCGCCAAAAGTTAGGTTAAAGATTTTCTTTCAGAGCGGGAACAGAGGGTAGTCCTTGATGGCGCTAGTTCCGACAGCGTTCGAGTCACGTCGGGGGTACCTCAGGGAAGTGTGATCGGGCCGTTGCTTTTCTTGATTTTTGTTAACGATTTGAACCGCGAAGTGAAAAGTAAAATTAGGATGTTCGCGGATGACACGGTGATCTCTCGGGAGATATCTGGGGATGAGGATCGTTTTATTCTAGAGCAGGATTTAGGTTGCATTACTAAATGGTGTTCTAACTGGGGATTGACTCTAAATTATAATAAATGTTCAGTGGTAAATTTCTTTAAAAGATCAACGGGATTTGCTTACAAATTAGCTGGAGGTGACCTGGCAGTAGTTGATACGGTAAAATACCTAGGTGTCACATTCACAAAAGACTTAACTTGGGGGACTCACATACGTAAAGTCTGCGGTCAAGCATATAAAAGATTGGGATTCATTAGACGCATTGTCGGCAAAAGTGACTCGAAGGTCAAGGAACGTTGTTACCACGCTCTTGTAAGGCCTCATTTAGAATACGCATGCAGCGTGTGGGATCCGAGTGAAAAAGGCCTCATTCGGGAAATTGAGAAGGTTCAACGCCGGGCAGCCCGTTTTGTAAAAAATTCCTACGATAAAACGCAAAGCGTCACCGAAATGCTCATGGATTTGGGGTGGGAATCATTGGCTGAGAGACGATTCAATGCAAGATTGAAATTATTAAATAAATTTAGATCCGCATGTTTCAGCACCGAGGTCTCGCAAATTATTCGTACTCCTACATACATTGGTCGCTTGGATCATGCATATAAAATTCGGGAAATAGATGCCAGAACTAGCCGACTCAAGGACTCCTTCTTCCCACGGACAATACGGGATAGCAACTGCAGGGTTATAGATAGCAAAATTCCACTTGCCACCCTCAGCGTCTAAAAAATAATTAGTTGTATTTAAATGCATGCTCTTCCACTAACCTTATGTGTTTTGTTATATTAACACATTCTTCCCGAATGACCTCATTCGTGTTCTGTTCATCTGTTTTTAAGTTTCCCTTTCAATCCCTCGTCCCTCTCCGCGGGGGGAAATTCCTGCTACCTGCAACGTTGGGTCGCATTTCCTGCCTTTTACAGACTCTTGGGGATAGAGTGTTTCGTGGTGCATTTTCATGTGGTGTTTCAATTTCTTGCTTGTTTTGTCCTGGCTTGCGTGTTGTTGGATGGCTTTCGTGCTGCATCATGAGGTGCAGTTTTTTAGTTGTTTTGCGGTATATGTGTTTGCATGAGTATTGGATAAAGGGATTTTTGCATGAGTGTGTGCGCTGCTGTGGGTGTAATTTTCCGTGTTGTTTTTTTGCATGTGGTATTTTTCTTTTTTACGGTTGGTGACCTAACACCCCCCGCCACACGCCCTTGCGGCGGCTTGCGGGGTATTATGTAGATGTAGATGTAGTTAAGCGTCGGTCTGTGTTCAGCAGTGTCCTCACTCTGTCCACATCCGTGTCGGTTCTTGCCGTCGACGGCCGTCCGGAGCGATGGTCGTCTTCAACGAGCTCCCTACCCTATTTAAACCACTTGTGCCACTCAAATACTATGGAACGGCTTATAGGAGTTTCCCCATAAGCCTGCTTCATCATATCGAGGGTTTAGGTGCCGTCTTCCCAAGTTCGCACAAATCTTCACGGAATAACATTACTCTAAATTCAGATTCATTTTGTTTTTCGACGCGGGCAGAAAACTTGCTTCACTAAAACGGTCTCCTCACTCAACGACAGCCCGCAGGTGACTGAGGTTGGAGTTGCTCTGTTGCTAAGAGCCCCCTCCACCTTACCCTGCCAGACGCACCCTCCTTTATCACACCGTTCGCACCAGAGAAAAAAAGTCCTACCACTTTTGGGTAGGTCCCTGTATATGTTAATACATGTATATACATACATGTGTACATATTTATATATTCATTTAAATGTATATATGTGTGTGTGTACATATTTATATATTCATTTAAATATATAAAATATATACATACATATATATATATCCCTACTCGGACTACAACCTTGACGTGGTGGAAGGGGTTGTGCGTTCCGATGACCCCTAGAGCGGTGCTGGTAGGAGTAATAATTATATCACCTGGTAGGGTCACCCATGCCAGATAGGTCGAAGGTTAGGAGCCAGACGAAAGGTAGTCCACGCAGCGTCTGTTACTCAGTGAGGCGGCTGCAATGGCGTCGGACCCAAGTGGGGCGGCCAATAAGTGATGGTATCACGTTAAAAACTCTATTGAGGAAGGCAATGGGAAACGACATCAATTATCATTCCCAAGATTAACAAGTTGGACTATACTGAGATTTTGAGTCCTGGCAACTATGGGGCTCGGCCCAATCGGCCGTGTGTCGTACCCGGCAGCGGGGGAGGCAAGGCTTCCGCGGTCGTCATCCCACGAAACCCTTGCAAGGGAAAACCAGTAGCAGCAGGACAGAAGACGCAGGAGAAGAAGACCAAATTAGTTAGAATAGGAACGTGGAATGTTAGGACAATCATGAGGACAAGGAAATTGGAGAATGTTAAGCGAGTGATGGAAAGGGGAAATATTGATATTTTAGGTCTATGCAAGGTGAGATGGAAAGATAGTGGGGATTACTGGAGTGATAAGTATAGAATAATATACAGCGGCGGCGACGAGAGCCAACGAGGGGTTGCTATAGTAATAAATGAAGAGGTAGGGAGAAGCGTAGTCAACATAGAGCAGGTAACAGATAGAATACTACTAGTAGAGATAAAAACAGAACCGACGAACTTGGTCATTATTCAGGTATACATGCAACCGAGCAACCAGAAGGCAGAGGAGGACGATAGGATATACGATCAGTTAGCGGACATAATCGCGTTTGAACCTGCAGGGAAACATTTGATAGTGATGGGGGATTGGAATGCGACGGTAGGCGAAGGAAGAGATGGTGATGAGGTCAGGGACTACGGTTTAGGCACAAGGAATGACCGCGGGGAGAAAGCAGTTAAGTTCTGCTGGAGACGGGCTGGTCACCACCAACACTTGGTTTAGACACCACAAAAGATGCAGGTATACATGGAAAATGCCAGGTGACTCAGAAAGGTATCAGCTAGATTATATCATGGTTAGACACAGGTTTAGGAACAGTGTGATAAATTTGCACAGCTTCCCGGGAGGAGATGCAGACTCTGAGATGTAGAAGCATTAAAAGGTTTGAAAAGGAAGGAATAGAAACAGGCGGTAAAGGATATAATGGAGGATGGTAAAGAGCTAAGTAATATTGAAGAAAATTGGGAAAGTATTAAGAACGGCTTGTCTAAAGCCGCAAAAGACACTATTGGAACCGTTAACGTTAAAAGGACTAGGAAACCATGGATCACGGATGAGATGATTACAAAGATGGATGAGCGGCGAAAATGAAAGAATCTAAATACAGAATTAGGCAAAATGAAGTACAAAGAATTAAACAATAAATTGAGACGGGCAACAAATAAAGCAAAAAAAGCATGGTGGAAGACGCAGTGCGATGATATGGAAAGTCTGCAAAGGAAGGGGGAAATCCGTGCGCTGTACAGCAAAGTTAAATCTTTATCGGGAAGTAAGAAAGGGAGATCAACGATAGCAGTTAGAGATAAGGCGGGTAAGATGATAGTTGACGCAAGAAATATCCAAGAGGGATGGAAAGAATACATAGAAGAACTGTATAGTGAAGAGCTTAGACCAAAAAAGTTAGACACAGAAAAGGAACATGACGTAGAAGAAGATAGTTTAGATCAAGGCATACTAAACAATGAGATAGGAAGGGCATTAAGGGAGATGAAACTAAATAAGGCCGTCGGGGTTGATAACATTCCCGCGAAAATTTTAATAGGCTTAGGAAAATGTGGGAGGAAGAGGCTTTATGGGCTGATCCGCAGTATTTATGAGGAAGGAATCTGGCCGGAAAACTATGTGAGATCAGTTTTAGTTCCTATTCCAAAGGAGGTAAAGGCTACATCATGTGAGGACTACAGGATGATAAGTTTGATATCCAACGCAGCTAAAGTTTTCGAAAAAGAGTTTGATAGATTGAATTGGGAAAAACTAATCAGTATTCTGCAGAAAATAGGAATAGATTGGAGGGAAAGGAGGCTAATCCGCAACCTGTACATGTCTCAGGATGCTCAGGTACCAGTGGGAAACGGGGAGTCCGTTTGGGCAGTGTTAGGAAGAGGTGTAAGGAAGGGTTGCCCACTATCACCATTGCTGTTCAACCTGTATGCAGAAGAAATGATTAAAGAGGCATAAGAAGAATTGGAGGTAGAAATGAAGGTGGGTGGGGAATTCGTAAAATCAGTTAGGTTTCCTGATGACCAAGCTTTAATTTGTCAGTCAGCCAAGAGCATGAGGCACTCCATAGTGAATCGGAAATCCAGTAGGACAGATATGGGATGAGAAACAAAATTAATAAAACAAAGGTTGTGCAATTTTCTAGAAAGAAAAAAGCTAAGCTAAACATTAAAAAAGGAGGGCAAAAACTAGAGCAGGTAGAACAGTTTACATACCTCGGTAGTGTTTTGGACCAATACGGTCAAAATAGTAGGGACGTATGGAGAAGAATTATGCTAGGCACAGAGGCTTTCATAAGGAGGAGAGAGTTAATGAATGGCACGTTGAGTAAGGATATTAAAAAAAGACTCGGGAAACTTTTGATATGGTGCAGAGTTATATACGGAAATGTGGTCATTGAAGCAGGAGGATAGTCGTGGACTGGAGGCTTTTGACATGTGGGTGTGGAGAAAATGGAGAAGGTGAAATGGACCGAGAAGAAAACCAATGAGAAAGTACTTGGTATGGTGGGTGAAGAGAGGGGTTGGTTGGGAGAAATCCTATTGAGGCAGTAAAAATGGTCAGTACTCAGAGCTGAAGAGGGACCTGATGTAGAGGAGAATGCGGGATTTTAAGTTTTGTTTGGAGTAATAAAAGATTTATTAGGTATGATATAGATATGGTACTGTGATATAGAAATGATGATTATGAAACACGGGGTAAATGTGAATTATTTGACTTTAAAAAGTTAACTAACAAATCATCATCAACATCAGTATAACAATCCTAAGATTGGTTTACTGCAGGCCCTCCATTCTTTGCTATTAAGCATCATTTCCCTTTGATAGGTTTGCTGTTTTACGTTCTTCTTAATTTGCCCTTCGATGTACTGGTATTTTGGCCATCCTTGCGGGATCCTTTTTGCTATTCCATGGCTCTGATCCATAGAATGCAATGCTCCACACAAACGTTTTGACCATCTGCTTCCTTGTTTGCAATCTTATATTCTTTGAACATAGTAATAGTCTTTTCTCAATGAATGTTCTCTTTGCCTGGGCTATTCTTTGGTTAACGTCGGTCGAACTTCTTCCATCCCATGTTACTATATTACTGCCCAACAAGTAGATGAAAGAAGGATTCCACTTGGTCCAGTTTCACTCCTCAATTTGCGATATCTGGATTAAGCTTCTTCTCTTCCACGCGCACAAGGATTTTGTTTTCTTCTTGTTGTGCTCATATTATATTCCCCAAGTAGGTGGTCCATAATAATCAGATTTGCTTTCAGGTCCTCTTGCTTTTTCGTCACTCCTGCCATTTCATCTGCAAACCGGAGCATGTTGATTGCTTCGTCATTTATCCTTGGCTCCTTTGACGCCCAATTTTTGTGTTTCCTTCAATTTGTGTCTTCCATAGATGCATGTGTTGAATATTGCTGGCGAGAGGTTGCATCCTTGAACTTTGTTAAATCAGGTTTCTATTTTCCTTCTGTTTCTCATTTTCATGGTAGTTACCTCATTAATGTACATTAAACTAGCTATTCAGTGAACATAAATAATGTGCACCATATATTTTTTGTCAAACTTCTCATCAGCTTCAATGGTTTGGTTCAGCCTGGATACGACTGATGACATTCTGATGCTTCGATAGAATCTGGGAAGAATGAAGTTAAGGCCGTCAGCATGAGGACTCGAGTTTGTGGTGGGTTTGTGAAGGAAATAAGTGGCAAATTTCTTGTTTGCATTGTTTGATTTGAATGGCAATTTCGACAAATGACAATCACAAAGCAACGCATTTGTTGAGGCCATTATGTCCCTGGCTCAGCAGTCAGACACTCAAAGGCACCTAGAAATGGCATTCGTGAATTTTTATGAAAAAGTTTGTGATACAATTTCACGTGCCAAATGCCATCCTTAAGCAAATAGCATCGGACACCTTTGTTAAGGAATATCCCCGTGGGATTTTTACATAGTTAAAAGGCTAAAGATAAGAAAAATCTTAAATACATATATATGAAATAAGGTACGATTCAGAGCCACTAAAAGACAGGCTAAAAGGCAGGTTTCATATTAATAATTTACGTTTAAATTCTAACAAAACTCAGCATATTGTATGCAGTTATAGTATATAAAAATGTACTGATGTTGAAAATTCTAAAATACTAGGAATTAATATAATTAGAAAACTTGACAGGGAGACTCACATCAGTCAGATCTGTAATGAACTGATTAAAGCTCAACTTTCTCATTTCAAATGAGTATCGTTTAACACTTGACCATGTCTTCTTTCGATGTCATTTGAATTACAGTGATGAGTTATGGGGTCATTTCCCAAAACATATCATGCGAATCTTGCTACTACACAAGAGAGATTTTTGCTCCCTTGCTAATACACCGCAACGTGATTTCTGCAGACCATTTTTAATTAGCAGTGGAGTCATGATTATACACCATGAGGGGTAGAGCAAATCTAAATAATACTATTTTTTGTGGAATTTCATCAACTTACAGCGCATTTCATATTGTGGACATTCAAATGTAAAACTGTATGTTTTTTTACACTGTTATTGTAACACTGATTGTTTCTTGAGAGATGACTAAGGTGGAAATGAAATCCTATGAGTTTGGTGCATTCATCAAAATAAATCCAAGAACGTCTTATTAAAACTGCTAATTCTTCAAGGAAATTTGACAGAAATTATGATGGCTGCCATTTTATTATGTTTGCACATTTTGGTCTACTAAATTCTCCATAATCAAAGGACAATTGATGCATGATCGTTCATCATACTTAATGAGAATTTAACAGTTTAAATGAGCGTGCCATTATATTGGTGATGTAAACAATTTTTTAATTATTGTACACAAACACTCAAATTCAAGGAGACTTCTTATTGTCTTACATTGCTCCAATATTTAATTAAATTTTGTTTCCATTGATTCTGAATTTGCATAAAAATAAAGCCCGTCTAAATGCATAGTGTACTCAATTAAACTGCATATAATCAACCATTATCGGTTTGCTGTGAAAGTGAGTACATTAAATGCATTTGAAATATAAAGGTCACACTTGTATCCTTAAATAATGGCATTTTCAAGAATAGAAGCAATGCCAATCGAACAGAATGTAGAAGAAGAAATGAATTCAGGTCACAATCACCATAATTAAAAAGGAGTATTTCACAACAGCAAGGGATTTGTGGCGTTAAGAGGTGTATTTGCGAATTGATTCAGCATATTAAATAAAATGGTACCTCACTACAGAACACAATAAAAATCTAATTTTGCGTTAACTACTTAAATATCGAATCTTCCTATTTATAACCATTGTATTTTAACAATCCATTTTGAATGATTTTGACTCAATGTATCGTTTGATCATTGCGCATTTGAAATAATACTATTTTATAACCATTATTGACGATGATTATAGCTGTCGTTTCACACTTGACTCCCGTTCAATACTACCAAAAACATAGATCTTAACTTCTTCAAAAAGGAACATTTACAAATATATTTTCTACAGAGATTGATACTGCAGTCAATTCAAGCAGGGCCCAAAGCAATTAAAACATGGCTATCTCAGCAGCAAGTATTATTGTTGTGTATGTATCTAGGTGTTCTCCAAATTTAAAAGGCGTATATCTCACAAAAGATCTCACCCATCCATTCTTCCAAAAATACATTCACTAAGATTGGCAACCTGAAACAGCATATCCTTGTTTACGCAAATGAGAAGCCATACCGTTAAGAATCTGCTCCATGTCATTCAGTTGGAAAGGAAAGCCTATGGTCTGTGAGTGTGTAAAGAATGCTGTTTCTGAAGTACGCAATAATGTTTGTTTTGATTCGTTCATTTGGTGACGCTGTTGCCGTGGCAACAGTAACAAACAAGTGAAGAATGAAAGGTTTCGAATTAGATTGAGAATAAGATCTAATTTTAAAGAGAAATAATGTATGCTCTATGGATACTATATTTTCGTTTATTAGGTATAAAGATCAAATACTGAAAAGGAAAATCAAATTATTGGACATGTGCGGAGACATACAAACGTTTGACTTTCCTTTCTCCACAAATATATAATGGCAATTGAAGATGTTTTTCTTTCTTGCAAGCAAGAAAGTCATTTCATGATGTATCCGGGCTTCGTGTTGGTAATATAATAAATAAATGAATGAATAAATTTACCATACATGGGAAGGAGTGTATAAAATACATAAAATATGTAATTATATTTAAGAATGCGAACCATTGCCTATTAGTGTACACGCCTGGGCTATCTTTCCAGCAATGCAAGTTAATATCTTGTAGTTTCATTGTGGTTCTTTTTCTTCTTAGTTTCCAAATTTCCGCGTGCTTTGATGGCACTGAAGGTGATGACGCATCGATGTTGCTGACGACCCATCGTCAGCAACATCGATGCACCAACCAACAAGCTAGCGCAATTTGTTGCGCATGCTCTTCAACTCTTCGCCAGAAAAACTGACTTTTTTGCTAAAACTTCCATGGATTTCATTCACATTATTCGGAATGCTGAAGTCCAAGAAGTCAAGATGCTGGTGACCTTTGATGTAATCTCCTTGTTCACAAATACGCCCATTGATGACTCCATGCTACTCATCAAAAACCTCACCTCACTGGGATTAGCTAAGGATTAACTTGGACCTCGCAAATTCTGCCTCCGGAACTCATGCTTCCTTTAAAATGATAAGCACATTGAACATCATTAAAGTGCAGCCATTTGATCACCCCTCTCTTCCGTCCTAACCAACATTTTCATTGAGATCTCGCAGCTGAAGGCAATGATCTTACCCAAAGAAACAAACCCGTAGTAATAGTGGTTCTTTTTGCACCACTTTTTACAACATTTAAAACCTCAATCCAATTTTGATAAATACATCAATGTATAAAAAAACACATAAATAGTTAAAAACAAAATTATTTAAAAATAAAGAAACGGAAATTCAAGTTGTCCGTTCAGGGCAGTTTCCTTTAAAAACTCGGAAACCTTACCTGAAAAGTTGGGGTCCTCCCCTAAACTATTGCTTAAATGACCTCTTATTTTAAAAAAGGTATCTGGCCTTTTATAATTTATATCTGAGTCACAATCAGGTGCAAGTTACAAACATTGCAGCAAGGTTATACTTTTGTCTCCATGAAGAGTGTGTGAGGGCTAAGTGCCCTATTCATAGGCGCGTGATCCTGACCTCTTTCCTCTGAATGTTCCAGATGGAAGAGGGCGCTGTCAAAACAACCAAATTTATGGCCTTAAGTTCCTTGTTTTGCAAGAATCACCAAGCTTCCTTCCACTGGTTCAGAACCAAATTCCGCAAGGCAGCCCCGACGTCCACCACAGGAAGCAATGCTGAGTCTGATTTGAGATTGATCAGGGCTTCCTTTGCTGCTTTGCCAGCTTTTTCAATGCCTGGTATTCCCACATGACCAGCAGTCCGTATAGAGGATACCTACTTCCCCTTTATCTGAAGGGACCACAGGGCATAATAGATCTCCTGAACCATCAGGTCATTGATGACAAGACTGATATGGATTACAGGAAAATCAATGAGTGCGAACAGATGAAAGAAGAGCCATTACATTCTCTTATGTCTTTTAGGGCCCTTTTGATAGCTGACAGTTTGGCTGTGAACCCCTCAATCATCTCTTAACTCTCCCCCAACCTCCGATCAACACCCTCCGCCACCCTCTGGACTACACTCTCCCTCAATCAATGACCAATCATCAACCGCAAATATAAGAACTGCTCTATTGAGCATAATTACGAAACCTCACTCTCCTACTGACAGTAAAACCCTTATTAGCATCATCACCAATGACCTTTTACCAGCCCTTCTTCAACTTGTAAATGGTGCCCAATTAACAAATAAACAACCACTTCCTTAAAGTTTTACAATGGAACTAAATGGCATAAAAAACAAAAAACAAGAGCTAAACCTCCTAATAACCAATTTTTATCCAGACATCATCCTTCTTCAAGAAACCAAACTTAATAATAGCCAAACATTTAATTGTCCAAATTACTCTATAATCAGAAGAGATAGAGGCAATGATCCTGGTTGCGGGGTCATGATCCTATCCAAAACTAACCTACTCTTCACATAACTTCAACCCCCACCCACCCAAAAACTGGAACTCGCTGGAATAGCAATAAAAGGAGTTACTGGGACCCTTAACATTTGGTCAGCCTACTTTCCACCTTCATCCTCAAAGTCAGACGCCCCTGGCTTATCAGCACTGTCATCCCTACTGCACCAAAAGCTCATAACAGGTGGTGAGTTAAACGCCAAACATTCTGCCTGGGGTTGCAAAACCACTATCACACGAGGGCGAGCCCTTCATAAGCTCCTGTTTACCAAAAATATTGCATTTCACTCACCGCTTTTCCCTACCCACTTCCATCATCACCCCGACTCCTCCGATATCCTGGATGTAGTTCTATTATCCGCAGATATCGCATTCCAAATCCTTAACCTAGATAAATCAGCCTCGGACCACTGCCCCATATTTTACTGCATTCCTACACTCATCCATAAAACCAGAACCAACTAGAAGAGTTAACTGGAAACTATTCAAAGAAAACTGCTTGGCCATTAACCTTGTCCCATGTCCTGCTAGCACTCCAGACAGCATAGGGAAAGCGGCTCAAGATTTCACAAGCACCTTCACCAAAATCATTCATCGCTCTTGCTACCCTCCTTCTCCGGCCTCCATCGCTGGTGCCACACTACCTCAGGATAATTTGCGCCTAATTTCACATAGAAACAAGGCCAGAGCCCTCAGGGCAACGCACTCATCTCCGCCAAGATAAAATCGGCTTCTGTGCATTTCGAAACCTTGTAACATCCAAAACTAGAACACATTGGGAAAAAACTTGGCAAGAGAAAATAAGTTCATTCTCACATAACGACAATTCGGTTTGGACCCTAGCCCACTGTCTGCGAAGGAAAAAGGTACCCATCCCGCCAATACCACATAATGGGAGATCACTATACGATGACTGCGAAAAAGCAAATACCTCTGCCGACTCCCTCGATTGCATTTTAAAAAACCATAATACATCCTCGTTGGATTCAGAAGCGTTGAACAGCGTTGAACAGCATCTCTTGCCTGTCACTTTACCTATTCCACATATTCCCGGAAATTACTCCTCAAGAACTTTACTCCATTTGTCGCGTGGACATAGTAGGATTGGGTTCGTGGAATCAAAGAGGGGCTTTCATTGCAATACATTTATTGGACTTACTACACAAGGAGTCCGGCCCGGAAGGAAAGAGGAAGCGTAGAGACAACAGCCGGTTCGGCTTCCGTAAGAGATTTCCACAACCTTTAGTGTCTTCAGTCACTGCTCTGCTTTGCTTATAGAGCAGTTTCTTGCAAGGGCTCTTGCGTAGCCCTTACACTGCCCCTTTCCAGTCTCTAAGGCTACTAAAGCGAGAAGAATTCTTCTGCGTTGTCAGTCGTTTGATTTATTCCCGCTTCGAGCAGCCTTGGCTTCTTCTTTGCCGGAAGGGTGTCTTGCTCGTCTTGGGATGCTATGGGGCGCTAGTAGCGGTCCCATGGCCAGACCCTTTTGTCGCCAACCCGGTGAATTACTTTTACTTCCGCTTCTGCCGCTTTTATGAAGAATTTTCCAGATATTCTAGGCAGAAGGACGTCCAGGGTTTCCAGCTTTCCGTCCTCGTGCATCTCGGAAACGCGTGCGTAACGACCGCGTGCCATGATGTCACGAAGAGCAGAATTCAGCACCACCTGAATTTGAGCGAGACTCGTTCGCGACACTCCTGACCATACCGGAGCAGCGTACGTGATGACAGGCAGCACGCACGCTTGGTACAGTCTACGCTTCGTGTCCATACTCAGGACCGGCGGGCGGATAATCGGCCGGAACCGATTAAGCGCCGCGAATGCCTTTCTACGTACACGAAGCGCTTGGGCGTTGCAAAGGAGTTTCCGGTCCATCAGCACTCCGAGGTAGGTAACTTCGGATTCCCGCGGTAGGGCGACTCCATTCACAGTTAGGTTCACTCCTGGCGGCCGACCATTTTCCGGATGGAAGATGATCGCTTTCGTCTTCTGTGCGTTAACAGCAAAGCGCCATCGGCGGTACCATTCTAGGAGATCCGCCAAGCGCTCTTCAGTCTTAGCACCGCGGTCACTTTCTGCCAGGAGCAGCACAGGAGGGCCGTATCGTCGGCATAGAGAGACAGGATCTCGAGGTTCCCACGTGGAGTTGGAATGTCGTGGGAGTAGATATTGTAAAGCAGTGGTCCGAGGACTGATCCCTGGGGCACGCCGGCGGAGATCCGACGCACCATTGAATTCGCCCCGAGCCATTGCACGGTGAATGTCCTGCCTCTCAAATAGGAGTGAACCATCCGAACAATCCAAGGTGGGAAATGGAGTCGTCTCATCTTCAACAAGAGAGCCGGATGCCAGACGCGATAGAACGCCTTACTGACGTCGAAGAAGACCCCAGCAACCGCCATATTCCTGTTGAAGCTGTCCGTGATGAAATCCGCCGTTCGCACCAGCTAATGGACTGTGGAATGCCGCGCACGGAAACCAAACTGCTCCTCCGGGAGGATGTCATTCTCCCGGACGAAATCAGTCAGCGGCCGTTGCAGCAGCCGCTCGAATATCTTACCGAAGCCGTCGAGCAAGGAGATAGGCCGGAATTCTCCGGGACCCATCTCCAATTTCTGCGACTTTGGCAGGCAGACGATTATCGCTCTTCTCCAAGTGGTCGGGAAGTAGAAAATCCTGACACAGCCATTAAGGAGCTTTGTCAGCGTCCTCACCGCCGCCTTTGGAAGCTCCCGAATGACCACATTGGGAATGTTTTCGCTTCCCGGGGCCTTCCTCGTGCGAAGGCGACGTATTGCCTCTTTGACGTCCTTCTCGTCGAATCTCGGAATTTCCAAGGCGTCTTTCAGATCGGCGTCTCCGGCTCTTTCAAACGCCTCATTTTCTTCTTCAATCTCGGCAGAAGCGGAATTCCCAGGATTGGGTGAAAAGCTGCAGACCAAGTGATCAGCGAGCAGTTCCGCCTTCTACATGGGAGATCGTGCCTCCCTGTCTCCGTCGGTAATAATCGGGTCCAGTCTTTGAGGGGCCCGCAGCCTCCGGCATATCTTCCACACCGACGGCAGGTCCTCGTTGCCGTCTTCCAAAAGGAACTCCTCCCGCAGGTGCGCCTCCCAGTGGTCCGATCGCACCTCCCGGAGGGCATCCTGTACCGCGTTGGCCGAATGTGCGTCTCATTGACAGCGGCGACTATGGCTCCCTTCTCCTGGAGGAACGCCCGTAATTCCTCGCGTCGGCGAAGAATTCCGTTGGCGTTCCATTGCGCAAGCAGGACGGGTCGTTCAGCCATGGTTGGTTGAATTTCCGATCCTGCTGCGCACCAGCTCTTCCAGGAGTGAGAGGAGAAGTTTGCCCTGCGTCGAGGTGACGAGTTTCTTCAAGGTGCATGCAATAACGGCAATGGTCTGCCATAATTCCTGGTCCTCTCTGTCTGGTGTCAGCGAGGAATCTGCGGAAACTGGAGACTTATCAGTTGATGTCCCCTCTCTCCGTTTTTCCTGTTTCTGGCTTGGTTTTTCGCCTTCTTCACTTGCCGTTCGGAGGGTGTTCCCAAGCGCCCTCTGGGTTGGCTTCGTAATGGCTATTCCTTCTTCCCCGGTGGTGTTCGGGGATTTCTTCTTCTGCTTCTTTTTTTTCTTCTTCCCTTCGGAAGAAAAAGGAAGGGTCGCTTCTTTCGGAGGGAGGCTGTCGGGGGCTGACAAGTTCCCCTTGTTGGCCTCTCCTACGGCTGGCGCTGGTGGTGGTTCTCGGACCGCCTCAGAATCCCTGGGTGGATCTGTGATATCCACCTCCATGCTCCCCTCTTCTCCGGAGAGAGCCTGAACCTTGTCCTGAGAAGGGCCCTTCAGGATTGCTCCGTAGGTTGTAGCGTGATCGACTTGTCGGAATGGTTTTTGTCCCGGTTCCGATGCCGGTTTTTTGGACGCCTGCTTCCCTGGCGCTGGCTTGCGTGTGTTCGCCGCTCAGCCTCCTGAAAGGCGGGACACCGGCGAGAGACGGCCGCATGAGGTCCTCCGCAGTTCGCTCAGATGGCATCTTCTCCTCTTCCTCGGGAGCATTCCTTGACTGCGTGTGCTCCAGCACAGCGCAGGCAGCGTTTCGCACACCAGCAAGCTATGCCGATGTGTCCAAACCGCATGCAGTTGCTGCAGTGGAGTTGACCTCTGTCTCCACGGTAACGCTCCACAGTGACGTAGCGGTGGCAGAGCTGGCGGATGTCCCCGGGGGCGATGGCCGATGGAGTCTTTACCACGTTCGCTACGTGGCGATCTATGGGGACCGGTTTTCCCACCTCCGTGACCGTAAGCCGACGTACGCTACGAATTTCGTATCCGAGGGATCTGAGTCCCTTGATACCATTTCGAGTGCTATCCATCGAGAGATACCCTTGATGAAAAGCTTCATCCCTTGCACCCTTTCAATTGGCTGCGAGTGGTGTTAGATTTTCTTGCTCTGCAGCAAGGAGAGTGCCTTTTCATGCCCCTCTCTGTTGAAGGTGATGATCTGGATTAAAGCTCTTCGAACTTCAAAACCGAAAGCATCACCTATGTCGCCCGACAGCTGGTCAATCAGTCCCTGTACGTCGGCGACCCCATAGGCGACGATAGGCGGTGGTCGCAGCGTCCTAGGTGCCGGTGCCGGTAGAGGTGTGGCTTCCGGGACGGCTGCGTCGTTCGTCAGAAGCGGTTTCCTTTTCTTCCTCTTGGAAGAAACCAAGGTAAATCCGTCGTCGCCTTCCCCCTCCTCTGTGCTCAGCGCACGCTCCGCCCTATCGTCTCCTTGAAGATTCGGCATCCGCGTAACCGCGGAATCTTCTGGCTTCTGGTTCCTTCCAGATGCCTTCTTTCGCTTGACGCCGCCTGCGGTGTCCTTCACCACCTGGCCCTGTAAAGGGCCGAGGTCTGCTGTTGCCTCCGCTGTCCCGCTTCGGGCCTTCGTCTCCTCCAAGCACTGCGACGGGCTGAGAGCCAAGGCTTCAACACCTGATGATGAATTTGCCGAAGGCTTAGATACCACCGGCAAAACAGCTGGAGGTTCTTTGCCTTGCGGACGATTATTCCCACGCTGTGTAATTCTCTTCGTGGACATGAAGTCTCCGAAGGAGTAGGCACGACGGTGCGTCTTCCTCCTCACCTGGACCACCGGAAAAGCAGAGTTGCTAGAGGACATCCGAAGAAGGTAGTAGGCTCTCGTCTGATGTCTCCTTGATTCTGGCAATCAAGTTGGGGCGCTCGGGGTTTATATATGAATTCCCAGGTACAAAGACCGGGCGCTGAATTCCGTATCATTAGCGGTAGGGGAAAGAGCAGGTTATCCTCGGTAGGGGGTGACTGTGTCCAGCCACTGTTCACCAAATTTGCTATCGCGGATTTTGCGAAAAGGACACTAGCTCGCATGAGTCCTTCTAGATGTCCGAGCATCATGTCCCCGCGACATTGTGTATTGAGACTGCCATCTACTTGGCTTTTCCGAAACATTAGAACTAGCATCATGTCCCCGCGACATCACCCCGGCTTTGAAATCAAACTGTGAGCCCCATAGAAGTCAACCTTGCTTTCTCCGCTGTTGTCTCTACGCTTCCACTTTCCTTCCGGGCCGGACTCCTTGTGTAGTAAGTCCAATAAATGTATAGCAATGAAAGCCCCTCTTTGATTCCACGAACCCAACCCTACTATGTCCACGTGACATATTGGTGTCAGGTGTGGGGTGGCGGAGTCTTGGAGCGGCTTATTTAAATGCAACTTGCCTTCCGTCCATCATGCTTCATTCGTTTGATTGAATTTCGATTTAAGAAGTAGTTACGCGTAATGCCAAAAGAAAATGCCACCCTCAGTGTCTAAAAAATAAATAGTTATACTTAAATGCATGCTCCTCCACTAACCTTATGTGTTTTGTTATAATAACCCATTCTTTCCGCATGACATCATTCGTGTTCTGTTCATCTGTTTTTAAGTTTCCCTTTCAGTCCCTCTTCCCTCCCGGCAGGGGGAAATTCCTGCTACCTGCAACGTTGGGTCGAATTCCCTTCCTTTTACTGTCTCTTTGGGGGGTTGAGTGTTTTGTGGTGCATTTTCATGTGGTAGTGATGTTTCACATTCTTGCTTGCTGTGTCCTGGCTTGCGTGTTTTAGGATGGCTTTCGTGCTGTATCCTGGGGTGCAGTTTTTTGTTGTTTTGCGGTGTATGTGTTTGCATGAGTATTGGATGGAGGGAGTTTTGCATGAGTGTGTGCGCTGCTGGGTGTAATTTTTCGTGTTGTTTTTTGCATGTGGTATTTTTCGTTTTTACGGTTGGTGACCTAACACCCCCCGCCACACGCCCTTGCGGCGGCTTGCGGGGTATTATGTAGATGTAGATGTGGATGAAACTAACCCCATTTTTTTAATAACGAGAATCGGTTATATTGCTAACATATGGCGAATGAATTTTGTCCTAGCCGTATTGTCTTTAAATAATAATGGATTTCGGTGGCAAGGGCACGTATGGGCGCTTTGGCGAATCTCTGCCTTGGAAGCGTGATTTATCTCCAAACAATACGAACTTAATTGATTTTACTTCCGCTGTTAATATGATAGAAAGCGCCCGTTTCCCCTCCGACGATGCAACAAACATTTTCAGCACATCACATTCATTTAATTCCGAGTGTTAGCGGTGATGGGGACGTAAGCATCGAGGAACAATCTTAAGTTAGTGAGTCATCTTAGCGGGTGGAGTGAGAATCAGACCTTCAGCGTAGCACGGCTGCGTCTGAGCGGTACCGCTGCCGAATTCATTAAGTCAAATCCTCATGTTATTGAGTCTTATGAACTTTTTTCTAAACTAATGAAAAAGCGCTTCATTCCCAAAATTTCACTCGTCTCCGTTGAAAGAATGTTCACAAGCTGTTTGCAACGCCCCTTGGAAAGCGTGAACGAGTATTCTTCCCGTCTCAGGGAATTGGGACGAAAACTAAGAGATGCTTTTCTAGACCCAGACTCACAAGCGACAGGAATTATGCTCGAGAACCGCCTCCTCTCACAGTTCTTGATCGGACTTAGGGAAAAATTGGGCGATTCGTGCTAGTGCGCAATCCAAGAACCATGCAAGAGGCTGAGGAATTTGCTAACCTAGAGGAATTCAATGCTCGTAATTACTCAGGCGTTAGGGAAGTAAACTTCTTGCAGAACCATGACTTTGGTACGCCCGTGCGCAGTCCTAACGTGAAGACACCGACAACCTTTCCGTACAGTGACCCGACACGATATTTCACAACGAGTCATGTTCAACCCCATCTCGAGCCAATCTTAAACCCCACTGTGAGCCCTAGTCTTTCGGATCAAGTGTACGCAATCCAGGCAAATGTACACCCGAAGCCTCCACAGTCTACACTGCCGCTGGGTGGAGGGAACGTAACTAATGCGCCTCGGACTTCTAATTACTGTAAAAAGGTGGGACTCATCGCGCGCTATTGCCGTACAAAACCCCGCGCATTTTATAACTGTGGGGAAGGGAGCCATGTCAGTATCATTCCCTGCCTGGCTTCTGCCGAGAACAGACGTGCTCGAGCTCGCTCCCTAGAACCGGTTCGACCCTGCCTGAGACTACCTGCGTGCCTGCTGTTACTTCTGTGTTTGTTCTTCCCTAGTGAAGTGTAGTTTAGTGTTAGCTTTAATTTTGTGAAATAGTTAGTTTATTTAGTTTTTGTGCTGTTTATTATTAGTTTTTAATAGTTTGGTGGTATTCCTAGTGGGTACTCTTAGTGGCTTGCGGTGGTTTTTGTCCGTCGAATCTAATTGGTTATCGGTGAGTGTTTTATTTTCTTTACCATATTTTTTCTTTCCTTTCTTTACCTACTTACAAAGCGTAACTTATTGATTGAGCTAAATTTAACTAACCCCTCTTAGAAATTTTAGCGTATACATTTTAGCGTATATCGTATAGTGTATACAGGTTAGCTTTTGTTGGGAACTAAGTAGTTTAATTAGGATGGCTTCATCTAGGTCCCCTGTTGCCATGCTCGAAGGCACTGGCGAATGCGCGGCTTTAAGGGCCCGTATCGTCATGCTGGAGAGAATGGTGCGGGAGCTTCGATCGGAGATCGCCGGCCGGAGGGCTCCCCTCGGGAGAGATGGTGCTCGGGGTGGGAATACGAAAACCCGCCACGCCCATATGGGTGTACGGATTCGTCCGAATGCTACACGTGGCTGGGCGATTAGAGACCTACCCCGTGTCCCATCTCCCAACGAGGGAGTGTCTCACGTCCGTAGGTCAGACGATTGGAGGGTTGTCTCTCGAGGCAAGGGAAAGGTAACGCTGCGGCGTGGATTGGACTCTGCGGAGGCAGATACCATCCCCGTCTCCAACAGGTACCAGGTGTTGTAGGATGACAGCACCACCGTACCTCCAGCCCCTACCCCTACTCCGAGGGCACTGCCTAGGGTAAGACGACAGGGAACGGGAAGGGAGGGAATTGTAGTAATAGGTAGCTCGAATGTCCGTCGTGTAATGGTCCCATTGAGGGAAAGGGCGCGCCGCGTAGGCGCCGATCAACGGGTGACCGCCTGGTGTATACCAGGCGGAGGAGTCCCTCAGGTGACGAAGGCGATCGAGGTGGTGGTCAAAGGCACGAAGTGCTCTAGGCTGCAGGTCGTGGCCCATGTGGGCACCAACGACGTCACGGAACATGGATCCGAGGAGGTCCTCCGTTCCCTTAGGGAACTGAGCTCCGAGGTGAAGCGCGTCAAGGGCGTCGAGGGGGTTCGGCTGGGACTAACAGTCTGCAGCATCGTTCCGAGGGAGGATCGCGGGTCTCTGGTTTGGAGCCGAGTGGAAGGCATAAACCAGAGACTATCGAGATTCTGCTCGGACATAGGAGCCTCCTTCGTCGACCTCAGACCAACCCTCCGATCTTGCAGGACTCCCCTTAACCGATCTGGGGTCCATTACACGGCGGAAGCGGCGAGTAAGGTAGCGGATAGGATACTCGACCACTGTAGGCCTTTTTTAGGATAGAGGGCAGGTCACTTAGTGGGTCAATAACACCTGGGGATAGCGCGTATAATATTATTAATAAAAATATAAAAGTCATTGACAACACTGGCATTGATTTAGAAAGACATGTGACACGCACTTCCCCACAAAAGCGTCCTAAATTACAGTCAGGCACTAATAAGGACGTTATTCAACATCAAAATAATTTAACTATACTTGTTATAAATTGCAGAAGCCTCAAGAACAAATCAGCAGATCTAGAACACATAATCCAAACTCATTCCGCTGATATAGTATTAGGCACAGAGAGTTGGCTGTGCAATGATATTAATGACCAAGAAATTTTCCCAATAGATTTCAAAGTTTACCGACACGATAGAGATACAAGACCCGGAGGAGGGGTTTTCGTGGCAGTTAAAAGTCATTTTGAAAGCAGGCAAGTTTCATTTGAAAATAATAACATAGAAAGTGTTTGGTGCACCTTACTACGGACCAATCAACCCAACATAAATTTATGCTCTTTCTACAGACCTCCAGACTCAGATTTGAAAACACTTCACACCCTCAACGATCAAATTCACAAGTTTACACGTAAATATAATAACAGCATAAACATAATTGGTGGCGACTTTAACCTCCCTGGTATAGATTGGGACAGCAATATCGTTAAATCTGGGACCCGCGATCGCGAATCTTGCAATTCCATGATAAAATTGGTTCAAAGAAACTCCCTTCATCAAGCAGTACGCATGCCCACCCGTGGAAAAAACATATTGGATCTATTTCTTACAAACACGCCGGAACGTATTATTAGTGTATCAACTGATGAGGGCTTGAGTGACCATAAAGCAATTAATGTCCATTTGGACATAGCAATAAAAAAGATTGTTAAACCAAAAAGAAAATTTATAATTACCATAAAGCAGACTTTGAATCTTTTGCCAATCAATTAAACTCTTCACTACCCGAGTTCAAAACCCGCTTAAGTCATGTCAACGTGGAAGAAACTTGGACAGAATTTGTCAATATCATGCAAAAAGGAATCGTAGATTTCATACCTATAAAATACGTTAAAGCAAATCGCGACCCTAGGTGGTACAATAAAGACGTTAGAAAAGCCCTTCGAAAGCAGAGAATGCTACACTCTAGGGTAAAGAGGGCAGGCGTGAACACATCATCTCCTGAGAATAAACAATTATGGGACACATATAGATCCTCTAAAATTGAAACCAAAAAACAATTACGTAGCGCCTTACTGGAATTTAAACGCAAAGTACTTTGCGAGCACTTGGACACTGACCCCAAAGCTTTCTGGTCATATGTTAGGGAAGTAAATGGGAGTAAACAAACCGTGGCTTGCTTAAGGGATTGTAGCAATATAATTCATACAGACAGTTAGGGTAAAGCTAACATCCTAAATTCATTCTTCCAAAGCGTTTTCTCGAATGATGTTGCCACCGCACATCTCCAAGAAACAATACATACTCCACCCATGGAAAAAATAACAGTGGACCAACAAGGAATTCTAAAATTACTTAATGAGATTAAACCCAACAAATCCCCGGGTCCCGAAAATATACCAGCTAGGGTCATTAAACATTTAGCTCCAAACATTGCCCCGTACCTTGAATTCATATTTAACAAATCTCTCACAGAGTGCAAAGTACCTAAGATTTGGAAAACCGCGCAAATAACGCCTATTTTTAAAGGTGGTGACAGGGAGGATCCCAGTAATTACAGACCTATATCTCTCACTTCTATCTGTTGCAAAATCTTAGAGCACATAATTGTCAGTTCAATAATGAGACACCTTGACAATATTAACTTTTTAATTGACAATCAACACGGATTCAGGAAAACCCGCTCCTGCGAAACCCAATTAGGATTATTTACACATGATTTACTTGTATCTGGTGAGAGAGGTAGGCAAGTGGATGCCATCTTCTTAGATTTTCAAAAGGCATTTGATAAAGTCCCACATGGTAAACTCATTCATAAATTAAAGGTCGCGGGTATAAACAAGGGCGCCATAAGTTGGGTTAAAGATTTTTTTTCAGAGCGGGAACAGAGGGTAGTCCTTGATGGCGCTAGTTCCGACAGCGTTCGAGTCACGTCGGGGGTACCTCAGGGAAGTGTGATCGGGCCGTTACTTTTCTTGATTTTTGTTAACGATTTGAACCGCGAAGTGAAAAGTAAAATTAGGATGTTCGCGGATGACACGGTGATCTATCGGGAGATATCTGGGGATGAGGATCGTTTTATTCTAGCGCAGGATTTAGATTGCATTACTAAATGGTGTTCTAACTGGGGATTGACTCTAAATTATAATAAATGTTCCGTGGTAAATTTCTTTAAAAGATCAACGGGATTTGCTTACAAATTAGCTGGAGGTGACCTAGCAGTAGTTGATACGGTAAAATACCTAGGTGTCACATTCACTAAAGACTTAACTTGGGGGACTCACATACGTAAAGTCTGCGGTCAAGCAAATAAAAAATTGGGATTCATTAGACGCATTGTCGGCAAAAGTGACTCAAAGGTCAAGGAACGTTGTTACCATGCTCTTGTAAGGCCTCATTTAGAATACGCATGCAGCGTGTGGGACCCGAGTGAAAAAGGTCTCATTCGGGAAATTGAGAAGGTTCAACGTCGGGCAGCCCGTTTTGTAAAAAATTCCTACGATAAAACGCAAAGCGTTACCGAAATGCTCATGGATTTGGGGTGGGAATCATTAGAAGAGAGACGATTCAATGCAAGACTGAAATTATTAAATAAATTCAGATCCGCATGTTTCTGCACCGAGGTCTCGCAGATTATGCTGCGTTACTAAATGCATTACTAAATTGCATTACTAAATGGTGTTCTAACTGGGGATTGACTCTAAATTATAATAAATGTTCAGTGGTAAATTTCTTTAAAAGATCAACGGGATTTGCTTACAAATTAGCTGGAGGTGACCTAGCAGTAGTTGATACGGTAAAATACCTAGGTGTCACATTCACTAAAGACTTAACTTGGGGGACTCACATACGTAAAGTCTGCGGTCAAGCAAATAAAAAATTGGGATTCATTAGACGCATTGTCGGCAAAAGTGACTCAAAGGTCAAGGAACGTTGTTACCACGCTCTTGTAAGGCCTCATTTAGAATACGCATGCAGCGTGTGGGATCCGAGTGAAAAAGGTCTCATTCGGGAAATTGAGAAGGTTCAACGCCGGGCAGCCCGTTTTGTAAAAAATTCCTACGATAAAACGCAAAGCGTTACCGAAATGCTCATGGATTTGGGGTGGGAATCATTAGAAGAGAGACGATTCAATGCAAGACTGAAATTATTAAATAAATTCAGATCCGCATGTTTCAGCACCGAGGTCTCGCAGATTATTCGTACTCCTACATACATTGGTCGCTTGGATCATGCATATAAAATTCGGGAAATAGATGCCAGGACTAGCCGACTCAAGGACTCCTTCTTCCCACGGACAATACGGGATAGCAACTGTAGGATTGTAGATAGTAAAAATTCCACTTGCCACCCTCAGTGTCTAAAAAATAATTAGTTCTACTTAAATGCATGCTCCTCCACTAACCTTATGTGTTTTGTTATAATAACCCATTCTTTCCGCATGATATCATTCGTGTTCTGTTCATCTGTTTTTAAGTTTCCCTTTCAGTCCCTCTTCCCTCCCGGCGGGGGGAAATTCCTGCTACCTGCAACGTTGGGTCGAATTCCCTTCCTTTTACTGTCTCTTTGGGGGGTTGAGTGTTTTGTGGTGCATTTTCATGTGGTAGTGATGTTTCACATTCTTGCTTGTTGTGTCCTGGCTTGCGTGTTTTAGGATGGCTTTCGTGCTGTATCCTGGGGTGCAGTTTTTTGTTGTTTTGCGGTGTATGTGTTTGCATGAGTATTGGATGGAGGGAGTTTTGCATGAGTGTGTGCGCTGCTGGGGTGTAATTTTCCGTGTTGTTTTTTGCATGTGGTATTTTTCGTTTTTACGGTTGGTGACCTAACACCCCCCGCCACACGCCCTTGCGGCGGCTTGCGGGGTACTATGTAGATGTAGATGTAGATGTAGATTATTCGTACTCCTACATACATTGGTCGCTTGGATCATGCATATAAAATTCGGGAAATAGATGCCAGGACTAGCCGACTCAAGGACTCCTTCTTCCCACGGACAATACGGGATAGCAACTATAGAATTATAGATAGTAAAAATTCCACTTGCCACCCTTCAGTGTCTAAAAAATAATTAGTTTTACTTAAATGCATGCTCCTCCACTAACCTTATGTGTTTTGTTATAATAACCCAATCTTTCCGAATGACCTCATTCGTGTTCTGTTCATCTGTTTTTAAGTTTCCCTTTCAATCCCTCGTCCCTCTCCGCGGGGGGAAATTCCTGCTACCTGCAACGTTGGGTCGAATTCCCTTCCTTTTACTGTCTCTTTGGGGGGTTGAGTGTTTTGTGGTGCATTTTCATGTGGTAGTGATGTTTCACATTCTTGCTTGTTGTGTCCTGGCTTGCGTGTTTTAGGATGGCTTTCGTGCGGTATCCTGGGGTGCAGTTTTTTGTTGTTTGGCGGTGTATGTGTTTGCATGAGTATTGGATGGAGGGAGTTTTGCATGAGTGTGTGCGCTGCTGGGGTGTAATTTTCCGTGTTGTTTTTTGCATGTGGTATTTTTCGTTTTTACGGTTGGTGACCTAACACCCCCCGCCACACGCCCTTGCGGCAGCTTGCGGGGTATTATGTAGATGTAGATGTAGATGTCAGTAAAGATTGCCCTCTGATGATTTGCGGCGTGTGCAAGCAAGCGGGCCATCACCCGATAGATTGTCCCACCCCCACCCAAAAGCGAGATCAGGGAAACGCGGCCACCCCGGCCGGCAGGTCGGGGACGAATTAGTGCTCGTCGTAGCACCAGAAGTCGGCTTGACGGTCTCGGTTACAGTACTAGGTAGAGTGTATTCCTTTTTAGTGGATACCGGTGCCGCTGTGAGTATTATGCAGAGTACAAGTTTCCCTTTTGGAAACCTAAAAATTGACGACTATTCCTCCCCTGTGAGAAGTGCCTCCGGCCATGCGCTCGCCACACTAGGGCAATGCAACATACCTTTCATTATCGATGGAGAAGTTTACCCTCCCGATACATTGATTGCAAATCTAGGGAAAGTACCGTATGACGGTATCCTCGGACTAGACTTCATTGTAAAATACGGAAGTAGCATTTCGAGCGGAGAAGGTAAAATGAAAATAACAGAAGGGCACGAAACCATGTTAAAATCAGGTTACTCAAAACAAAAAATTTCCGCTGTATTTTTAGAGGACATAATTTCATGTGATGATATCCAAGCAGTGCCTAAAACACAGAGTAATGAATCTTTCAAAGAGGATAACGCCAGCAGAAGCTCAAAGGATTAAGTGAATGATGGACTCGTGGCTGTTGATGATTTGCTTAATATTAATTGGGAAGAGTTGAGTGATGATATATTAGTGCCGTCAGGAATCGAAGTCACAAGCACCGGTTTGCTTGGGGACATTTTTGGGGATACTGAAGATGTCTTGGTTGAGGCCACTCACTCTAGCGGGACAGAAGGACGAGTAACCTGTACGCGAGAAATTTTTAATGGAGCAAATCTAACTGTTGGGCAGAAAGGCGAATGTAAAACGTCAGTTGTTGAAAGCGATCCATCCGTAGTCCATGCAGAAAGTAATTGCGGGACAGAAGGACGAGTAACCTGCACGCAAGAGAAAGCGTCGCATGAAGCTACATTTGTTGATACAATTAAAATTCCTCCACGCTCGGTTATGTTGACGAGTACAAAGATTCAGGACTATTATGGCGAGGATATCATTATTCAGGGAAGGGAGGGAGATGTATTAATACTTCCAGTTCTAGCAACCGTCTCCCCCGATGGTGTAATACCTTTGTTGTTGTGTAACACACGGCCCGAACAAAAGATGTTAAGAAAAGGGTCCTTATACAGTTTCAACATTTTTTCAGAAAGTCATGAATTACTAGCTGTAAATTCGATTGAAACAGAAACCCCAGAAATGTGGCCCGAGCACCACTCCACCGCTGAGTTACTGTCACTATTCTCGTTTTCTGATACTCCAAATGAAGCGACTGACTCTTTAAAGCAACTTTTACTAGAGTATGCAGATATTTTTATCCACGGGGATATTAAATTGGGATGCACAACCTGGTACAGCATACCATAGATGTGGGAGATTCCAAACCAATTAAAAAGTCTCTATATCGCGTCCCTCATTCTCAAAGAGAAGCTCTTAAGGAGTCCATCGGGGATATGCTTGAACAGGGAGTCATATCTCCATCTACCAGTCCATGGTCTGCTCCTCTGATTCTAGTAAGGAAAAAGCATTTTCCAGGCGAACCTGTCAAGTATTGGCCTTGCATTGACTATCGCGCTCTGAACGCCGTCACTAGAAAGAAAGTATTTCCACTGCCAAATATGGACGAAATATTCGATCAGTTAGGAGGGACAAAATATTTCAGTTGCCTAGATTTATCTAAAGGTTACTGGCAAGTTGAAGTAGACGAAAAAAACAGGGCACAAACCGCTTTTAGCACTCCAGACGGACACTACGAGTGCAACAGGATGGCATTCGGCCTTTCGAACGCGCCTTCCACATTCATGCGTCTTATGACAACCGCACTAGATGGAATGATCAATCGAGGAGTTTTGTTCTATCTCGACGACATATTACGGCATGATGAGAGCATGGAAAAACACATACTAGGCTTGAGAGAAATTTTTTCAAGACTGAGGAAAGCGAATTTGAAACTGAAACCACAAAAATGTGAATTCTTACAAACACGAGTGATATTCCTCGGTCACGTCGTTTCCGCTAATGGGTTGGAACACGATGAAGAAAAAATACATGCAATAAGCAGTTTTCCAGCACCACGTAACGTTAAGCAACTGCAATCGTTCCTTGGGTTAGTGGGATATTACAGGAAATTTATTTTGCATTTTGCTCAATTTTGGAGTCCTCTTACCTCGCTAACAAGGAAGGATACGGAGTTTATTTGGGAAAGAGAGCAACAAGAATCTTTTGAAAAATTAAGGGCTTGTCTCACGAGTCAACCCGTATTGCGATTCCCTGACTTTTCGAAAGAATTCATTTTGACCACTGACGCTTCTTCCGTGGCGATTGGAGGAGTGCTGTTGCAGAATTTTGAAGATGGCGAGCATATGATAGCATGCGCCAGCAAGCAGTTGACACAGCAGCAAAAAGCATACTCCGCCACTGAACTTGAGTGTTTGGCGGTCGTACATATGCTTAGAAAGTTCAGAGTATATCTTTTAGGCCGTCCGTTCACTTTAATCACTGATCATAGCCCGCTCCGATGGCTACTTGCCCTTTCCGAGCCGAAACCCAGACTGGCTAGGTGGATAATGGAGCTCACCGAATACTCGTTTACAATAAAGTACAAAGCAGGAAAAGATATTCCGCACGTAGACGCTCTCTCCCGCGCAGTGAACCCAATAGTAAATGCCCTCTATCAAGACACGGAATACGAGCCAGTTTGGGATAAAACCAAGATTGCGCAAGAACAGTCAATTTGTCCGGAACTTCGACCACTGCGTACGCTAGCGGAAGAACGAAACCCCAACTATCTCTTAGACGAGCATGGAGTACTCTGTAAAATCCACGTTAAGACCCCCGATCCACTATACACCATCTGTGCACCCGTAAGCATGAGAGATTACATATTACAAAGATGCCATGACAGCCCCTTAGCAGGACATCTAGGAATAGAAAAAACATTAAATATTGTGCAAAGACATTTTAATTGGCCCGGGCTGTACGTCGACACTCGAAATTACGTTAGTAATTGCGTAAGCTGCAAGAAACGAAAAGGAAGAAAGGAAAGAATACCTATTCAACCTGTCACCGAAGCGTCATATCCGTTCGAGAAAATTGCTTTGGATATAATTGGTCCATTAAAAGTATCCAATAGAGGCAATCGCTACATACTATCATGTCAAGATTATCTTACGAGGTATCTTGAGGCCATACCTATCATCGATCAATCCGCAGAAACTGTAGCTCGAGCCTTCGTAGAGCAGATCATTTGCCGTCATGGGGTGCCAGCCACCCTTCTCACTGACAGAGGTGCCAATTTCACATCACAGCTTATGAGGCGAATTTGTGATCTATTGAAAGTAAAGACAATTTTTACCTCCCCTTACAATCCCGCTTCCAATGGTAGGCTGGAGAGGGCGCACCAATCTTTTGCCGCCGTTATTTCTCACTATGTCAACCAAGACCACTCGGATTGGAACGATCAACTAAATTTTGCAATATTTGTGTACAGAAATAGCAAACGTCGAATCACAGAGCAAACTCCTGCTTACCTTTTATATGGGAGGGAATTGGATATGCCTTGGGATATTGTCTTACGACCCCTCCTACCGTGTTACACGGAGGTACCCCCGTACGATCACGTTTTGCAACGCCGGCTCCAAATCGCGCGCGCGCAAGCGGCAAAGAATAACCAGCGTAACATACAAAATGAGCATTTTAAATACAATAGGAACTTACGGTTGCCGCCTATTCTTAACGGGCAACTCGTGTTGCTGCGCACGATGATTCGGCTATGTTGCGCTTGTTGCGACAGTGTGTTATATTCCTGACTCAACTTCGGACGAGGGCTCAACCTAGGTACCGTTCATTGTGACCGCGTCCACCCTGCCATACTCCTTTCCTTTCCGACGGACGAGGGCTCTGCCTAGGTTATGTGTTTCGTGACCGCGTCCACCCTGTATATACCGTGTCCCAGGTAATTTTCTGCCACTTTAATTCTGTCCGCCCTCGTGTTGGTTTACGGAGGGTCTAGCCATCCATAATTTGCTTATACTTATGTAAATGGTGCATTATGACTGATGTTGGGTAATATACGGCTGCTTTGGTGATACTCGGTGTAGTTACTCTGACCTTCCCCGATACCGTTTGTGTCGCACCATAGAAACCCCCGTTGCGACATATTGGTGTTTGGTGAGGGGTTGCGCGGTTGGACTAGTGATTTATTCAGTGTATGCGACAGTGTCTCATTGATTATCATGTGCCCGTGTACCTCTTTAAATCGGAAGTTCCGTATTTTCTCGGACAGGTGGGATATGCTAATCTGTGCATAGCTAGCGAATGATTATTTTAAGACACGTGCTATAACCTCATCGCGATTCTCTGCGCGCAATTAAACTAAGGGTCACTTCATCAGGAACCATCAATTAGCCCATTCAGCGCCCACCATGGGTATCGGATACACTCGGAGTATGAAAAAATAAATTAAATAAGCACAGTCAATTTTTAATGTAATTAGCATTGGGTTGAATTTCGCGATGGATGGCCTTAACCCTCATAGACTGGGGAACCCTAACCCTTTTCTCGATTATCACGAAACCGCAATTGGATTGAAATTCGGCAGTGCACTCAACTTCACACCTTTGGTTAATGTGTTAGAACAGCCGGGAAGTAGCGCGAGTCCGCAAAATGGTTGCGGAGAAGCAGCGCAAACCGCCGCTATTGGCAGCCAGATTCATTTAATTCCAACGTTTAGCGGGGAAGATGAGATTGGGGTTGGCAAATTTTTGGAAAGCGTTCGTATTGTAAGTCATCTTAGTAGTTGGAATTGAAGCACAGACCTTAGGAGTCGCTCAACTTCGGCTTGGAGGAACCGCCGCGGATTTTGTCTCTGCAAATCATCACATATTAGGTTCATACGCGGACTTTTCCATTAATCTCAAAAGGAGATTTTCCCTAAAGGCATCTCCAATCATGTTAGAAAAAACATTTAACACTTGCGTACTAAAACCGCTGGAGAACGTCGCAGAATTTCCAACCAGATTGCGCCATGTCGCCCGTAGGCTACGCGAGTCATGGTGCGATATTGATTCAGAAACAGCGAAGAATTCAAGGTAGACTTCGTGTGCAATTTTTAATTGGGCTGAAGGAAGAGATTGGTAGGTTTGTGTTGGTTCGTAATCCAACAAACTTGATTGAGACAGAAGGGTTCGCAAGCGTTGAAGAAGCTAGTGTCAGAAAATACGCCGTCAACAGAGACGTAAATTCACCACAACAGTCTCATGCGTGGTTGTGTCAGTAACCCCCTAGGTGGCCGCCATCTCCAAATATAACGCCTTCGTAGGGTATGAACGCGAATCCGCCAAATGTTGCAGGTTGGCAGTTTCCCGTGGAACAAATGAACGCCGCACAGGCTCTCGGAAGGGGTTTCAATGTAAGACTGGTTCCCCCGGTGCAAGTAGGGACACCGAAGGATAGATAATCACGGCGCACGCGTTTGCTTTCGCTGCGGTAAAACCGGTCACATTGGTCGAGCGTGTAGAGAGAGGGAGAGGGGAACGAGGCCGTCTTTGTGTTTAAATTGTGGAAATGAAAATCATATGGCTAAAGATTGCCCGCTCGTGAAATGAGGCATTTGTCAAAGGACTGGCCATCTTCCCAGACGCTGCCCGAGGCGCGAAAATCCCTTCGTGGCGGGAAACGCCGATCTCCCGACTGGGAGGTCGGGACAGATTTAATTCTAGTGGTAACTCAAGAAGCAGGATGGACAATAGTAGTTAATAATTTAAGAAAGATAACAATTTTCTAGTGGAAACGAGAGCAGCCGTTACCATCATTGATAGTAAAAAATTTCCTTTTGGCCAATTAAGGAATTCTGATTACAATTCTCGGGTGAGAAGCGCGTCAGGTCATCCCTTGCCAATCATCGGAGAGAGTTCGTGCAATTTTTGATTGATCATAAATTATATCCCCATGACATCTTAGTAGTGGATTTGGGGGAAACGAACTATGACGGTCTTCTAGGCCTTGATTTTATGAATTCCAAAGAAACTGCGGGAGATGCCGCAACAGTAACTTTTAACGGAGTCATCCGCTAATGTGCATTTCAATGCAACAATTTCAGAGTGTAAAAATCATTCGCCTTGACTGGGATTCGAACCCAGATCCTTCAATATCCGGTCGAGTGCTGTTGTTCCCTTAAAAGCCCCAAAATTTCAGAGTTTAAGAGGACGCCTCGGTAGCTTAAGTGGCTAAAGCACTCCACCGGATATTGCGGGATCTGGGTTTGAATCCCAGTCAAGGCGAATGATTTAAACACTCTGAAATTGTTGCCTTGATTTTATGGTTTGTTACGGGAAAAGTATATCGTTCAATAAACGGAAAATAAGAATGGGTGAGGGACACGAGACATACCTTAAATCTAATTGCGTAACATCGCAGATGAACGAGCCCATAGGCGCCCATGAAATTGGAGTTTCCGAAGAGGTCAAGGCGTTTGATTCTTTCATTTATGGTATAATTAATGGCAATGATTCGCAAATGGCCACGTATAATTTAGCATCCCTTGAGGAAAAAACGATAAGCGACACTAAAAACCAAAGTGCTTTTCCGGCAGAGATAATGAAATGTAACTCGCGAATAAACGGCAGTATGGAGGGAATTTGTTTTCAAGTAACGACGGAGGAATCGACAGAAGGGAATAAGGATAACGGATCTCTAAATAAGGATTCACAGAAATTAGCAGAGGTGGCGAAGGCCGAAAGAGTCATAGAGAGGTTGCCACCCGCGTCGCAAGCAAGCTGCACCGCTAGGGACGAAGTTAATGGCGATGTCTTCGAGGTTTCCACCGACTCCCGGTTTGGGATAAAGAAGTCGGGTGATGATTTTGTTTTTTCGCCAGTAAGAGAGGATAGATTTGTTGTCCCCTTGTGCGATGGCAAAGTTCGCGAAACTCAGACCGGCGCTAGTAATGGGATTTGCCGATCGAGCAAAATTGTATCAGAGGAATCTATTAGAGTAGCGCCGTTATCCGTTGTGTTGTCGAAGATAAAGAGTCAGATGGTTGAAGGCAAAGAAGTGCGAGTCTTTGGAAGCGAGAGAGATTTATTAATTCTGCCGAGCATTGCTTCGGTGTCACCTGTAGGCAATGTCCCCATATTACTTTGTAACATTCGTAGCAGCGAACAAAAGGTAAAAAGGGGATATGTAGTTGAGGTGGCGCCATTCCGGGAGGAAGTTCAGGCACCCCTCACTAACTGGGTAGACGCTGAGGACGAAAACTTCTGGCCAGATCCTTCCGCGCGTAGGGGCACGTGTCCACTCTCTAAACATCATTTTTTAGGGATGCCGAGAGGAAGAGGCAGTTAATTCGCGTCCGAGAGTTAGGCCCTGATCGCGTGAAGGGGGTGGGACCGGCGCAATAAGAACGCACTGCGTCAATCGCTCGAATCAGTGAGAGTGCCTGGCTTGGATAGTATGTCACCACATCCCTTCCGGAGGCACTACCCTCTCGGCGGTAGTTGGAGTTGAAATCTCCGCCCAATATGGCCCTCCCCAAGAAAGAATACTGGTAGGGGAGAAGGAGTTCATTAAAATATGTTTCGCGCTCTGTCCTCGCGCGCTCACCGGAGGGAACGTAAAGGTTCGTGATATGGATACCATTCACGATAGCGAACGTTTTTTGGTCTGAAGCGTGGCGGCGAACATGAGAGAACGAAATGCCATTTCGGACTAGGGTGGTGGCGAAATTGCCGAAAGCCTGAAAGATGTTTGTATCCCAGAGTATGTCCTCTTTTACCTCTTCAAGGAGGATTACATCAGCCCTGAGATCGCGGGGAAAACGTTGGACTGCACTTTTTAAAGCGTTATAAACACCAGCAATATTAAACGAAATAATATTAATTGGTGGAATGAGAGGACAGCTATGGGCACCGGACATCACTTACCAGAGTCCTGGTCTTGGCTTACGTCGCTTCGGTCCCCGCTCGAGCCCAAGCGACAAGAGCTTCGCCGCTTCCCAGGACGCTTCGTCCGACGGGCCGACGATCGAGGCCTCGAGTTGTCACTGCATACCTCCCCCTCGACCTAGTCCGAAGAAGAAGACCCAGCCGTGGTCTCTACGAAGAGCGGGTAACTCGGCAGCGTTCAACGGGGGGCATTCTTTTAGGCAGCACAGCTGGTGACCGGCCCAACCCAGGAGGTGGCCTCGGGGGGGCCGGGAGCGGACTGGAGGTCATCTGCCGAAGCGGCTCCGTCGGGAGAAATCGGAGGAGATAGATCGAATTGGTCCACCTCTAGAGGAGCCCTGGGAATATTGCGGACACCTTGGCTTTCCTCCACCTTGGCCTTCTTGGTTGCAACGGGCGCAGGTGCGGCGCTGACCCTCGTAGATGATGATGGCCCGGTTGCCGCCAATGGGGAGGTACGACAGGATATTTCTTTCCACCGTCATCCGCACCACTGTCGTACCTGTCAGCACGCGCGCCATTTGGTCGCCCTCCCACCTGTTCTCCCACGAGCGATGGATTTTTCCAAAACGTTGAAGCTCACTTGTTATATCTTCCAATGGGGTCTCCACGGGAAGACGAAGAACCCTGACATTACAAAGGCTACCAAAGGTCTCGTCAATGCTAATCGTCGTCCTCGGATCGTTAGGGATGGAAACGGTAGCTTTCGTGGGATATAATATAGAATCCTCTTCATAGTAGCTTCAGTTGCCAACTTCAGGGATACCAAATGGCGGTTATATCCAAATTAGATCGCCGCAATCTTTTCCGGTGTGAGGCCCAGTGACTCTAGTGTAAGGAGGTGGACCTCCAACGGAGCAGGGGCCTTCGCCTTATCGTCAATTTGCAAGGCGAGCGTATCCACGTGATGTTCGACCATTTTGAAACAAATCAAATTGAGCACGCCAGCGCGAAAAAATGGAGAGCGCACCGAAAGCACTCCAAGAAAGAAATAAACACTCGTGCGCACTCCCTCCCCGCTACACGCGACCGTTGGTAGCAAATAAAAATGAGCCTGAGCTCTACACCAAGAGTCAAGGCCAGTCTTGATCCAGCAAACAGAACGAAAGCACGACCTTCCCGGCAGCAGAAGTCGAGAGTTAAACCGCACGCTTCTTGATGAACTAGGCGGTCAACCGCCGCTCGACACAAAACACGATCGGAACCTCGACTTCCGAGTTAGTCCGGCACCGCCGCTCTCCGAATCCCGGCGGCCGAAGCCTCGGACGCCGGCGAAATTGAGACACTCGGTGAACACAGGCAGGACATGCCTGTGCTCTGCTATCGAGGCCTCCTCTTAAACTCAGAAATTTTGAGGGTTTTAAAGGAACAAGATGTTGTGACGAAATACCGTACATACAATGCCACAGGTATTCGTAGTCATGTGCGGGATGCGCCACACGGTTAAAGAGCCAACTTTAAAACACTTATCTGTTTACACCTTGACAAATTCCAAATAAACTGCGGGAGATGCCGGATGTGTCCGTTAAAAGTTACTGTTGCGGCATCTCCCGCAGTTTCTTTGTCTCGTTTCGACTTTCAAATCATAGCATAAAAGCAGTGAGGCGACATATTTTGTCGTCGCGTTCATAGTTTTTTTTGATATTTTGATCTTTCTCATCTTTGGAATTGATTTCAATCGCCTGGCTCTAATCTTCTGCATACTTACGGTAGATATAGTAAAAATCATTTATGATTGAATGCATTCATTGGTCGTTACTATCAATTATTTACCGCATGATGGAGACTATTTTTTTTGCAAAATATAATTGAAATCGGTTCTTAACCCCTTAACATTTTCATTTTATAAATAAATATTCACATAACTTAAGACTGCTATTTTTTCATATTTATAATCACAGGTATGTGAAGCTATCTCTAAAATGACGATAAGTACAGATGAAATGGAAATTATAAAATAGAAAGGACCGATATATTATTCAACTAATAAAGTATTCCTGTTGGAAATATATATATATATATATAACCCTCCCCGGACTACAATCTTGACGTGGTGGAATGGCTCGTGCGTTCCGATGACACCTAGAGCTGTGCTGGCGGGAGTAATATTAATTGCTCCTGGTAGGGTCACCAATGCCAGATAGGTCGAAGGTAAGGAGCCAGACGAAAGGTAGTCCACGCAGCGTCTGTTCCTCAGTGAGGCGGCTGCGATGGCGTCGGACCCAAGTGGGGCGGCCAAGAAGTCATGGTGTCACGTTAAACAAACCCTAAGGGTTAACCCTTGCAAGAGAAAACCGGCAGCAGCAGGACAGAAAACGCAGCAGGAGTAGACCAAATTAATTAGAATAGGAACGTGGAATGTTAGGACAATGATGAGGACAGGGAAAGCGGAGAATGATAACCGAGAGATGGAAAGGGGAAATATCGATATTTTAGGTCCATGCGAGGTAAGATGGAAATATAGCGGGAATTATTGGAGTGATAAGTATAGAATAATATACAGCGGCGGCGACGAGAGCCAACGAGGGGTTGCTATAGTAATAAATGAAGAGGTAGGGAGAAGCGTAGTCAACATAGAGCAGGTAACAGAATACTACTAGTAGAGATAAAAACAGAACCGACGAACTTGGTCATTATTCAGGTATACATGCAACCGAGCAACCAGAAGGCAGAGGAGGACGATAGGATATACGATCAGTTAGCGGACATAATCGCGTTTGAACCTGCAGGGAAACATTTGATAGTGATGGGGGATTGGAATGCTACGGTAGGCGAAGGAAGAGATGGTGATGAGGTCAGGGACTACGGTTTAGGCACAAGGAATGACCGCGGGGAGAAAGCAGTTAAGTTCTGCTGGAGACGGGCTAGTCACCACCAACACTTGGTTTAGACACCACAAAAGATGCAGGTATACATGGAAAATGCCAAGTGACTCAGAAAGGTATCAGCTAGATTATATCCTGGTTAGGCACAGGTTTAGCAACAGTGTGATAAATTCGCACAGCTTCCCGGGAGCGGATGCGGACTGAGACCACAATTTAGTTATTATGAACTGTAGCGTCCGTTTCGAAAAGATACAGCAGGGGCGGCGAGTTGGAAAATGGAATGTAGAAGCATTAAATGGTTTGAAAATGAAGGAATTGAAACAGGTGGTAGAGGAAATCATGGCGGATGATGAAAAGCTACGTACTATCAAGGAAAAATGGGAATGTATCAAGAAAGGGTTGTCTAAAGTTGCAAAAGACACTATTTGAATCGTTAACGCTAAAAGGGCCACGAAGCCATGGATCACGGATGAGATGATTACAAAGATGGATGACCGGCAAAAATAGAAGAATGTAAATACAAAATTAGGCAAAATGAAGTACAAAGAATTAAACAATAAATTGAGGCGGGCAACAAATAAAGCAAAGAAGCATGGTGGAAGACAGTGCGAGGATATGGAAAGTCTGCAGAGGAAGGGTAAAATCGGTGCGCTGTACAGCAAAGTTAACTCTTTATCGGGAAGTAAGAAAGAGAGATCAACGATCGCAGTTAGAGATAAGGTGGGTAAGGTAAAATTGGATGCAGGGAAGATCCAAGAGAGATGGATGGAATATAAGGAAGAACTGTAATAATAAAGAACTTAGACAAACAAAGTTAGACATAGAAGAGGAACATGACGTAGAGGAAGATAGCTTAGGTCCAGGCATACTAGACAATGAGATAGAAAGGGCATTAAGGGAGATGAAACTAAATGAGGCCATGGGGGTGGATAACATTCCCACCGAACTTTTAAAAGGCTTAGGAAAATGTGGGAGGAAGAGGCTTTATGGGCTGATCCGTAGTATTTATGAGGAGGGAATCTGGCCGGAAGACTTTGTGAGATCATTTTTAATTCCAATTCCAAAAAGGTTAGGGGAAAATCATGTGAGGACTACAGGATGATAGGTTTGATATCCCATGAAGCTAAAGTTGTTCTCAGGATTATAAACAAAAGGATAGAGAATAGGGCAAATGATTACTTAGGGGAGGATCAGTTTGGGTTTAGGAAGGGGAAAGATATGCGTGATGCCATTGCAGTAATGAGATTATTAATTGTGAGGAATATAGAACAGAACCAGGATGCATTTGCCTGTTTTGTAGCTTTCGAAAAAGCATTTGATAGAGTGAATTGAGAAAAACTAATGAGTATATTGCAGGAAATAGGAATAGATTGGCGGGACAGGAGGCTAATCCGCAACCTGTATATGTCTCTGAACACTCAGATGCGAGTGAGGAATTGGGAGTCCGGTTGAGCAGGGTTAGGAAGAGGTGTCAGACAGGGTTGCCCATTATCACCGTTACTGTTCAACCTATATGCCGAGGAAATGATGAAAGAGGCATGGGAAGAACTGGAGGTATGAATGAAGGTGGGTGGGGAATTTGTAAAATCAGTTAGGTTTGCCGATGACCAAGCTTTAGTTTGTCAGTTAGCCAAGGGCTTGCAAGCATTGCTTACTGAATTGGAAATTCAGTGCGACAGAATGGGATGAGAATCAATATTAATAAAACAAAGGTTAAGCGATTGTCTAGAAAGAAAAATGCTAAGCTAAACATTAAAATAGGAGGGCAAAAACCAGAGCAGATAGAAAGTTTACATACCTCGGTAGTTTTTTGGACCAACACGTTCAAAGTAGTAGGGACGTAAGAAGAAGAATCGTGCTAGGCAAAGAGGCTTTCACAAGGAGGGGCGAGTTGATGACAGGGACGTTGAGAAAGGATGTTAAAAAAAGACTCGTAAAAACACTGATATGGACCATAGCTATGTACGGTGCGGCGTGCAGAGGGGCTTGTTTGGAACAATCCTACAGAGGCAGGAAAAAAGGGTGAAGGGGGTATTTACCGGCATTGGGATATTGAGGACTGTGATAGAGGAGAGAATGTTAGACAAACAAGGAAATGGAAGGAGTAGGATAGGGAAGTTGGACGGGATGAAGGGAGGCAGAGAGCACTCAGAGATGAAGAGGGACTTGATGGAGTAGGATGCTGGATTTTGTGTTTTTTTATGAGACACAAAATGTTTTATTTAGTAGCTTTGTCCATCCAAAAACATACCTAAAAGGGTAGATTACATAATAATACTATATGTATATATTTATATATATATATATACATAAATATATATAAACACATAAAAATACAGATGTAGATTTTTAAACCATAGGGACACAAAGAAAGGACACTCACTATATATTGTTTTGATGTTTCAATGGCTCTGCTGTTGTCCTCAGACTGGCCTTCTCGTGGAATAGCGGAGGGGACATGTGCGGGGGAGGGACGAGGGAGGGAGGGGTAAGGGACCAATGGGAAATGAACAAGGGGGTGGGAGGCAGGCATGTGATACATGCAGTGTGCTTGGTTCAGCACAACAACACGACCATTCTCATGGCCACAATAGACAATACATCTCTGTACACCTCCATTCCCAACAAAGAAGGCTGAGAAGCCCTGCAATATTAACTCTCCCTACGATCCACACAACACACCCCATCCACAGATTTGCTCATCAAACAGAGTAAAATTGTTCTCACCAAAAATGCTTTTCAATTCAACGAGAAAATATATTTACAAATAAAAGGCACTGCCATGGGAACACGTATGGCTCTTACATACGCCAATCTTTTTATGGGTAAACTAGAACATGACTTTCTGCAATAACAAACCCTCAAACCACTCTTCTGGGCCCACTATTTCAATGATATTTTCCTCCTTTGGTTCCTCAGACGCAAAAATTTATCTCCTTTTATTTCCTCTCTCAAATCCTCATTAGTATCATTCACTTCTTCCATACCCGACTCGAATATCACTTTCCTGTATATTAACATTCACCTCCAAAACAATACCTTTTATACCTCAGTCCACGTTAAACCAACTAGTAAGAACAGTAGCTTGATTTCGACAGCTGCCATCCACCTCATGCAAAGCGCTCCATCCCATTCTCTCTCAGTCTGATGCTTCCGTCTCTGAAACAACATCCCCTCCCAACAGAAGTACTTGTATCAGCTACATGACTCTCTGAGAAAATAGGGTACCCTGAATGCTACTGAACAGTAAAATCCTGACCCTCAACCAAATACACTCCCCTCATCAAACCAAACTGCCCAAAAAGCCCTAATATTATCACCACTTTCTTCCCCGGAACACACAAAATTAAACATTTAATCCGTGAACTCTTCACAATTATTAATGACAATCAGTCAACATCAATTTATTCTAACCTTGTCCCTCTGTTTTGTTTAAATGCCCATCAAACTTGCGAGACATTTTCAGGGTTTAGGAAGGGGAAGGATAGGTACTGTTTTGGAACATTTTAGAGCTGTTGGAAAATCTCCTGTCTCAAAACATAAATTGACTAACATTGCTAATGGTTCCGCAATGAGCACAATAATGTCCTTTATTAGGGAGTTAGAAAGACCATAAATATCCTTACTGTTGGATTTTTTAAATTTTTTAACAGTCGATATAATATCAAGGTGAGTACCAAAATTACATTTAAAATTTAAATTATTCGGAGGAAGATTTTGCAGCATATTACCAATATTGGCAGCATCAACTTTTTGAGAGAACAAATTGTCTTCAACAGCTTTTAAAAAAAAATTATTTACAGCATCTGGGGTGAAAGGAAGATTTTCTTTTCCATTACCATGACCAACGTCTTGATTGATTATACTCCATGCTGCCTTTTGTTTATTTTTGCATTCAATATAAAATCCTTGTAAGCACTATTTTTTGAACACCTAACTAAATTATAATAATCTCTTTTGTATTTCAAGTAAGCCTCTTTGTCATGCTGGCCTCCACTGGTTTGGTATGAGTGGTAGTAACTAAGTAAATCATTTCTAAGAGCTAATAACTCCCCAGCATACCAGAGATTTTTTTTATTTTTATTGGGGATAGAGTTTAGAATTTTTTTAGGAAAGCATTGCTCAAAAATGCCTAGGAAATTACCTAAAAAACTTGAAAAACATGTTTGTTCTACAGAGTCTGTGCAAAAACCATGCCAATCAATACAAGATAGAAGCAGTTGGAAACTCTCTAAACCTTCTATTGTTATGGGCCTCACGATTATGGTTTTACCTCTATTTGGATATATCTTTTGAGTTATTTGAGTATTAAAAGTGAAGCTTATGCCTTGATGGTCAGATAGGAGATAGTTAATAACACTTATACTGTACAGTTCAGGACCATAATTGGTAATTACATTATCTAGGCAGGCAGAAAGTCGAGTACGCTGTTTGTTTGCCCAGTATAAATTATAAGAAAGCAAAAGATTTTCAAGAACCTGACAATCACTAGTTTTTAGTGTTATGTCAATGTTGAGATCTCCACAAATTATGATATTGGCATTCAGAGTCAAGAATAGGGATAGTACTAGTTCCAGTTGATTGCAGAAGTGTTCAAAAACACCATTAGGGGAGCGATACACAGAAGCAATGATCAAATTCAGGTCCTTCAATATGATCGCAGATATTTCAAAGTGCAATTCCAGACAGAATTTGTCCAAGTCAATTACCTTGAAGGGCATACCTTTAAGGACATAAATACAGGTACCACCGTTTTTTGCTACAGATCGGCAGTAGAATGATGCCCAGCCAAAATCACTAATGTTATACACATCAAATTCATTTTTTGCAATCCAGTGTTCATTGAGACATAGCACATTATAGCCACCATGTTTGACTATTGCCTCTATCTCCATTATCTTATTACGTAGACATCTCATATTTTTGCAAAATAAATTAATACTATCTAGTCAAAAGGACTTTGGTTTTGATATTCCCGTTTGGAGGGGGGTAACACGTTTCTCTAAGGAACACTTTTCCGTAGTGTTATCGGTGAGGCCCCTTGTTGCTGAGGTGGATACCGGCGCATCACTAGTTTTTAACTCGGCGTTCGGATTCACCACCGCGGCTGACCCTTCAGCAATATTCTCTGTCTCTTCATGAGTAGGGGTCAGTTTCCGCGGTTTTGGGGGGAAAAATTTCCCAACTTTCACTTCTACTGGCCAAATATCTTCTTTAAGAAGTTGATCCTTAAGGCTAATTGGCGCACAGAGTTTAAAAGAATTATAAACTTCACCAACTCTCAAACTTTCACATTTGAAGTCATTCCCAGGAAATATTCCGGACAGATGCTTCACAATGTCATCAGGCGTTGCATTGGACTGGACACGACCAACGTAGAAGAGAGTCTTGCGAGGAACTCCCACAAAATTGCACGTAACAGCAGGCTGCTTACAACTCCCAAAAACCGTATTTCGTTTGCATTTGTTTCTCTTGTAATTGACCTTTTGAAAACCTTCCTCGTCAGTAACGATGGATTCGAAACTCATGGTGTTAAATTTTGCATTCCCATTTTTGGGGCTCAATTTGGAGTTGTCACTCACTATTGAGGCCTAATTGTTCATTGACTTCAGGTTTCAATTCCGTAGACAACGTTACAGCTTCCTTTGCAATTGGCTGCAAGGTAGTACTTTCCGTGGATCCGGTAGATTGGAGAGTTTGTAACTCCATTTTCAAATTTTCAATGTCGGCCGCCATATTGTAAATATTGGGCTTATTTACACGGCATAAAAACACTTCCAGTAAATGTCATGGCAGTCCGAGAGAGCTTTTAATGTTATATCACTTAAGCCGGAGCATTTATGGTGGCATACACCTGAGCAAATATTGCAACTAACGACCATATCACGTACTTCGACTCGTGTTTTACAAGAGCCACATCGTTGTACGGCCAAAGTTGACGCAATCTTGAACAACAATGCAGAGGAAATGAAGAGGAAATGATGAAAGAGGCATTGGAAGAACTGGAGGTAGGAATGAAAGTGGGCGGGGAATTGGTAAAATTAATTAGGTTTGCGGATGACCAAGCTTTAGTTGGTCAGCCAGCCAAGGGGTTGTAAGGATTCCTGAGTGAATTGGAAATTCAAGGCGACAGGTATGGGATGAAAATCAATATTAATAAAACAAAGGATATGCAATTTTCTAGAAAGAAAAATGCTAAGCTAAACATTAAAATAGGAGGGCAAAAACTAATGCAGGTAGAATAGTTGACGTATCTCTGAAGCATTTTGGACCAACACGGTCAAAGTAGTAGGGACGTATGGAGAAGAATTACGCTAGGCACAGAGGCTTTCATAAGGAGGAGAGAGTTGATTAATGGAACGTTGAGTAAGGATATTAAAAAAAGACTCGTGAAACTTTTGGTATGGTGCACAGTTATATAAGGAAATGTGGTCATTGAAGCAGGAGAATTGTCGTGGACTGGAGGCTTATGACATGTGGGTGTTAAGAAAATGGAGAAGGTGAAATGGACCGAGAAGAAAACCAATGAGAAAGTACTTGGTATGGTGGGTGAAGAGAGGTGTTGGTTGGGAGAAATCCTATTGAGGCAGTAAAAATGGATGAAGGGCATATTGACCGACAGGGGACTGTTCAAGATGGTAATAGAGGGGAGATTGTGAGGCAAGCAAGAAAAGGGAATTAACAGGATAAGAATGTTCCATTTAAGGATTTAAATTCCTTCTAGATTATTATTATTAGGAGTTAATTTCATTATTTCCTTGAAAATTGTATCTTAGCACAACAGTCTGATTTACCTAATTTCTCTTAAATTTTTAGTAGTTCTAAGGTTAATTTGTCCATAAAGACATTGCCTCATTCTGCTTCCAATAATAATTTCAATGCCCATATTTTCATGAAGAATTTCTAGTCTTTGAGCTATTTTTGTATCATCATGATACCTGATTTGCCCTGTAAAATTAAACCTACATATGTTTTATATCATTATTATGAATAAATGAATTCAGGTCAAAATCACCATATTTAAAAAGGAGTATTTCACAACAGCAAGGGATTTGTGGCGTTAATAGGTGTATTTGCGAATTGATTAAGCATATTAAATAAAATGGTCCCTCACTACAGAACACAAACAAAATCTAATTTTAAGTTAACTACTTAAATATCGAATCTCCCTATTTATAACCATTGTATTTTAACAATCCATTTTCAATGATTTGGACTAAATGTATCGTTTGATCATTGCGCATGTGAAATAATACTATTTTCTAAACATTATTGACGATGTTTATAGCTGTCGTTTCACACTTGACTCCCGTTCAATTCTACCAAAAACATAGATCTTAACTACTTCAAAAAGGAACATTTAAGAAATGTATTTTCTACAGAGATTGATACTGCAGTCAATTCAAGCAGAGCCCAAAGCAATTAAAACATGACTATCTCAGCAGCAAGTATTATTGTTGTGTATGTAATTAGGTGTTCTCCAAATTTAAAAGGCATATATCTCACAAAAGATCTCACCCGTCCATTCTTTCCAAAATATATTCACTAAGATTAGCAACCTGAAACAGTATATCCTTGTTTACGCAAATGAGAAGCCATACCGTTAAGAATTTGCTCCATGTCATTCCGTTGGAAAGGAAAGCCTGTGGTCTGTGAGTGTGTAAATAATGCTGTTTCCGAAGTACGCAATAATGTTTGTTTTGGTTCGTCCATTTGGTGGGTCCATTTCGAATTAGATTGAGAATATGATCTAATTTTAAAGAGAAATAAAGTATGCTCTATGGACACTATATTTTCGTTTATTAGGTATAAAGATCAAATACTGAAAAGGAAAATCAAATTATTGGACATGTGCGGAGACATACAAACGTTTGACTTTCCTTTCTCCACAAATATATAATGGCAATTGAAGATGTTTTTCTTTCTTGCAAGAGAGAAAGTCGTTCCATGATGTATCCGGGCTTCGAGTTGGTAATATAATAAATAAATGAATGAATAAATTAACCATACATGGGAAAGAGTGTATAAAATACATAAAATATGTAATTATATTTAAGAATGCGAACCATTGCCTTTATTGTACACGTCTGGGCTATCTTTACAGCAATGCAAGTTAATGTTTTGTAGTTTCACTGTGGTTCTTTTTCTTCTTAGTTTCCAAATTTCTGCGTGCTTTGATGGCACTTAAAGATGATGACGCATCGATGTTGCTGACGACCCATCGTCAGCAACATCAATGCACCAACCCACAAGCTAGCGCAATATGTTGCACATCCTCTTCAACTCTTCGCCAGAAAAACTGACTTTTTTGCTAAAACTACCATGGATTTCATTCACATTATTCGGAATGCTGAAATCCAAAAAGTCAACATGCTGGTGACCTCTGATGTCATCTCCTTGTTCACAAATACGCCCATTGATGACTCCATGCTACTCATCAAAAACCTCACCTCACAGGGATTAGCTAAGGATTAACCTGGACCTCGCAAATTCTGCCTCAGGAACTCATACTTCCGTTGGAATGATAAGCACATTGAGCATCATGAAAGTGCAGCCATGGGATCACCCCTCTCTTCTGTACTAACCAACATTTTCATTAAGATCTCTCAGCTGAAGGAAATGGTCTTACCCAAAGTAACCAACCCGTAGTAATAGTTGGGGTTTTTGGATGCATCAACCACTGTGGTTGTTTTTGCACCACTTTTCAAAACATTTAAAACCTCAATCCAATTTTGATAAATACATTAATGTATAAAAAACATATGAATAGTTTAACAGTAATTATTTAAAAAAAAAGAAACGGAAAATCAAGTTGTCCGTTCAGGTCAGTTTCCTTTAAAAACCTGGAAACCTTACTTAAAAAGTTGGGGTCCTCCCCTAAACTATTGCTTAAATTACATCTTATTTTAAAACATTGCTTCAAGGTTGCACTTTTGTCTCCATGAAGAGTGCGTGAGGGCTAAGTGCCCTATTCTCAGGCGCGGGACCTACCTCTTCCCCCTAAATGTTCCAGATGGAAGAGGGCCCTGTCAAAACAACCAAATTTATGGCCTTAAGTTCCTTGTTTGGCAAGAATCACCAAGCTTCCTTCCACTGGTTCAGAACCAAATTCCGCAAGGCAGCCCCGACGTCCAACACAGGAAGCAAAGCTGAGTCTGTTTTGTGATTGACCAGGGCTTCCTTTGCTGCTTTTCCAGCTTTTTCAATGCCTGGTATTCCCACATGACCAGCAGTCCATATAGAGGATACCTACTTCCCCTTTATCTGAAGGGACCACAGGGTATAATAGATCTCCTGAACCATCAGGTGCATTGATGACAAGACTGATATGGATTATAGGGAAATCAATGAGTGCAAACAGATAAGAGAAGAGCCATTACATTCTCTTATGTCTTTTAGGGCCCTCTTGATAGCTGACCGTTTGGCTGTGAACCCCTTAATCATCTCTTAACTCTCCCCCAACCTCCGATCAACACCCTCCGCCACCCTCTGGACAACACTCTCCCTCAATCAATGACCAATCATCAACCGCAAATATAAGAACTGCTCTATTGAGCATAATTACGAAACTTCACTCTCCTACTGACAATAAAACCCTTATTAGCATCTTCACCAATGACCTTATACCAGCCCTTTTTCAACTTGTAAATGGTGCCTAATTCACAAATAAAGAACCACTTCCTTAAAGTTTTACAATGGAACTAAATGGCATAAAAAACAAAAAACAAGAGCTAAACCTCCTAATAACCAATCATTATCCAGACATGATCCTTCATCAGGAAACCAAAAATAATAATAGCCTAACATTTAATTGTCCAAGTTACTCTATAATCAGAAGAGATATAGCCAATGATCCTGGTTGTGGGGTCATGATCCTATCCAAAACTAACCTACTCTTCACATAACTTCAACCCCCACCCACCCAAAAACTGGAACTCGCTGGAATAGCAATAAAAGGAGTTACTGGGACCCTTAACATTTGGTCAGCCTACTTTCCACCTTCATCCTCAAAGTCAGACGCCCCTGGCTTATCAGCACTGTCATCCCTACTGCACCCAAATCTCATAAAAGGTGGGGAGTTAAACGCCAAACATTCTGCCTGGGGTTGCAAAACCACTATCACACGAGGGCGAGCCCTTCATAAGCTCCTAGTTACCAAAAATATTGCAATTCACTCACCGCCTTTCCCTACCCACTTCCATCATCACCACCACTCCTCCGATATCCTGGATGTAGTTCTATTATCCGCAGATATCGCATTCCAAATCCTTAACCTAGATAACTCAGCCTCGTACCACTGCCCCATATTTTACTGCGTTTCTACCCTCCTTCATACCACCAGAACCAACTAGAAGAGTTAACTGGAAACTATTTAAAGAAAACTGCTTGGCCATTAACCTTGTCCCATCTCCTGCTAGCACTCCAGACAGCATAGAGAAAGCGGCTCAAGATTTCACAAGCACCTTAACCAAAATCATTCATCGCTCTTGCTACCCTCCTTCTCCGGCCTCCATCGCTGGTGCCACACTACCTCCGGATATTTTGCACTTGATTTCACTTAGAAACAAGGCCAGAGCCCTCTGGCAACGCACTCATCTCTGCCAAGATAAAATTGGCTTCTGTGCACTTCGAAACCTTGTAACATACAAAACTAGAAAACATTGGGAAAAAACTTGGCATGAGAAAATAAGTTCACTCTCACTTAGAGATAATTCGGTATGGACCCTAGCCCGCTGTCTGCGAAGGAAAAAGGTACCCATTCCGCCAATACCACATAATGGGAGAGCACTATACGATGACAGCGACAAAGCAAATACCTCTGCCGACTCCTTCGAATGCATTTTTAAAAACCATAATACATCCTTGTTGGATTCAGAAGCATTGATCAGCGTCTATGGCCTGTCACTTTGCCCATTCCACATATTCCTGGAAATTACTCCTCAAAAACTTTACTCCATTATGTCCCACTCCAAAACCAAGTCATCACCGGGACCCGATCAAATCTCCTACCTTCACCTGAAAAACCTTCCTAAATCTTTTATCAAACACCTACTCTCTATCCTCAATGCCTGTCTTTCCCAATCGTACTTCCCAAAGGCATTGAAAACAGCTAAGATAATACTCCTTCCAAAACCCGATAAAAATCCTTCTTATAACCTGAATTATAGACCCAGTTGCCTGCTCCCCTGCATGGGCAAACTTCTAGAAAAATGCATCTTAAACAGGCTACAAGAAGAAATCTCGGCCCTAGACTTGATCAGACCTGAGCAAACTGGCTTCCGCCGTCGCCATTCCATTGGTTTAATACATAAACTGCTTAAAACCGACATATCAGTATACCTAAATAAGACCATCCCCTCCTTTCTTTCAAACCGCACGTTCTTTTTAGCCCTTAACAATGCCAAATCAACTACCCGGTCCATATCTGCAGGCTTTCCTCAAGGATCAATTTTGTCACTCGTCCTATTCAACCTCTACATTAACCACCTCCCCTCTGACCCAAAAGCTACCTCTATGCGGATGACTCAGCTAGAGCGTCAACTTACTTTGACCCAAATCATGCCGCAAAAAATGTCCAAGAACACCTTAAAAGCATAACAGAGTGGATGACCGATTGGAAACTAACCATAAACATCACAAAATGCGTTAACGTAAACTACGCCAGAAAATGGAAGAATCCTCACATCACTGCTATCCACTATGGCAGGGAAATAATCCCCCAGGCATCATCGGCTAAATTTCTTGGTGTACAAATGGACAGTAAACTCACTTGTCAAGCACACACTCAACAAGGCCAATTCAGCCGCTTTCTTATTCTATCCCCTCATAAAACGCACCAGTCCCCTTTGTCTTCTCACCAAGCAACTGTTATTTAAACCTATGATACACACCTTTCTGAAGGCTACCCAGCCTGGGGTTCAATAGCCGCAACCAAATTGAAGAAATTGACACGCTTCCAAAATAATACTCTACGAACCCTTGCTAATGACGACTGGTTTGTAAGAAACTCAGATATTCACACGGATCTAAAAATACCGGACCTTCCAACATATCTAAGCGACCTAGCCACGTCATTTCAACAAGAAATAGGAAATACTGGTAACCCATTATTAGAACCTTTATGAGATTACCCTGATAATCCCCATTTCAGATACAATTGTGCTAAAGCAAGCATAAATGGGCAGTCATAATCTCCAAATATAATACTGTCACAAACTGCAATAAAATATACTCACTAGCTCAACTTCCCCCATAAACCGCTTATATCCTACAACCATTGATCAGCCTAGCTGGATATTGGTATAAAATGCACCTAACGGCACAGTCCATAAGCATCGATTGGTTGGTCGGTAGCAGGACCCCCATTCTTCTTTCGCATCAACAACGACCAATGAAAAAACGTGGAAAAAGTGAAAGAATTTGTTTACGATTTAATCAGCATAATCAATATATTCAGAGAGAAAACGATTGAAGATGTATGGCATGTCGCAATTGGCTCATTCTAATTAAATTTATTTTATATAGAATGTTTTGTGTATTAAAAGCGAGAGAAACGGCAACATTTCTTCATATTTTCGACATTTGAATTACAAACACAGCAGCAAATGAAAGTTGCTCAGGATCAGTCACACGCAAATGAAGTCATCGAGGATTTAGAATTATTAATTCATGTTGAAAAACAGGATGACGAAAGAACATGGGGATTAAAATGATATGACGTAGAAACTTAAGGCATGATTTACGAATTCTTTTAACCATATTTTTCAAACACACGAAAATCCCCTCCCGTTCATAAAATCACATGTCTGTTCTTAGCGGCTGTGACATGCTTGGAAATGGCACCTCGCTTCTTTTCCAATCTTTTTGCTTGTTCCATCCCTTTTGGCACAACAAACTGCACACATACTACAAAGCTTTTCCTTCTTCTCTGTAGGTGGAATATACTTGGGAAATTGTAACTTACATAGAGGTTCAAGGATTTGGTTCTACTGAAGGCCTCCCACCCTCACATGTTATATCATATGCAATGTACCCCTCAGTTACATCTTCCACTAGTTTGATTCTAAATTCTGAACTTACCCCTTGGTCCACCACCCTTTCTCTGCAACAGAAATCCATTCCATGCGCCCTGGTCCAACAAGTGAAAAATGTTTGAAATATTTATTGCACCCCTTTTTTTATAATGGGGAAATTTTTCAGGTGCTGATCTTCCCTTTCTACTCCACTTATTGTATTATTGTACACAACAGCAACTTCTGGCTTTTATAGCACCATATCCTTTTCATTTATATTCCACAAATTCCGTATTATGTACTGTAAAGGTACAGAGACTTGACGGCCATCTTATCTTCCCAATTCATAGCAATCACTTTGCCTTGCTGGAGGGCAGTCAATTCCTCCTTTTTCAACTTCTATAGTCTATACGTCATCTAGTATTTCCTTCCTTTTAATTCTCAATGTCCCTTGTCTATCGGTTCCTTTCATAGCCAATAAATCAGCCAGCTCTGAGGAGGTGTAATAGTTGTCTGCAGTCAGGCAATAATCTTTGACCTAGCAGAGGTTTCATTACTGCTAGCACAATCTAAGGATGTATTAGGAAGATTGGTATATTCCACGTTCAATACTGACCATTTCCTGTATACCATAAACACAGTAATCAATGCTGGAAGGTCGCTTTATGGGTGAAGGTAGAGTTCACCCAGTACTTAGCTCTATACAGTCTGTGAAATTCACACATCAGGGTATTAAGGGGAGCCAGTTACTTTCACTGTGGCAGATAAGGTTTACCAGGAAGATTGGTACCAGAAAAAATCACATAGCTTGAGTGTAGCAACAGGTGCCCTGAGTGCCTCTCCTGGGGTTTGAACTCAGGACCCTCCGGTCAATAGTCCAATGCTCTACCCTCCTGGACTATCATGACCCACCTTTTTCCTGTAGAAATAATGATAAATAATAATAAATAAATAAATGATAATGAGACTTCTCATTGTCTTGAACTGTTCCCATATTTCATAGAAATCTGTTTTGATTGATTCTGAATTTTTTATGAAAATAAAGCCTATAAAAATAAATAAAATATACTCAATGAACCTGTATGGAATCAGTAATTATTAATTGGCTTTGAAATCGCGTGCATTTAAAACAATTGACTTATATATGTCATACATATATTTTAAAATAAATGGCATTTCTAAGCCAATAGATGCCAATCAAATATAATGAAGATGAAGAAATGAATTCATTTTACAAACACTGTAATTAAAAAGGAGTGCTTCATAATATGGGATTTGTGGCACCCAATTGGGTAATTGCAAAATGGCTGTGGAAATAACTTAAGAAGCCCTATCTTCTACCGAGCGAGTATTAAATACAGTTTATTTTATGTTTAATTTTTCAATATTGAATCTTTCAATAAATTGTATTTTAAAAATCTACTTTGAATAATTTGTCTCAATGTATTGGTTGATCATGGAATACATTATTAAGTATTATTTTCAATTTATATTGACACTATTTACAGTAGTAGGTTGGCACTTGATTCCTGTTCAATTCCATCCAAAACATAGACCATAATTACTTCAAAAAGGAGCATTAACATATATATTTTCTACGCATAGATGGATACTCCAGTCAATTCAAGCAGAGTTTATGATCAGAACAAATTAAAAGACAACTATCTCAGCAGCTGGTAATCTTGTCGTGAATGTAATTAGGTGTTTTCCAGAATTTAAAAGGTATATGTTTCATAAAAGATCTCACCAGTCCATTCTTTCAATGTGTGGCGTAAATAGGAAGAAGTTCAAATACACATAAATAACCTTAAAATAGACAATGAGACAGTTCACCTCAAAGAGGAGATGTATTCTTCCAAACAGTACAATACAACTTTTGGCTACGGTAGATCCTTTTATGTCACCCATTAATTCACAATGCAATCAAATAATTTGTGCGTTCTGAATCTGAGAATGAATACCATAAAGCCTTAATGAACGTGCATTGTGTATTTCTGAAGGTAAGCACAGTATGCTCAAAGGCATTAGCGATATGTGAAATTTAAAATGTGACAGAACAATCTAATATTTTACTTGAGAATTAAGTTTGTTTGGTTTGAACATTTGGTGGCGACGTCACCATGGCAATAGTAACAAAGAAGTGAAGAACGAAAGGTTTCAAATTGGAGTTTGGATCCAGTCTTATATCATTAATGAAATACAGTATGCTCTTTAAAGTTATTTGCTCTTAATACATTCGTTTATAATGTAAAAATAGTAAAACAATGTTGTTTGAGAAAATATTTGATTTTAAAATAATTTCTATTCGGTTCAAATCATTAGAAGTCAGATTAATTAATATTTCAAACAACAGAGCTCATTATATTTGAACGAAATTCTAGATGGTAACTTTGGAAAAATTTATATCTATTGTCGCAAGTATGCGACATGGTACTCCTTCCCTGGCTCCTGCAAATGTCCCACGTGACCAAAGACAATGTTTCAAAAGTATTCCTCCCCTGACTCCTAAATTGGGTATAAAAGCCCTGGTCGCCGGGCAAAAAGCAGTCAGTTGGTTATCTGGCGGTGACTGGTAGGGCACGATGCTTCGGCTATGTTGCGCTTGTGTCGACAGTGTGTCATATTCCTGACTCAACTTCGGACGAGGGCTCAACCTAGGTTACGTTCATTGTGACCGCGTCCACCCTGCCATACTCCTTTCCTTTCCGACGGACGAGGGCTCTGCCTAGGTTATGTGTTTCGTGACCGCGTCCACCCTGTATATACCGTGTCCCAGGTAATTTTCTGCCACTTTAATTCTGTCCGCCCTCGTGTTTGTTTACTGAGGGTCTAGCCATCCATAATTTGCTTATACTTATGTAAATGGTGCATTATGACTGATGTTGGGTAATGTACGGCTGCTTTGGTGATACTCGGTGTAGTTACTCTGACCTTCCCCGATACCGTTTGTGTCGCACCATAGAAACCCCCGTTGCGACATATTGGTGTTTGGTGAGGGGTTGCGCGGTTGGACTAGTGATTTATTCAGTGTATGCGACAGTGTCTCATTGATTATCATGTGCCCGTGTACCTCTTTAAATCGGAAGTTCCGTATTTTCTCGGACAGGTGGGATATGCTAATCTGTGCATAGCTAGCGAATTATTATTTTAAGACACGTGCTATAACCTCATCGCGATTCTCTGCGCGCAATTAAACTAAGGGTCACTTCATCAGGAACCATTAATTAGCCCGAGAAGGGCCCACCATGGGTATCGGATACACAAGGAGTATGAAAAAATAAATTAATTAAGCTTTAGTTTGTCAGTCAGACAAGGGGTTGTAAGGATTGCTGAGTGAATTGGAGATTCAGTGGGACAGATACGGGATGAGAAAAAAATTAATAAAACAAAGGATATGCAATTTTCTAGAAAGAAAAAAGCTAAATTAACATTAAAATAGGAGGGCAAAAACTAATGCAGGTAGAATAGTTGACGTATCTCTGAAGCATTTTGGACCAACACGGTCAAAGTAGTACAGACGTATGGAGAAGAATTACGCTAGGCACAGAGGCTTTCATAAGGAGGAGAGAGTTGATTAATGGAACTTTGAGTAAGGATATTAAAAAAAGACTCGTGAAACTTTTGATATGGTGCATAGTTATATAAGGAAATGTGGTCATTGAAGCAGGAGGATAGTCGTGGACTGGAGGCTTTTGACATGTGGGTGTGGAGAAAATGGAGAAGGTGAAATGGACCGAGAAGAAAACCAATGAGAAAGTACTTGGTATGGTGGGTGAAGAGAGGTGTTGGTTGGGAGAAATCCTATTGAAGCAGTAAAAATGGATGAAGGGCATATTGACCGACAGGGGACTGTTCAAGATGGTAATAGAGGGGAGAATGTGAGGCAAGCAAGAAAAGGGAAGGAACAGGATAGGGATGTTTCATTTAAGGAATCATGTTCCTTCTAGATTATTATTACTAGGAGTTAATTTCATTATTTCCTTGAAAATTGTATTGTAGCACAACAGTCTGATTTACCTAATTTCTCTTAAATTTTTAGTAGTTCTAAGGTTAATTTGTCCATAAAGACATTGCCTCATTCGGCTTCCAATAATAATTTCAATGCCCATATTTTCATGAAGAATTTCTAGTCTTTGAGCTATTTTTGTATCATCATGATACCTGATTTGCCCTGTAAAATTAAACCTACTTATGTTTTATATTATTATTATGCTTTTTGTGCAAAAAAATCAAAATCTAGAAGATGCAAAGGTACGATTCAGAGCCACTCAAAGACAGGCTAAGCAGGCAGGTTTCATATTAATCATTTACGTTTAAATACTAACAAAACTCAGCATATTGTATGCAGTTATGGTATATAAAAATGTACTGATGTTGAAAATTCTAAAATACTAGGAATTAATATAATTAGAAAACTTGACAGGGAGACTCACATCAGTCAGATCTGTAATGAACTGATTAAAGCTCAACTTTCCCATTTCAAATGAGTATCGTTTAACACTTGACCACGTCTTCTTTCCATGTCATTTGAATTACAGTGATGAGTTATGGGGTCATTTCCCAAAACATATCATACGAATCTTGCTACTACACAAGAGAGATTTTTGCTCCCTTGCTAATACACCGCAACGTGATTTCTGCAGACCATTTTTAATTAGCTGTGGAGTCATGATTGTACACCATGTGGGGTAGAGCAAATCTAAATAATATTATTTTCTGTGGAATTTCATCAACTTACAGTGCATTTCATATTGTGGACATTCAAATGTAAAACTATCTGTTTTTTTACACTGTTTTTGTAACACTGATTGTTTATTGAGAGATGAGTAAGGTGGAAATGAAATCCTATGAGTTTGGTGCATTCATCAAAATAAATCCAAGAACGCTACATTAAAACTGCTAATTCTTCAAGGAAATTTGACAGAATTTATGATGGGTGTCATTTTATTATGTTTGCACATTTTGGTTTACTAAATTCTCCATAATCAAAGGACAATTGATGCATGATCGTTCATCATACTTAATGAGAATTTAACAGTTTAAATGAGCGTGCCATTATATTGGTGATGTAAAACATTTTTTAATTATTGTACACAAACACTCAAATTCAAGGAGACTTCTTATTGTCTTACATTGCTCCAATATTTAATTAAATTTTGTTTCCATTGATTCTGAATTTGCATAAAAATAAAGCCCGTCTAAATGCATAGTGTACTCAATTAAACTGCATATAATCAACCATTATCGGTTTGCTGTGAAAGTGAGTACATTAAATGCATTTGAAATATAAAGTTCACACTTGTATCCTTAAATAATGGCATTTTCAAGAATAAAAGCAATGCCAATCGAACAGAATGTAGAAGAAGAAATGAATTCAGGTCACAATCACCATAATTAAAAAGGAGTTTTTCACAACAGCAAGGGATTTGTGGCGTTAATAGGTGTATTTGCGAATTGATTCAGCATATTAAATAAATGGGTCCCTCACCACAGAACACAATAAAAATCTAACTTTGCGTTAACTACTTAAATATCGAATCTCCCTATTTATAACCATTGTATTTTAACAATCCATTTTGAATGATTTGGACTCAATGTATCGTTTGATCATTGCGCATGTGAAATAATACTATTTTCTAAACATTATTGACGATATACATTATTGAAATAGAAAGAAAGACTCGTACTTTTCCACAGATTTTATTATACGGCACGACGTGTTTCACCGACTTGCGGCATCATCTGGTACAAATTTGCAAAACAGACAGAGCAAGCATATATACCCTCAGAACAGAGTGATTGGTCCCCCTCATCAAAATGACAGTTAACCAGAATTATTTTAGTTTCAACCACACCCTTTACAGCCAAACGGATGGGTTAGCTATGGGTTCCCCACTGTCCCCCTTCCTAGCCGAAGTCTTCCTCAATTCTGTAGAAGAACATCTTTTTAATGCTGACAATCAGCATAACAAAAACGTGGGCTATTGGTTTCGTTACGTGGACGATATACTATGCCTATGGACCGGAACCAACCGACAGTTAGACTCCTTCCTTAATTTCCTAAACACTCTTCATCGGAATATCTCCTTCTCCATGGAAAAAGACGTCAACGGCACCATCAACTTCCTCGACTTGACAATCACAATTAGGGGTAATAGACACGAATTTGCAATTTATAGGAAACCCACATATACAGACCATATAATTTCTAATGATTCCGCACACCACTTTTCTCAAAAACACACAGCCCTCCACTCCATGATCCACTGCCTCCTACACATCCCCCTTTCCCCCAAAAACTTCAAAATTGAACTCGTGAATATCACTAATATAGCTACCAACAATGGTTTCAACCCCAAATTAGTTGACACATTACTACGGAAAAAACAAAAAGCAATGGCCATAAAAAACATTTTCGTATCTCAGCCCGCAGTATCTAAAGATTTTAAGTGGTGCTCGATCCCGTTTCTGGGAGATCTTTCATATAGAATTTCCAACTGCCTACCCACCTCACTCAAAGCAGCCTTCTACTCACCCATAACCCTCTCCAAACTTCTAGCCAATGGAAAAGACACCCAGGATAGCCTTCTCAAATCAGGCATTTATAAACTGAAATGCGAGGATTGCAACAGCGTTTATGTCGGTCAGACCGGCAGGAATATCAAATTACGAGTTAAGGAACACGCTAGGTGTCACAAAAATCAGAATAACAACTCTCTCTTCGCCAAGCATTTACTAGAATTCGACCACAGCAGTGACTTTGTCCCAGAGATATTACACACACTCCCAAAAGGATTAAAAATGGACGCTCTCGAGCAATTAGAGATTAGAAGGCACTTGGTGAACCCCAACACGACACTTTGTAATGAGCAATTATTCCCATACCCCTCACCACTCCTCTCCGAGAAATTAGCCTGGAAATGGTCAAAACAATCCATCAACGCACCTGCGAGCCCCCACCCCCCTCAAATCCTTCCAACCCTCCCCGCCCCCACTCTGTCCTGAGGGTATATATGCTTGCTCTGTCTGTTTTGCAAATTTGTACCAGATGATGCCGCAAGTCGGTGAAACGCGTCGTGCCGTATAATAAAATCTGTGGAAAAGTACGAGTCTTTCTTTCTATTTCAATAATGGATATCAATTACTTCCACGAAGTGAAGCCTGAAACAATAGAATATATTATTGACGATGTTTATAGCTGTCGTTTGACACTTGACTCCCGTTCAATTCTACCAAAAACATACGATCTTAACTACTTCAAAAATGAACATTTCCAAATATATTTTCTATAGAGATTGATACTGCAGTCAATTCAAGCAGAGCCTAAAGCAATTAAAACATGACTATCTCAGCAGCAAGTATTATTGTTGTGCATGTAATTAGGTGTTCTCCAAATTTAAAAGCCACATATCTCACAAACTCACCCGTCCATTCTTTCCAAAATACATTCACTAATATTAGCAACCTGAAACAGTATATCCTAGTTTACGCAAATGAGAAGCCATACCGTTAAGAATTTGCTCCATGTCATTCAGTTGGAAAGGATAGCCTGTGGTCTGTGAGTGGGTAAATAATGCTGTTTCCGAAGTACGCAATAATGTTTGTTTTGGTTCGTCCATTTGGTGACACTGTTGCCGTGGCAACAGTAACAAACAAGTGAAGAATGAAATGTTTCGAATTAGATTGAGAATATGATCTAATTTTAAAGAGAAATAAAGTATGCTCTATGGACACTATATTTTCGTTTATTAGGTATAAAGATTAAATACTGAAAAGGAAAATCAAATTATTGGACATGTGCGGAGACATACAAACGTTTGACTTTCCTTTCTCCACAAATATATAATGGCAATTGAAGATGTTTTTCTTTCTTGCAAGAGAGAAAGTCGTTCCATGATGTATCCGGGCTTCGTGTTGGTAATATAATAAATAAATGAATGAATAAATTAACCATACATGGGAAAGAGTGTATAAAATACATAAAATATGTAATTATATTTAAGAATGCGAACCATTGCCTATTAGTGTAGACGCCTGGGCTATCTTTCCAGCAATGCAAGTAAATATCTTGTAGTTTCACTGTGGTTCTTTTTCTTCTTAGTTTCCAAATTTTGGCGTGATTTGATGGCACTTAAGATATTGACGCATCAATGTTCCTGACGACCCATCGTCAGCAACATCAATGCACCATCCCACAAGCTAGCGCAATATGTTGCACATGCTCTTCAACTCTTCGCCAGAAAAACTGATTTTTTGCCTAAAGTTCCATGGATTTCATTCACATTATTCGGAATGCTGAAGTCCAAATAGTCAACATGCTGGTGACCTTTGATGTAATCTCCTCGTTCACAAATACGCCCATTGATGACTCCATGCTACTCATCAAAAACCTCACCTCCCAGGGATTAGCTAAGGATTAACCTGGACCTCGCAAATTCTGCCTCAGGAACTCATACTTTCTTTGGAATGATAACCACATTGAACATGATGAAAGTGCAGCCATGGGATCACCCCTCTCTTCCGTAACCACCAACATTTTCATTGAGATCTCTCAGCTGAAGGAAATAGTCTTTTCCAAAGAAACCAACCCGTAGTAATAGTTGGGGTTTTTGGATGCATCAACCACTGTGGTTGTTTTTGCACCACTTTTTAAAACATTTAAAACCTCAATCCAATTTTGATAAATACGTCAATGCATAAAAAACATATAAATAGTTAAAAACAAAATTATTAAAAAAAAAAGAAACGGAAACTCAAGTTGTCCGCTCAGGTCAGTTTCCTTTAAAAACCTGGAAATCTTACTTAAAAAGTTGGGGTTCTCCCTTAAACTATTGCTTAAATTACCTCTTATTTTAAAAAAGGTATCTGGCCTTTTATAATTTATTCCCCGACGTCCACCACAGGAAGCAATGCTGAGTCGGTTTTGAGTTTGAGCAGGGCTTCCTTTGCTGCTTTGCCAGCTTTCTCAATGCCTGGTATTCCCACATGACCAGCAGTCCATATGGAGGATACCTACTTCCCCTTTATCTGAAGGGACCACAGGGTATAATAGATCTCCTGAACCATCAGGTGCATTGATGACAAGACCGATATGGATTATAGGGAGCTCAATGAGTGCGAACAGATGAAAGAAGAGCCATTACATTCTCTTAAGTCTTTTAGGGCCCTCTTGATAGCTGACAGTTTGGCTGTGAATATTCCTGCAAAACATGGTCTGTTATTCCCTCAGGACTACATTGTAGTGAGAGACCACCACGTGGACACATGCGGATTCTAACTTTGGTCCTCTCCTTTTACTAAGGGTCATTGGCCCTCTCAATAAAGCATTTAAAATATTTACATTACTCAATTTGGTTTTGTTTTTTCTGTCGAATATCATGTGTATCAATGTGGGTCAATTGTGACATGAGTACAACGTTTTTTATTGTGTTGTGACCACCTATTCAGCGTTGTAGAACATCTAATTTCCTTCTCAATAGCATGACAGTATTCTAATTGACACGTAGACATGTGCCGTATTCGTAATAAATCCTATGTATTAGGGTGTATAAATAGTTCTAGAATATTTGAGTAATAAATCTTTACTGAATGTATCCTGAGAGAATTGCATTGTTTGCATCTGTAATGTTTTCGCGAAACGTATCATTTTTGCGCGTTAAAACTGTTGTTATTTTGAAACAAGTGAATAACGGAAATAAGACGTGCGTGTGTGTTTCGAGCCTAGTACTAATGAAGAACGACAGAGATTTCCGCGTAATTGTGCCAAAAGCATGCGTTTTGATATGTTCGTCTTTTGATTTGTTTATGTCATGTAGACCGATGTTTAACGAATCTCTTAGTTTCAAAACTAAGTAAGGGTAAATATAGCTTCGTGAAGCTGTTGAATTCCTTAATGTTAAACTCCCGTCATCAACTTGTCACTTCGGTAATATTCTTGGGTATTTATCAATGTACTTACCCGAAAAAGTACTTAATTAGTACTTGTAGTATTCACTTCTCAAGTTTAAGCTAAGATTCCGTTCTCTCTTCGTTATTTATCCAGTCGCCCCATTTACTACTGTGATTATTCGCATTGCGGTAAACTGTCCCCATATAATTGTTATTATTATCCGTTCTGCAGTGATCCAAGTGTAATCAAAGTACGCGGAAATTTGGAAACAAAGAAGAAATCGAGCCAGAATGAAGCTACGAGGTATTAACTTGCATTGCTGGAAAGATAGCCCAGGCGTGTACACTAATAGGCAATGGTTCGCATTCTTAAATATAATTACATATTTTACGTATTTTATATACTCCTTCTCATGGTTATTTATGGCTGTGGCTTCTTATGGTTATTTATTCATTCACTTATTTATTAAATTATATTACCAAAACGAAGCCCAGATACATCATGAAATGACTTTCTTGCTTGCAAGAAAGGAAAACATCTTCAATTGCCTTTTTATATATGTGTGGAGAAAGGAAAGTCAAACGTTTGTATGTCTCCGCACATGTCCAATAATTTGATTTTCATTTTCAGTATTTGATCTTTATACCTAATAAACGAAAATATAGTATCCATAGCACATCTGCAATTGCCAGCATATATTTGTGGAGAAAGGAAAGTACCTTTGCTCTAAATCGCACCTTTGCATCTTTGTGCATTGTGTCCATAATGGACACTTCTTTTATTCAATCCCAACTCTTTTCTTTCCCTTTTTCTGGCTTACTTAACAATCTGCCCATCAATCACAGTCTTCAATATTCTCAAGATAACTCAAAAGCAATGGACAATAATCGTCCCATGTTGCGAATATAAATTCATTAATGCCGTTGGCTCAACTTTAGAATTGTTGAAACTTAAATTTTCACATTGAGTAAAAACGGAATAAAAATCAGGTGCATTAAAACTTCCTGAATTAACTCTTAAGTCTCATGTTTATATTGTTTTGTTGGACGATTTTGACAAATGACTACTGCATATCAATTCGTTTGTCGATGCTATTTCAGGGATGCCATAATGCCATGGCATCTGCAGCTAGGCACTCAAATGGCATCAATGATACCTTTAAAGAAATAACTTCCGATGTCATTTAACAGAGCCAAGGACAGTTTATGGCTAAAAATATTGGACGATTTATAGTCAAGAAAAATTTTGATGCAGCACTATAATTTAGCTATTCTGCTCTTCGGAATAATAAATCTGTCCACTGTAGGGACATCCCGAGTCTTGATGAAACAATACTGTCGTTCTGCCCCCTAATAGTTGTGGTAATTATGTGTTCTACAGCTTTACCTGAAATTAATGTCAATTAGATTATCCTGTAATTGCTGCGTACTTTCCTGTGCCAACTAAACAAAGAGTTATGTTCCCAACTTCACAATCTTTGTGTAACTTGGCTCCGCCAAATATTTGATTGCCCTGTGAGTTTGTGAAAGTGCAAGTCTCCCCTGTTCACATAGATATCGGAGTACTTGAAGTAAAAATGCTTGAAGCACAAATGATGGAATCCAAAATTAGATCCGTTTTTTTGTTATTTAAAGGAAGACAATTTCCATGGCTTGGCGGCGTCTACCTGATTATCAAAAAAACACGTCAAGTAATTGTCACACATGAATTCTTGCTCCTATCTACGGTGTTGACGTACAAGTGGGGTTGGCAGTCGGCACCATGAAAGGAAATGCGCATACAGACGACACCGGTTTTTCCCGGGAAAGCATATTTTGTCTGCCTTAAACAACGAGATTAAGAATTTTCCCTTTGTTCTTTCCTGAGGAGTTTTATGCAGGGGGTGGGTACCAAAGAGGACCTTTGGAGGAATTGGGAACCTTTGGGGATTCCTTTGTTTCCCTCCCCCAGCCGTACGTGCTTAAAAAGGATAAAAAAAATCATTTCATTTCAAGAAAAGCTTTCATCCATTTTCTCCCCTCATCCAACTTTGTAATCATCTCATCCGTGATCCATGGTTTCCTAGTCCTTTTAGCGTTAACGATTCCAATAGTGCCTTTTGCGGCTTTCAATAACCCTTTCATGATAGTTTCCCATTTTTCTTCGATAGTACTTAGCCTATACTATCCTCCATGATTTCCTCTACCGCCTGTTGTTACTCCTTCCTTTTCAAACCATTTACTGCTTCTACATTCCATTTTCTAACTTGCCGCCCCTGCCTTATGTTTTTGAAACGCGCGCTACATTTCATAACAACTAAATTGTAGTCACAGTCCACATCCGCCCCCGGGTAGCTGTGCGAATTAACACACTGTTCCTAAACCTGTGTCTTACCAGGATATAATCTAGCTGATAACTTTCTGAGGCACCTGGCATTTTCCATGTATACCTTCATCTTTTGTGGTGTCTAAACCAAGTGTTGGTGATGACTATCCCCTGTCTCCTTCAGAACTCCAGTGGTTTCTCACCATGGTCATGCCTCGTGCCTAAACCGTAGTCCCCCACCTCATCACTATCTCTTCCTTCGCCTACCGTTGCATTCAAATCCGCCCACTCTATCAAATGTTTCCCTGCAGGAACAGACGCGATTATGCCCTCTAACTGATGGTATATCCTATCGACATCTTCTTCCTTATGGTTGCTCGGTGGCATGTATACCTGAATAATAACCAAGTTCGTCGGTTCTGCTTTTATCTCTGCTAGTAATAATCTATCCGTTACTTGCTCTATGTTACTATGCTTCTTCCTACCTCTTCATTTAATATTATGGCAACCCCTCATGGCATCTTGTCCCTGCCGCTGTATATTATTTTATAATTATCACTCCAGTAATCCCCGCTATCCTTCCATCTCACGTCACATAGACCTAAAATATCTATTCTTCCATTTTCCATCTCTCGCTTAATATTCTCCAGTTTACCCGTCATAATCATTGTCCTAACATTCCACGTTCCTCCTGGCATGGGCTTGTGGAAGTATCATTCCCTCTCGAACACAAATTCGAAGGTTTGAGGTCTTTACATTAATCCAGTGTATTTTGAGGGGCGGAGGAAGTATGGAGACGTGTTCTAGTGTGTGTTATATGTCTACATGGCGAGATTAAACAGTGTGCTGTTATCAAATTTTTGCCTTCGCCTCCTCATCTTCCGAGGTGTATTGATTACCCATTGAGGTGTCTTTTGAGTTCAGAGGGAAAAAAACCAAAATTGCATGGCACAAGATCGCATAAGGGATCAAGGAGGATTTTGTTTCTTCTCTTTAAGTGAACCCATCGTGAACACAGATTTTACAATGTCCCAAATTTTCAATTATGAAGCCGACACGTACAACAGTATTTGTATTCTAAAAATATGGTTTGCGATATATGCCTTTGATATCAGTGATTCGCGTTTGGTCATTTTCAATCAAATCTTCAATGACGAGTTTGCAATGTTTATATTGCCTGTGGGTCAGTTATCGGAGGTCCGCTGCCGGTTTCATTGACCAATTATTGGCTTTTCCAGGCTCACAACCACGGAATTTTACCACCCATCTATTAAAAGTAGATCTACATACAGCATCATCATCGTAATGAACAGCCTTTTAAAACGACGATTGAATCTCAGTAGGAGTCACTTCTATAAGTTGCGCTGTTTAAATTCGCCATGCTGACATAGAGCAGGAACACGTCCCCTCGTCTCACCTATGGCCAGCATTGTTTCCATAAAGGGCCCTTTACCGATGATAAACCTCAATAGGAATCACTTTTCCAGCAGTTGAAAGTTTTACCAGAGCAAGGTTTAAATCGTGTTGACATAGCGCTAGAACAAATCTCCAAACTTCTGCTTCTCAAAATACACTTGATTAACGTGACAACCTCAAACCTGCGCAAATGTGTTAGAGGGGGGAATGTTACTTCCACATGCCACCAGACCAGGAGTGCTCCTGGAAGTCATTGTGTTTGTAGTACTAGGACACGTCTCTATACTTCCGCTTCTCAGAATACACTGGGTGAATGAAACGACTTAAAACTTGCGCATGCGTGTAGTGGAATAATGTTACTTCCACATGCCGAGACTAGGGGTGCTTCTGAAAGTCATTTTGTTCGTAGTACTAGGACACGTCTCCAAACTTCCGCTTCTCAAAATACCTTGGATGAATAAAACGATATCAGAACTGCGCATGCGTGTTGGAGGGTAATGTTACTTCCATATGCCAAGACAAAAAGTGCTTCTGAAGGACATTTTCTTTGCATTACAAGAACATGTCTCCATACTTCCCCTCCTCAAAATACACTGGTTGAATATAAATTACAACGACCTCAAACCTGAGCTGGCGTGTTTGGGCGAATGTTACTTTCTGGTGCCCAGACCAGGAGTCATTCTAACCATTATGTTTTTGTAATACTACAACCAGTCTCCATACTTCTGCTTCTCAAAAAACACTGAATGAATACTGCATAGACCTCAAATCTGGGCATGCGTAATGTGTGGGAATGCTACTTCCACGATTGAAGACCAAGAGTGCATCTTCAGGTCATTCATTTTCCAGAGTTAGAACACGTCTCCATACTTCCGCTTCTCAAAACCATCTGGAAGTATGCAACGACCTCAACACTGGGCATGCGTGTTGGAGGGGAATGTTACTTTCATATGCCAAGACTAAAAGTGATTCTGAAGGGCATTTTGCTTGTAGTACTAGAACACATCTCCAAACTTCCGCTTCTCAAAATACACCAAATGAACGCAACGCTCTCATACCTTCGCATGCCTCGGAATGTTACTTCCAAGAGCCTTGAGACCAGGATTGCTTATGGAGGTCATTTTGTTTTTTTACAGTAGAACATGTCTCCATACTTCATCCGCTTCTCGAAATACAATGTATGAATAGTTTAACGAACTCAAACCTTAGCATGCCTGTTGAGAGGTAATGCAGCTTCCACATGTCTACTGACCAGGAGTGCTTCTAGAGGTAATTTTGTTTGCATAGTCTACAAGCACGTGTGTGGATTTTGGTTTTCAGCCAAACCTCGTGCCTTCAATATTTATTTTTTTATATAATTCTTTACACAGACGATTAATTCAGAATTTAAATAAAATAGGAAACTGGGCATTGAGAGGATGTGTAAAATCCCAGATATTATGAATAAAAAAGGGATTGGACCGAGGAGCTGGAAGTGATTGAATAATCATATAAAGTGACCACTATTCTCATGCATAATGTGATAGCGTGACTTAGTGATAACCGTACCGATCATTCAAAATACCGCATTTTTTTAATACGAAAATTTATTTAAACATTAATTAATAGGACTTGTATCATGTCAAATTTTAGGAACTCTAACATTTCTTCCTGTTGAATGTTAGTTAATGTGACACATTTAGATATAACTGTCTACTGAGCTGTGTGTTCAGAAAATAACGGGAAATGTTTTTTTTCGCGGATTTGGACAGTCCGATAGTCAAGATTTTGTTTTTATTATGTTGGTATGCATGCCCCTTTAAGAATTATGACATTTTCACCCGTGTTCAATTGTTTAATATTTGTCTATGTGGCAGACGCTAAGGTAGGACGGACGGTGAGATATTTATTTTTATATATATAACGATTGTACGGAAAATTTCACACGAGCGGCACAGAAATGGGCAAAAGGCTGGTCGAATGAAAGGTTGTGGGAATTGGCGTGTGAAGGGATAGGAAGAGAAGAGAGTGAGGCAGAATTGCAGGAGTACCGGTGATTATTCATTCGAATAGGTAAGGGGGTAATGCATTTGCCTCTGTCAAAGGAAGTGCAATGTTTGCATGAAGAAAGATAAATTGTTTTTTGATAGGCAATTAGTGAGGGAACGTGGTGAGGGGGCAATGAGAGAATGTAGGGAGGGGGGAGTAGACCTAATAAGAAGACGGGATTTACATCGGGGATGGTTGCAAGTTGGGGAAATATCAGGAAATTTGTCACGGGGGGGGGGTGCCGAAGGGTTGGTGGATCTAAGAAGGTTTTAGAGATTGGCGGGTCGTCTGTTTGCATGACATGGGCATTGGGGTAGTAAGGATGAGTTCGCGTCATTGTCCTGTCAAATAGGAGATCGTTCTTCAAGAAAGGTTTTCAGTCTGTGTGATCCGGGGAAATAGGTGGCGCAAAGGTTGAGTCCTGCGTCAGATGTGAGCTTGTTATTGTGTAGTGTGTGTGGTCGGGTGGAGTGGCGCATTTTATTTTTTTAGTAGCTTTTCTGGGTAACCGTATTTGAGGAGTGCAAGATGTAGATTGTCAAGGTATTTGTTGAGAGTGGCTGTTGTGTCGCCAACCACGCGACATTATTCTGGTGTCAGGTGTAGGGTCGCAGAGAAATTTTGAGTCTCGAACCCGTAATCTAAAACTTAATCCCCCAAGTGGTTCATTAACATTCCAAGATAATTTTTCAATTCCTCATCAAACTACTGGAATCTTATCCACTGATAATTTTGTTTTTTCCCGTTTGTGTATGTAGTTTGAACTTATTGCTCTGGCTAATCTAGTGTAGCCTGCATTCATTTTCATATTTCTGTGTCGCGTGCTACTGTTTACCGTCATGGCTATGCCTAGTTATTCCCCGCTAAACCATTTCTCTCCCCATTTTGAGTCGACTTCACTAAGGGGTTCCACTACCCAACATGATTCCGATCCTTCTGTGCACTAAATTGAGCCTGCCACCGCAGCCTCTCTTACAGGGAATATTCCATTCACAAGCAACACATTGGGGAACCATGTCTATTTCATTCTGAATTTTAGCGGTGACGATGATGTGACGGTCGAAAAATTTTTAGAATGCTTAAAAATCACGAGGCACCTTAGCTCTTGGAATGAAACTTATACTCTTTGCGTAACCCGTTTACACATGCATGGGCCGGCGGCAGAATATGCTTTGGCCAATCCTCACATTCTAAAGAGTCTGAAAAGTTATTCCAGAAACGTAAGAAGTTCTTAGCTCGCGTTTCCCTCCTCTCCCTAGAACGGATGTTTTCAAATTGCGTTCAACTACTGGCTTCAACAAAAGTTAATACAGTGCAGAACTCAAGAAGCGCTCGCTTTTTGCCCCAAAATAACACTGCCGGTAGTAAACCCGCCTCGTACGAAGCTCCTAAGCGGCCGAATGCTACAGCTAACACCTCAAATACCGGATACGCTGCAAAATGCTTTTCCTGTGGGTGCGCGGGCCACATAGCTCGCGATTGTCGCTCTAAAACTCGAGCTTGTTTTAACTGCGGAGCAAGGAGACATATTTCCCGAGACTGTCCCCCGCTATGCATCGGAATATGTAAGGAAGTTGGCCACCTTCCAATTAATTGTCCAGAGCGATCAAACCGAATGGCCACGGGAAACGGGATGACCCCGACCTGCGGGTTGGGGAAGACCTCATCCTATCCATCACTCCAGTGAAAGGAATGACGATTAGCGTGCAGATTATAGGAAAATTACGTCACTTCCTTGTAGACACAGGCGCGGCGGTCACGATACTTCACGAAAGAGTGTTCCTTTTAGATACATTAGGAATAGCCCCGTACGACCGCGCGTGAGTGAGAAGCGCCTCAGGTCATGTATTGATGACAAACGGTCAGAGTGGCGTACCTTTCTGTGTAGACAATCGTGTTTACCCTCATGATGCTTTGGTAATAAATCTAGGGGACACACTCAATGAAGGCATATTTGGCTTGGATTTTATGGAAAAGTATCGTAGCTAGATTTATTTTGAGAACAAGACCATTAAATTTGAACCTGACCACATGATGTCTTTAGAATCCGTATGCAGTAAAGGTGGGGAAGTAGATTTCATTTCGTGCGAGAATCCCCCATTAGTACCCTGCGAAGAGGCCGACACGGTGCAACACTGTTTCATAAACTGAATGACTTCGTGGAGAATAGCGATGGGACGGGTTCAAGGAGTTCCCATTAGTCCGGCTACTTTTACGATGAGGAAAATGTGCTATAGAAAGTTGACCCTTCGGAGATTGTGCCAATTTTAATAATAAGTGCACCCAAAAATATGCGGAAATTCATTTTGACTCGTTGCCACGATAATCCCCTATCAGAAATCATCGCGGAATCGAGAAAATGGTGGAAATCGTCCAGCGACACTTCAACTGGAAAGGCTGTTATTCGGACACCCTCCAGTACGTTCAGCATTGCATCGAATGCCAAAAGAGCAAATTGCGCGTGAATAATATTTTATTACAGCAACTCGTTGAAGCCGCCTACCCAATTGAGTAATTAGTTTTGGATATTGGTGGACCACTACCCCTATCCCTCCGAGTTAACCGATATCATTTAACTCGCCAAGATTATTTCACAAGATATCATGAAGCCTTTACGATTCCAGATCAATCGGCCAAAACAGTAGCAGGATTTTTTGTCGAGCACATAATTTGCCGTCACGGTGTGCTTAAATATTTACTGGCAGACAGAGGTGAACTCCACTTCGGAACTAATGGAAAACGTTTGCAGGGAACTGAAAATAAAATCTATCTTCACTTCTCTCCATATAACCCCACCTCAAATGGTCGTCTAGGGCATGCACACCATTCCTTTGCTTCCGTGACTCCCCATTATGCAGCCCAAGACCACTCTGATTGGGACGAAGAACTGGGCTTTGCATTGCTCACTTATCGAAACAGCAAGCACCAAGCAAGCACCAAGTGGTCAAGCACGGAAGTTAGTTTCCCGTTGGAGAGGACCCTCCAAAACAGTTAAAGTTAGAAGCCCGGTTACCGCAGACATAGAGGACCTGAAAGACGGAAGACGTCTCCTAGCTCATATGCGTAACCTTTTACCCTCACCGCCAGATAATCCCTTACCCCTGTTTTTAGGTGACGGCATGGCACCACCAGACGCCGAGCAACCTCCAGCATACCCCTCTCCAAAAGAACCCGCTCGTGTCTCCTTATCAACATCCAACTTCGAAGGCCTTGAAGATTATATTGCAACTCCAAGTCCTCCTTCCAATCCCTCTTTCCCCAATAATCTCCGACCGTTACCTAGTAGAGAACTTTCCTCTAATCCTAAAATCCATTCTTAACCAGCAGACGGATTGAGACTGCCTGGAGCAATGGTACCCCAGAGGAGGAAATTAGTTGCCATTTTTGGAAGTGATGTGTCCGACTTGCAAGTGCGAGGACTCTCAGAGGCGGAGATGCAGTTTGGACGCCGATGCAGAATGGAGTATCCCATTCACCCCCGAGTATGCGCCCATCCCTGGAAAGGATCTGCACTTGGTGCCATCCCTGACCCAACCTTTGATGACCATGACCGCCTCCACATGGGAAGAAGATGCCCGATGCACGGAAGACGATGGACGCAATGTTGCTGTCGCGACCACAACCACCTGGCGGCCTCGACACCTGGAAGGACATCGATTGGCCCCTAATGCGCCCACCCAATTCAATGATGCGACAAGTTACCTGCAACAGTTACTCCCTTTCTATCCCAAGGTCCCTTGCCGCACTCCCTTAGCACCCAGGAAATTCCCCGAGAGCCAGGAAACCTCTCCACCACACCCACCGCAAGCACAATCGCAGGCAAAGAGCCGCAAACGCCGCCCGGAAACCGAAATTCAGAAGTGCTAATAACTGTGTTACTAGTATGCTAGTCCTTCAACTTTATGACCTACTTCTACGGCTGCATTGAGGAGTTAACGTGGTTCCTGGAGGAGAAGACTGGCTGGACAAGCAGACTCTGCATGCTCCTCGCTCTATTATTCCAGACGGTGTGTATAGTGCTCACGTGAATATTAGTGCAAGCTTTGAGGAAAGAGGAAAACAAAGACGGAGTGCTCCTTCATTTTAACCCTAGTCACATGTACTTATATTTTAATGTTTCCTGTAATTCTATGACTTTTTTTTACGAACCCTCAGGCTAAGAAAATGCCGACGTTACTGCATTAATGTAGTGTTACGAATTTCACAAGTGAACAATGTGAAGATAAATGTTTTTTTAATTATTATTTTTGTATGATTTTCATTCACTACTTTTGCCAATGTAATGTCATCCCCCAAAAGGCGCGATGCTATATAAGGCGAGACGCTCCTGGAGCAGGACCCCCCCAGTTCGTCAGCCCACTTGCCAAGGTGCGCTGTGAGTAAAACTCCTCCTCAATCCACTCAAGAGCCTAACCTATATACCAAACCCAAAGTCCTACAATCAAGCGCTCTGCTCCTGCCGATTAGCCTTACCAAACGGTTTCCACCAAACGAAAGCCCAGAAACAAATCTGCCCAGCAAATCTCTCAAATTTCCACATGTAACCGCTTCACCTGCCTCTCCCCCTCCCCCTAGGATGACCAAAATGAGGAAACCCCATGTCAAGATGCAGACACTGAAGCTCAGCGCACTCCACCTCCTAAACCCCGTATCCCTCCCATTTTTCTCTGGGACATAACCAACTGGCAAATTAAATACAATGAAATCCGTCAAGCCTGCACAATTCCTCCTGTGGCAAATCTCATTCGCAATGAGATTCGAGTTCAATGCCAAACGATCTCCGACTTCAGAGCTGTCACTAAAAAACTCACCTCCATTAACTATGCATACTATACAGGTACGTACCAACTTCAATCAAACAAAAAGCCTCATTTTGTCCTTCGGGGAATACCCACAAATATCCCAAAAGAAGACATTGAAAAAGCTCTGGTGGACATTGGCTTCTCTGCGGAGAATACCTCTCAACTGCGTTCCACCCGACCAAACTGTTTTCAGAGAGCAGAAAGGGTGCCAACCCTAATGCCGAGCTCCCACGAATCGTCCCCATCCCTCTCCTGCCCTACCAAGTCCGACTCCAGGTCTCCTCCTGCTCTAAAGAATTTCTAGAGCTAAATTTGGTTCTCCACCTTAAGACTTCGGTGGAACCATACAGACCTCCACCTTAACCTCCACAGTGCCTAAGTTCCAAATGCAATGGGCACACCTACAAGACGTGCGGCCTCCCACCTCAATGCACCGAATGTGCTGGCATTCACCATTATAGAGAATGCCAGAAACACAAAACCTCCCCAGCCAAATGCATAAACTGTGGTGGTCCACACACAGCCAATTAAAAAGGTTGCATTGTTCACTGTGAACTTCTCTTCAAACTGTGCAACACTAGAGAAGCCCTACAACTACTTGGAGAAAAAGCTTGGCATGAGAAAATAAGTTCACTCTCACATAGGGATAATTTGGTATGGACCCTAGCCCGCTGTCTGTGAAGGAAAAAGGTACCCAGCCCGCCAATACCACATAATGGGAGAGCACTATACGATGACAGCAACAAAGCAAATACCTCTGCCGACTCCTTCGAATGCATTTTTAAAAACAATAATACATCCTTGTTGGATTCAGAAGCGTTGATCAGCGTCTCTGGCCTGTCACTTTGCCCATTCCACATATTCCTGGAAATTACTCCTCTAGAACTTTACTCCATTATGTCCCACTCCAAAACCAAGTCATCACCGGGACCCGATCAAATCTCATACCTTCACCTTAAAAACCTTCCTAAATCTTTTATCAAATAACTATCAAATCCCCTCCTTTCTTTTAAACCTTTTCTTTTAACGTTTTGATTGATTCTGAATTTTTTATGAAAATAAAGCCTATAAAAATAAATAAAATATACTCAATGAACCTGTATGGAATCAGTCATTATTAAATGGCTTTGAAATCGCGTGCATTTAAAACAATTGACTTTTATATGTCATACATATATTCTAAAATAAACGGCATTTCTAAGCCAATAGATGCCAATCAAATATAATGAAGATGAAGAAATGAAATCATTTTACAAACACTTTAATTAAAAAGGAGTGCTTCATTAAATGGAATTTGTGGCACCCAATTGGGTAATTGCAAAATGGCTGTGGAAATAACTTAAGAAGCCCTATCATCTACCGAGCGTGTATTAAATACAGTTTATTTTATGTTTAATTTTTCAATATTGAATCTTTCAATAAATTGTATTTTAAAAATCCACTTTGAATAATTTGTCTCAATGTATTGGTTGATCATGGAATACATTATTAAGTATTATTTTCAATTTATATTGACACTGTTTACAGCTGTAGGTTGGCACTTGATTCCTGTTCAATTCCATCCAAAACATAGACCATAATTACTTCAAAAAGGAGCAGTAACATATATATTTTCTACGCTTAGATGGATACTCCAGTCAATTCAAGCAGAGTTTATCATCAGAACAAATTAAAAGACAACTATCTCAGCAGCTGGTAATCTTGTCGTGAATGTAATTAGGTGTTTTCCAGAATTTAAAAGGTATATGTTTCATAAAAGATATCACCAGTCCATTCTTTCCATGTGTGGCGTAAATAGGAAGAAGTTCAAATACACATAAATAACCTTAAAATAGACAATGAGACAGTTCACCTCAAAGAGGAGATGTATTCTTCCAAAGAGTGCAATACAACTTTTGGCTACGGTAGATCCTTTTATGTCACCCATTAATTCACAATGCAATCAAATAATTTGTGCGTTCTGAATCTGAGAATGAATACCATATAGCCTTAATGAACGTGCATTGTGTATTTCTGAAGGTAAGCACAGTATGCTCAAAGGCATTAGCGATATGTGAAATTTAAAATGTGACAGAACAATCTAATATTTTACTTGAGAATAAAGTTTGTTTGGTTTGAACATTTGGTGGCGACGTCACCATGGCAATAGTAACAAAGAAGTGAAGAACGAAAGGTTTCAAATTGGAGTTTGGATCCAGTCTTATTTCATTAATGAAATACAGTATGCTCTTTACAGTTATATGCTCTTAATATTCTCGTTTATAATGTAAAAATAGTAAAACAATGTTGTTTGAGAAAATATTTGATTTTAAAATTATTTCTATTCGGTTCAAATCATTAGAAGTCAGATTAATTAATATTTCAAACAACGGAGCTCATTATACTTGAACGAAATTCTAGATGGTAACTTTGCAAAAATTTATATCTATTGTCGCAATATGCGACATGGTACTCCTTCCCTGGCTCCTCCGAATGTCCCACGTGACCAAAGACAATGTTTCAAAAGTATTCCTCCCCTGACTCCTAAATTGGGTATAAAAGCCCTGGTCGCCGGGCAAAAAGCAGTCAGTTGGTTATCTGGCGGTGACCGGTAGGGCACGATGCTTCGGCTATGTTGCGCTTGTGTCGACAGTGTGTCGTATTCCTGACTCAACTTCGGACGAGGGCTCAACCTAGGTTAAGTTCGTTTGACCTCGTCCACCCTGCAATACTCCCTCCCTTTCCAACGGACGAGGGCTCCGCAAAGGTTATGCGTGTCGTGACCGCGTCCACCCTGCCATACTCCCTTCTTTTCCGACGGACGAGGGCTCTGCCTAGGTTATGTGTTTCGTGACCGCGTCCACCCTGCATTTACCCTGTCCAAGGTAATTTTCTGCCATTTGAATTCTGTCCGCCCTCGCGTTGGTTTACCGAGGGTCTAGCCATCCATAATTTGCTTATACTTATGTAAATGGTGCATTATGACTGATGTTGGGTAATATACGGCTGCTTTGGTGATACTCGGTGTAGTTACTCTGACCTTCCCCGATACCCTTTGTGTCGCACCATAGAAACCCCCGTTGCGACATATTGGTGTCAGGTGAGGGGTTGCACGGTTGGACTAGTGATTTATTCAGTGTATGCGACAGTGTCTCATAGATTATCATGTGCCCGTGTACCTCTTTAAATCGGAAGTTCCGAATTTTCTCGGACAGGTGGGATATGCTAATCTGTGCTGACCTAACGAATTATTATTTTAAGACACGTGCTATAACCTCATCGCGATTCTCTGCGCGCAATTAAACTAAGGGTCACTTCATCAGGAACCATCAATTAGCCCATTCAGAGCCCACCATGGGTATCGGATACACTCGGAGTATGAAAAAATAAATTAATTAAGCACAGTCAAATTTTAATGTAATTAGCATTGGGTTGAATTTCGCGATGGATGGCCTTAACCCTCATAGACTGGGGAACCCTAACCCTTTTCTCGATTATCACGAAACAGCAAATGGATTGAAATTCGGCAGTGCACTCGACTTCACACCTTTGGTTAATGTGTTAGAACAGCCGTGAAGTAGCGCGAGTCCGCAAAATGGTTGCGGAGAAGCAGCGCAAACCGCCGCTATTGACAGCCAGATTCATTTAATTCCAACGTTTAGCGGGGAAGTCGAGATTGGGGTTGGCAAATTTTTGGAAAGCGTTCGTATTGTAAGTCGTAGTAGTAAGTAGTAGTAGTAGGAGTTTTAAGGGGAGGCGATCGACAGCCAAGGTCATTTGCGCCATAGGGGATGGATTGGAAAGGATGAAGGGTGGAGAGAAACCCGGCGTCGGCATTAGCCTACTCTTAACGAAAGGCGCCAAGGGGTCCGCAGCTTAACGTCCCATCCGACGGACGGCGTACTCACTCAAAGTGCCCTCCACAAAGCACCTCAAGTAGGGATCGAGATACCTCTGAAAAATATTCAACACCGCCGGGATTTGAACCCGGGCCCTCTGGGTGGGAAGCCAGTACGCTAGCCCCCGCACCATCTCGATCCCGTATTGTAAGTCATCTTAGTAGTTGGAATGAAGCACATACCTTAGGAGTCGCTCAACTTCGGCTTGGAGGAACCGCCGCGGATTTTGTCTCTGCAAATCATCACATATTAGGTTCATACGCGGACTTTTCCATTAATCTCAAAAGGAGATTTTCCCTAAATGCATCTCCAATCATGTTAGAAAAAATATTTAACACTTGCGTACAAAAACCGCTGGAGAGCGTCGCAGAATTTCCAACCAGATTGCGCCATGTCGCCCGTAGGCTACGCGAGTCATGGTGCGATATTGATTAAGAAACAGCGAAGAATTCAAGGTAGACTTCGTGTGCAATTTTTAATTGGGCTGAAGGAAGAGATTGGTAGGTTTGTGTTGGTTCGTAATCCAACAAACTTGATTGAGACAGAAGGGTTCGCAAGCGTTGAAGAAGCTAGTGTCAGAAAATACGCCGTCAACAGAGACGTAAATTCACCACAACAGTCTCATGCGTGGTTGTGTCAGTAACCCCCTAGGTGGCCGCCATCTCCAAATATAACGCCTTCGTAGGGTATGAACGCGAATCCGCCAAATGTTGCAGGTTGGTAGTTTCCCGTGGAAGAAATTAACGCCGCACAGGCTGTCGGGAGGGGTTCCAAAGTAAGACTGGTTCCCCCGGTGCAAGTAGGGACACCGAAGGATAGATAATCACGGCGCACGCGTTTGCTTTCGCTGCGGTAAAACCGGTCACATTGGTCGAGCGTGTAGAGAGAGGGAGAGGGGAACGAGGCCGTCTTTGTGTTTAAATTGTGGAAATGAAAATCATATGGCTAAAGATTGCCCGCTCGTGAAATGAGGCATTTGTCAAAGGACTGGCCATCTTCCCAGACGCTGCCCGAGGCGCGAAAATCCCTTCGTGGCGGGAAACGCCGATCTCCCGACTGGGAGGTCGGGACAGATTTAATTCTAGTGGTAACTCAAGAAGCAGGATGGACAATAGTAGTTAATAATTTAAGAAAGATAACAATTTTCTAGTGGAAACGAGAGCAGCCGTTACCATCATTGATAGTAAAAAATTTCCTTTTGGCCAATTAAGGAATTCTGATTACAATTCTCGGGTGAGAAGCGCGTCAGGTCATCCCTTGCCAATCATCGGAGAGAGTTCGTGCAATTTTTGATTGATCATAAATTATATCCCCATGACATCTTAGTAGTGGATTTGGGGGAAACGAACTATGACGGTCTTCTAGGCCTTGATTTTATGAATTCCAAAGAAACTGCGGGAGATGCCGCAACAGTAACTTTTAACGGAGTCATCCGCTAATGTGCATTTCAATGCAACAATTTCAGAGTGTAAAAATCATTCGCCTTGACTGGGATTCGAACCCAGATCCTTCAATATCCGGTCGAGTGCTGTTGTTCCCTTAAAAGCCCCAAAATTTCAGAGTTTAAGAGGACGCCTCGGTAGCTTAAGTGGCTAAAGCACTCCACCGGATATTGCGGGATCTGGGTTTGAATCCCAGTCAAGGCGAATGATTTAAACACTCTGAAATTGTTGCCTTGATTTTATGGTTTGTTACGGGAAAAGTATATCGTTCAATAAACGGAAAATAAGAATGGGTGAGGGACACGAGACATACCTTAAATCTAATTGCGTAACATCGCAGATGAACGAGCCCATAGGCGCCCATGAAATTGGAGTTTCCGAAGAGGTCAAGGCGTTTGATTCTTTCATTTATGGTATAATTAATGGCAATGATTCGCAAATGGCCACGTATAATTTAGCATCCCTTGAGGAAAAAACGATAAGCGACACTAAAAACCAAAGTGCTTTTCCGGCAGAGATAATGAAATGTAACTCGCGAATAAACGGCAGTATGGAGGGAATTTGTTTTCAAGTAACGACGGAGGAATCGACAGAAGGGAATAAGGATAACGGATCTCTAAATAAGGATTCACAGAAATTAGCAGAGGTGGCGAAGGCCGAAAGAGTCATAGAGAGGTTGCCACCCGCGTCGCAAGCAAGCTGCACCGCTAGGGACGAAGTTAATGGCGATGTCTTCGAGGTTTCCACCGACTCCCGGTTTGGGATAAAGAAGTCGGGTGATGATTTTGTTTTTTCGCCAGTAAGAGAGGATAGATTTGTTGTCCCCTTGTGCGATGGCAAAGTTCGCGAAACTCAGACCGGCGCTAGTAATGGGATTTGCCGATCGAGCAAAATTGTATCAGAGGAATCTATTAGAGTAGCGCCGTTATCCGTTGTGTTGTCGAAGATAAAGAGTCAGATGGTTGAAGGCAAAGAAGTGCGAGTCATTGGAAGCGAGAGAGATTTATTTATTCTGCCGAGCATTGCTTCGGTGTCACCTGAAGGCAATGTCCCCATATTACTTTGTAACATTCGTAGCAGCGAACAAAAGGTAAAAAAGGGCTATGTAGTTGAGGTGGCGCCATTCCGGGAGGAAGTTCAGGCACCCCTCACTAACTGGGTAGACGCTGAGGACGAAAACTTCTGGCCAGATCCTTCCGCGCGTAGGGGCACGTGTCCACTCTCTAAACATCATTTTTTAGGGATGCCGAGAGGAAGAGGCAGTTAATTCGCGTCCGAGAGTTAGGCCCTGATCGCGTGAAGGGGGTGGGACCGGCGCAATAAGAACGCACTGCGTCAATCGCTCGAATCAGTGAGAGTGCCTGGCTTGGATAGTATGTCACCCCATCCCTTCCGGAGGCACTACCATCTCGGCGGTAGTTGGAGTTGAAATCTCCGCCCAATATGGCCCTCCCCAAGAAAGAATACTGGTAGGGGAGAAGGAGTTCATTAAAATATGTTTCGCGCTCTGTCCTCGCGCGCTCACCGGAGGGAGCGTAAAGGTTCGTGATATGGATACCATTCACGATAGCGAACGTTTTTTGGTCTGAAGCGTGGCGGCGAACATGAGAGAACGAAATGCCATTTCGGACTAGGGTGGTGGTGCCAGAATGACTTTCGGCGAAATTGCCGAAAGCCTGAAAGATGTTTGTATCCCAGAGTATGTCCTCTTTTACCTCTTCAAGGAGGATTACATCAGCCCTGAGATCGCGGGGAAAACGTTGGACTGCACTTTTTAAAGCGTTATAAACACCAGCAATATTAAACGAAATAATATTAATTGGTGGAATGAGAGGACAGCTATGGGCACCGGACATCACTTACCAGAGTCCTGGTCTTGGCTTACGTCGCTTCGGTCCCCGCTCGAGCCCAAGCCACAAGAGCTTCGCCGCTTCCCAGGACGCTTCGTCCGACGGGCCGACGATCGAGGCCTCGAGTTGTCACTGCATACCTCCCCCTCGACCTAGTCCGAAGAAGAAGACCCAGCCGTGGTCTCTACGAAGAGCGGGTAACTCGGCAGCGTTCAACGGGGGGCATTCTTTTAGGCAGCACAGCTGGTGACCGGCCCAACCCAGGAGGTGGCCTCGGGGGGGCCGGGAGCGGACTGGAGGTCATCTGCCGAAGGGGCTCCGTCGGGAGAAATTGGAGGAGATAGATCGAATTGGTCCACCTCTAGAGGAGCCCTGGGAATATTGCGGACACCTTGGCTTTCCTCCACCTTGGCCTTCTTGGTTGCAACGGGCGCAGGTGCGGCGCTGACCCTCGTAGATGATGATGGCCCGGTTGCCGCCAATGGGGAGGTACGACAGGATATTTCTTTCCACCGTCATCCGCACCACTGTCGTACCTGTCAGCACGCGCGCCATTTGGTCGCCCTCCCACCTGTTCTCCCACGAGCGATGGATTTTTCCAAAACGTTGAAGCTCACTTGTTATATCTTCCAATGGGGTCTCCACGGGAAGACGAAGAACCCTGACATTACAAGGGCTACCAAAGGTCTCGTCAATGCTAATCGTCGTCCTCGGATCGTTAGGGATGGAAACGGTAGCTTTCGTGGGATATAATATAGAATCCTCTTCATAGTAGCTTCAGTTGCCAACTTCAGGGATACCAAATGGCGGTTATATCCAAATTAGATCGCCGCAATCTTTTCCGGTGTGAGGCCCAGTGACTCTAGTGTAAGGAGGTGGACCTCCAACGGAGCAGGGGCCTTCGCCTTATCGTCAATTTGCAAGGCGAGCGTATCCACGTGATGTTCGACCATTTTGAAACAAATCAAATTGAGCACGCCAGCGCGAAAAAATGGAGAGCGCACCGAAAGCACTCCAAGAAAGAAATAAACACTCGTGCGCACTCCCTCCCCGCTACACGCGACCGTTGGTCGCAAATAAAAATGAGCCTGAGCTCTACACCAAGAGTCAAGGCCAGTCTTGATCCAGCAAACAGAACGAAAGCACGACCTTCCCGGCAGCAGAAGTCGAGAGTTAAACCGCACGCTTCTTGATGAACTAGGCGGTCAACCGCCGCTCGACACAAAACACGATCGGAACCTCGACTTCCGAGTTAGTCCGGCACCGCCGCTCTCCGAATCCCGGCGACCGAAGCCTCGGACGCCGGCGAAATTGAGACACTCGGTGAACACAGGCAGGACATGCCTGTGCTCTGCTATCGAGGCCTCCTCTTAAACTCAGAAATTTTGAGGGTTTTAAAGGAACAAGATGTTGTGACGAAATACCGTACATACAATGCCACAGGTATTCGTAGTCATGTGCGGGATGCGCCACACGGTTAAAGAGCCAACTTTAAAACACTTATCTGTTTACACCTTGACAAATTCCAAATAAACTGCGGGAGATGCCGGATGTGTCCGTTAAAAGTTACTGTTGCGGCATCTCCCGCAGTTTCTTTGTCTCGTTTCGACTTTCAAATCATAGCATAAAAGCAGTGAGGCGACATATTTTGTCGTCGCGTTCATAGTTTTTTTTTGATATTTTGATCTTTCTCATCTTTGGAATTGATTTCAATCGCCTGGCTCTAATCTTCTGCATACTTACGGTAGATATAGTAAAAATCATTTATGATTGAATGCATTCATTGGTCGTTACTATCAATTATTTACCGCACGAATGGAGACTAATTTTTTTGCAAAATATAATTGAAATCGGTTCTTAACCCCTTAACATTTTCATTTTATAAATAAATATTCACATAACTTAAGACTGCTATTTTTTCATATTTATAATCACAGGTATGTGAAGCTATCTCTAAAATGACGATAAGTACAGATGAAATGGAAATTATAAAATAGAAAGGACCGATATATTATTCAACTAATAAAGTATTCCTGTTGGAAATATATATATATATATATATATATATATATATATATATATATATATATATATATCCAAGACATATCCCTACTTTCACCCCCAAACCCCAGAACACCCCAGTTTTATCTCCTCCCAAAAATACACAAACCCAACATCCCTTGTCGTCCTATAGTTTCCAGTTACAATTCTCCCACCGAAAGAATCTCCGCATTCCTTGACCACCACCTACAACCACTTGTACTCTCCTTGCCCTCCTTCACGAAAGACACGTACCACTTCCTCGACCGTCTAAATTCCGTCTCTATTCCCTCCACACCCAACCTACTTATGGCCACCATCGACGTTACCTCACTCTACACTTCTATTCCCCATGCAGAAGGTTTATCCTCCCTCCGGCATTATCTTTCTCTGCGCCCCCTACCCCAGCGCCCCTCAACGGAATTTCTCCTCAATCTTGCCACTTTCGTCCTTACAAAAAATGCATTCACTTTCCAAAATTGTTTTTACCTACAGACAAAAGGCACAGCGATGGGAACGAGGATGGCACCATCATACGCCAATCTCTTCATGGGCCATCTCGAAGAGACCTTCCTGTCACAGCAACCCCTTCAACCTCTTTTCTGGGTCCGCTACATAGACGATATTTTTATTCTCTGGACACATGGCTCTGACTCTCTCAACAACTTCTTATCCGCCTTAAATTCATCTTTCACGGTTAAATTCACCTCTTCCATTTCAGACTCCACTATCACCTTTCTTGACACAGACATCTCACTTCAAAACAACAAATTCACTACTTCAGTACACATCAAAGCCACTAACCATCAGCAATACCTACACCACACTAGCTGTCATCCTCAACACACAAAACGCTCGATTCCTAACTCTCTCTCCATCCGCGGACACCGAATTTGCAACACCACAGCCACTCTCAACAAATACCTTGCCAATCTACACCTTGCACTCCTCAAACGCGGTTACCCAGAAAAGTTGCTACGAAATAAAATCCACCGTTCCACCCGACCACACACACCACACAATAACAAACCCACATCTGACGCAGGACTCAACCTTTGCACCACCTATTACCCCGGATCACACAGACTGAAAACCTTCCTTAAAGAACTGTTTCCAATTTTACATGACAATGACGCGACCTCATCCTTACTACCCCAATGCCCATCTATCGCATATAGACGACCCGCCAATCTCAAAAACCTTCTGAGGTCCACCAACCCTTTGGCGCCCCCCCGTGACAAATTTCCCAATATTTCCCCAACTTGCAACCGCCCCCGATGTAAAACCTGTCCTCTTATTATGCCTACTCCCCTCTCCCTACATCCCCTCATAGCCCCCCCACCTCGTTCCCACGCTAATTGCCTCTCAAAAAATATTATTTATCTTTTATCATGCAAGCATTGCACTTCCTTCTACATAGGTGAATGCATTACGCCCTTATCCATCCGAATGAATAATCACCGGTACTCCTGTAATTCTGCCTCACTCTCTTCTCTTCCTATCCCTTCACACGCCAATTCCCACAACCTTTCATTCGACCAGTGTTTTTCCCTCAGCATCCTAGAATCCCTACCTGATTCAGCTACCAACATAGAGGTGAGAACTCGTGAATCCGCCTACATACTATCCTTCCGTTCCTTTAAAATTCCCACCCTTAACCGCCATATTTAATTTCCCTCCCAGCATTCCCTCCACACCTCCCCTCCACACCTCCCCTCCACGCCCATAACTCTTTCCCCTCTCCTGTTCCATAGCATATTTTCAGTCTCTCTTGAAGAAGGCCCCTGAGAGGGCCGAAAGCTCGAACAATTTACCGTGTAAGTGTTCTTTTATATGTGTCTATTCTTTTCTATTTGTGTTATGTTGTGTCAGCCAATTATTGTGCCGCTCGTATGAGTTTTTCCGTACAATCGTTATATATATATATATATATATATATATATATATATATATATATATATATATATATAACCCTCCCCGGACTACAATCTTGACGTGGTGGAATGGCTCGTGCGTTCCGATGACACCTAGAGCTGTGCTGGCGGGAGTAATATTAATTGCTCCTGGTAGGGTCACCAATGCCAGATAGGTCGAAGGTAAGGAGCCAGACGAAAGGTAGTCCACGCAGCGTCTGTTCCTCAGTGAGGCGGCTGCGATGGCGTCGGACCCAAGTGGGGCGGCCAAGAAGTCATGGTGTCACGTTAAACAAACCCTAAGGGTTAACCCTTGCAAGAGAAAACCGGCAGCAGCAGGACAGAAAACGCAGCAGGAGTAGACCAAATTAATTAGAATAGGAACGTGGAATGTTAGGACAATGATGAGGACAGGGAAAGCGGAGAATGATAACCGAGAGATGGAAAGGGGAAATATCGATATTTTAGGTCCATGCGAGGTAAGATGGAAATATAGCGGGAATTATTGGAGTGATAAGTATAGAATAATATACAGCGGCGGCGACGAGAGCCAACGAGGGGTTGCTATAGTAATAAATGAAGAGGTAGGGAGAAGCGTAGTCAACATAGAGCAGGTAACAGAATACTACTAGTAGAGATAAAAACAGAACCGACGAACTTGGTCATTATTCAGGTATACATGCAACCGAGCAACCAGAAGGCAGAGGAGGACGATAGGATATACGATCAGTTAGCGGACATAATCGCGTTTGAACCTGCAGGGAAACATTTGATAGTGATGGAGGATTGGAATGCGACGGTAGGCGAAGGAAGAGATGGTGATGAGGTCAGGGACTACGGTTTAGGCACAAGGAATGACCGCGGGGAGAAAGCAGTTAAGTTCTGCTGGAGACGGGCTAGTCACCACCAACACTTGGTTTAGACACCACAAAAGATGCAGGTATACATGGAAAATGCCAAGTGACTCAGAAAGGTATCAGCTAGATTATATCCTGGTTAGGCACAGGTTTAGCAACAGTGTGATAAATTCGCACAGCTTCCCGGGAGCGGATGCGGACTGAGACCACAATTTAGTTATTATGAACTGTAGCGTCCGTTTCGAAAAGATACAGCAGGGGCGGCGAGTTGGAAAATGGAATGTAGAAGCATTAAATGGTTTGAAAATGAAGGAATTGAAACAGGTGGTAGAGGAAATCATGGCGGATGATGAAAAGCTACGTACTATCAAGGAAAAATGGGAATGTATCAAGAAAGGGTTGTCTAAAGTTGCAAAAGACACTATTGGAATCGTTAACGCTAAAAGGGCCACGAAGCCATGGATCACGGATGAGATGATTACAAAGATGGATGACCGGCAAAAATAGAAGAATGTAAATACAAAATTAGGCAAAATGAAGTACAAAGAATTAAACAATAAATTGAGGCGGGCAACAAATAAAGCAAAGAAGCATGGTGGAAGACAGTGCGAGGATATGGAAAGTCTGCAGAGGAAGGGTAAAATCGGTGCGCTGTACAGCAAAGTTAACTCTTTATCGGGAAGTAAGAAAGAGAGATCAACGATCGCAGTTAGAGATAAGGTGGGTAAGGTAAAATTGGATGCAGGGAAGATCCAAGAGAGATGGATGGAATATAAGGAAGAACTGTAATAATAAAGAACTTAGACAAACAAAGTTAGACATAGAAGAGGAACATGACGTAGAGGAAGATAGCTTAGGTCCAGGCATACTAGACAATGAGATAGAAAGGGCATTAAGGGAGATGAAACTAAATGAGGCCATGGGGGTGGATAACATTCCCACCGAACTTTTAAAAGGCTTAGGAAAATGTGGGAGGAAGAGGCTTTATGGGCTGATCCGTAGTATTTATGAGGAGGGAATCTGGCCGGAAGACTTTGTGAGATCATTTTTAATTCCAATTCCAAAAAGGTTAGGGGAAAATCATGCGAGGACTACAGGATGATAGGTTTGATATCCCATGAAGCTAAAGTTGTTCTCAGGATTATAAACAAAAGGATAGAGAATAGGGCAAATGATTACTTAGGGGAGGATCAGTTTGGGTTTAGGAAGGGGAAAGATACGCGTGATGCCATTGCAGTAATGAGATTATTAATTGTGAGGAATATAGAACAGAACCAGGATGCATTTGCCTGTTTTGTAGCTTTCGAAAAAGCATTTGATAGAGTGAATTGAGAAAAACTAATGAGTATATTGCAGGAAATAGGAATAGATTGGCGGGACAGGAGGCTAATCCGCAACCTGTATATGTCTCTGAACACTCAGATGCGAGTGAGGAATTGGGAGTCCGGTTGAGCAGGGTTAGGAAGAGGTGTCAGACAGGGTTGCCCATTATCACCGTTACTGTTCAACCTATATGCCGAGGAAATGATGAAAGAGGCATGGGAAGAACTGGAGGTATGAATGAAGGTGGGTGGGGAATTTGTAAAATCAGTTAGGTTTGCCGATGACCAAGCTTTAGTTTGTCAGTTAGCCAAGGGCTTGCAAGCATTGCTTACTGAATTGGAAATTCAGTGCGACAGAATGGGATGAGAATCAATATTAATAAAACAAAGGTTAAGCGATTGTCTAGAAAGAAAAATGCTAAGCTAAACATTAAAATAGGAGGGCAAAAACCAGAGCAGATAGAAAGTTTACATACCTCGGTAGTTTTTTGGACCAACACGTTCAAAGTAGTAGGGACGTAAGAAGAAGAATCGTGCTAGGCAAAGAGGCTTTCACAAGGAGGGGCGAGTTGATGACAGGGACGTTGAGAAAGGATGTTAAAAAAAGACTCGTAAAAACACTGATATGGACCATAGCTATGTACGGTGCGGCGTGGAGAGGGGCTTGTTTGGAACAATCCTACAGAGGCAGGAAAAAAGGGTGAAGGGGGTATTTACCGGCATTGGGATATTGAGGACTGTGATAGAGGAGAGAATGTTAGACAAACATGGAAATGGAAGGAGTAGGATAGGGAAGTTGGACGGGATGAAGGGAGGCAGAGAGCACTCAGAGATGAAGAGGGACTTGATGGAGTAGGATGCTGGATTTTGTGTTTTTTTATGAGACACAAAATGTTTTATTTAGTAGCTTTGTCCATCCAAAAACATACCTAAAAGGGTAGATTACATAATAATACTATATGTATATATTTATATATATATATATATACATAAATATATATAAACACATAAAAATACAGATGTAGATTTTTAAACCATAGGGACACAAAGAAAGGACACTCACTATATATTGTTTTGATGTTTCAATGGCTCTGCTGTTGTCCTCAGACTGGCCTTCTCGTGGAATAGCGGAGGGGACATGTGCGGGGGAGGGACGAGGGAGGGAGGGGTAAGGGACCAATGGGAAATGAACAAGGGGGTGGGAGGCAGGCATGTGATACATGCAGTGTGCTTGGTTCAGCACAACAACACGACCATTCTCATGGCCACAATAGACAATACATCTCTGTACACCTCCATTCCCAACAAAGAAGGCTGAGAAGCCCTGCAATATTAACTCTCCCTACGATCCACACAACACACCCCATCCACAGATTTGCTCATCAAACAGAGTAAAATTGTTCTCACCAAAAATGCTTTTCAATTCAACGAGAAAATATATTTACAAATAAAAGGCACTGCCATGGGAACACGTATGGCTCTTACATACGCCAATCTTTTTATGGGTAAACTAGAACATGACTTTCTGCAATAACAAACCCTCAAACCACTCTTCTGGGCCCACTATTTCAATGATATTTTCCTCCTTTGGTTCCTCAGACGCAAAAATTTATCTCCTTTTATTTCCTCTCTCAAATCCTCATTAGTATCATTCACTTCTTCCATACCCGACTCGAATATCACTTTCCTGTATATTAACATTCACCTCCAAAACAATACCTTTTATACCTCAGTCCACGTTAAACCAACTAGTAAGAACAGTAGCTTGATTTCGACAGCTGCCATCCACCTCATGCAAAGCGCTCCATCCCATTCTCTCTCAGTCTGATGCTTCCGTCTCTGAAACAACATCCCCTCCCAACAGAAGTACTTGTATCAGCTACATGACTCTCTGAGAAAATAGGGTACCCTGAATGCTACTGAACAGTAAAATCCTGACCCTCAACCAAATACACTCCCCTCATCAAACCAAACTGCCCAAAAAGCCCTAATATTATCACCACTTTCTTCCCCGGAACACACAAAATTAAACATTTAATCCGTGAACTCTTCACAATTATTAATGACAATCAGTCAACATCAATTTATTCTAACCTTGTCCCTCTGTTTTGTTTAAATGCCCATCAAACTTGCGAGACATTTTCAGGGTTTAGGAAGGGGAAGGATAGGTACTGTTTTGGAACATTTTAGAGCTGTTGGAAAATCTCCTGTCTCAAAACATAAATTGACTAACATTGCTAATGGTTCCGCAATGAGCACAATAATGTCCTTTATTAGGGAGTTAGAAAGACCATAAATATCCTTACTGTTGGATTTTTTAAATTTTTTAACAGTCGATATAATATCAAGGTGAGTACCAAAATTACATTTAAAATTTAAATTATTCGGAGGAAGATTTTGCAGCATATTACCAATATTGGCAGCATCAACTTTTTGAGAGAACAAATTGTCTTCAACAGCTTTTAAAAAAAAATTATTTACAGCATCTGGGGTGAAAGGAAGATTTTCTTTTCCATTACCATGACCAACGTCTTGATTGATTATACTCCATGCTGCCTTTTGTTTATTTTTGCATTCAATATAAAATCCTTGTAAGCACTATTTTTTGAACACCTAACTAAATTATAATAATCTCTTTTGTATTTCAAGTAAGCCTCTTTGTCATGCTGGCCTCCACTGGTTTGGTATGAGTGGTAGTAACTAAGTAAATCATTTCTAAGAGCTAATAACTCCCCAGCATACCAGAGATTTTTTTTATTTTTAGTGGGGATAGAGTTTAGAATTTTTTTAGGAAAGCATTGCTCAAAAATGCCTAGGAAATTACCTAAAAAACTTGAAAAACATGTTTGTTCTACAGAGTCTGTGCAAAAACCATGCCAATCAATACAAGATAGAAGCAGTTGGAAACTCTCTAAACCTTCTATTGTTATGGGCCTCACGATTATGGTTTTACCTCTATTTGGATATATCTTTTGAGTTATTTGAGTATTAAAAGTGAAGCTTATGCCTTGATGGTCAGATAGGAGATAGTTAATAACACTTATACTGTACAGTTCAGGACCATAATTGGTAATTACATTATCTAGGCAGGCAGAAAGTCGAGTACGCTGTTTGTTTGCCCAGTATAAATTATAAGAAAGCAAAAGATTTTCAAGAACCTGACAATCACTAGTTTTTAGTGTTATGTCAATGTTGAGATCTCCACAAATTATGATATTGGCATTCAGAGTCAAGAATAGGGATAGTACTAGTTCCAGTTGATTGCAGAAGTGTTCAAAAACACCATTAGGGGAGCGATGCACAGAAGCAATGATCAAATTCAGGTCCTTCAATATGATCGCAGATATTTCAAAGTGCAATTCCAGACAGAATTTGTCCAAGTCAATTACCTTGAAGGGCATACCTTTAAGGACATAAATACAGGTACCACCGTTTTTTGCTACAGATCAGCAGTAGAATGATGCCCAGCCAAAATCACTAATGTTATACACATCAAATTCATTTTTTGCAATCCAGTTCTCATTGAGACATAGCACATTGTAGCCACCATGTTTGACTATTGCCTCTATCTCCGTTATCTTATTACGTAGACATCTCACATTTTGGCAAAATAAATTAATACTATCTAGTCAAAAGGACTTTGGTTTTGATATTCCCGTTTGGAGGGGGGTAACACGTTTCTCTAAGGAACACTTTTCCGTAGTGTTATCGGTGAGGCCCCTTGTTGCTGAGGTGGATACCGGCGCATCACTAGTTTTTAACTCGGCGTTCGGATTCACCACCGCGGCTGACCCTTCAGCAATATTCTCTGTCTCTTCATGAGTAGGGGTCAGTTTCCGCGGTTTTGGGGGGAAAAATTTCCCAACTTTCACTTCTACTGGCCAAATATCTTCTTTAAGAAGTTGATCCTTAAGGCTAATTGGCGCACAGAGTTTAAAAGAATTATAAACTTCACCAACTCTCAAACTTTCACATTTGAAGTCATTCCCAGGAAATATTCCGGACAGATGCTTCACAATGTCATCAGGCGTTGCATTGGACTGGACACGACCAACGTAGAAGAGAGTCTTGCGAGGAACTCCCACAAAATTGCACGTAACAGCAGGCTGCTTACAACTCCCAAAAACCGTATTTCGTTTGCGTTTGTTTCTCTTGTAATTGACCTTTTGAAAACCTTCCTCGTCAGTAACGATGGATTCGAAACTCATGGTGTTAAATTTTGCATTCCCATTTTTGGGGCACAATTTGGAGTTGTCACTCACTATTGAGGCCTAATTGTTCATTGACTTCAGGTTTCAATTCCGTAGACAACGTTACAGCTTCCTTTGCAATTGGCTGCAAGGTAGTACTTTCCGTGGATCCGGTAGATTGGAGAGTTTGTAACTCCATTTTCAAATTTTCAATGTCGGCCGCCATATTGTAAATATTGGGCTTATTTACACGGCATAAAAACACTTCCAGTAAATGTCATGGCAGTCCGAGAGAGCTTTTAATGTTATATCACTTAAGCCGGAGCATTTATGGTGACATACACCTGAGCAAATATTGCAACTAACGACCATATCACGTACTTCGACTCGTGTTTTACAAGAGCCACATCGTTGTACGGCCAAAGTTGACGCAATCTTGAACAACAATGCAGAGGAAATGAAGAGGAAATGATGAAAGAGGCATTGGAAGAACTGGAGGTAGGAATGAAAGTGGGCGGGGAATTGGTAAAATTAATTAGGTTTGCGGATGACCAAGCTTTAGTTGGTCAGCCAGCCAAGGGGTTGTAAGGATTCCTGAGTGAATTGGAAATTCAAGGCGACAGGTATGGGATGAAAATCAATATTAATAAAACAAAGGATATGCAATTTTCTAGAAAGAAAAATGCTAAGCTAAACATTAAAATAGGAGGGCAAAAACTAATGCAGGTAGAATAGTTGACGTATCTCTGAAGCATTTTGGACCAACACGGTCAAAGTAGTAGGGACGTATGGAGAAGAATTACGCTAGGCACAGAGGCTTTCATAAGGAGGAGAGAGTTGATTAATGGAACGTTGAGTAAGGATATTAAAAAAAGACTCGTGAAACTTTTGGTATGGTGCACAGTTATATAAGGAAATGTGGTCATTGAAGCAGGAGAATTGTCGTGGACTGGAGGCTTATGACATGTGGGTGTTAAGAAAATGGAGAAGGTGAAATGGACCGAGAAGAAAACCAATGAGAAAGTACTTGGTATGGTGGGTGAAGAGAGGTGTTGGTTGGGAGAAATCCTATTGAGGCAGTAAAAATGGATGAAGGGCATATTGACCGACAGGGGACTGTTCAAGATGGTAATAGAGGGGAGATTGTGAGGCAAGCAAGAAAAGGGAATTAACAGGATAAGAATGTTCCATTTAAGGATTTAAATTCCTTCTAGATTATTATTATTAGGAGTTAATTTCATTATTTCCTTGAAAATTGTATCTTAGCACAACAGTCTGATTTACCTAATTTCTCTTAAATTTTTAGTAGTTCTAAGGTTAATTTGTCCATAAAGACATTGCCTCATTCTGCTTCCAATAATAATTTCAATGCCCATATTTTCATGAAGAATTTCTAGTCTTTGAGCTATTTTTGTATCATCATGATACCTGATTTGCCCTGTAAAATTAAACCTACATATGTTTTATATCATTATTATGAATAAATGAATTCAGGTCAAAATCACCATATTTAAAAAGGAGTATTTCACAACAGCAAGGGATTTGTGGCGTTAATAGGTGTATTTGCGAATTGATTAAGCATATTAAATAAAATGGTCCCTCACTACAGAACACAAACAAAATCTAATTTTAAGTTAACTACTTAAATATCGAATCTCCCTATTTATAACCATTGTATTTTAACAATCCATTTTCAATGATTTGGACTAAATGTATCGTTTGATCATTGCGCATGTGAAATAATACTATTTTCTAAACATTATTGACGATGTTTATAGCTGTCGTTTCACACTTGACTCCCGTTCAATTCTACCAAAAACATAGATCTTAACTACTTCAAAAAGGAACATTTAAGAAATGTATTTTCTACAGAGATTGATACTGCAGTCAATTCAAGCAGAGCCCAAAGCAATTAAAACATGACTATCTCAGCAGCAAGTATTATTGTTGTGTATGTAATTAGGTGTTCTCCAAATTTAAAAGGCATATATCTCACAAAAGATCTCACCCGTCCATTCTTTCCAAAATATATTCACTAAGATTAGCAACCTGAAACAGTATATCCTTGTTTACGCAAATGAGAAGCCATACCGTTAAGAATTTGCTCCATGTCATTCCGTTGGAAAGGAAAGCCTGTGGTCTGTGAGTGTGTAAATAATGCTGTTTCCGAAGTACGCAATAATGTTTGTTTTGGTTCGTCCATTTGGTGACACTGTTGCCGTGGCAACAGTAACAAACAAGTGAAGAATGAAATGTTTCGAATTAGATTGAGAATATGATCTAATTTTAAAGAGAAATAAAGTATGCTCTATGGACACTATATTTTCGTTTATTAGGTATAAAGATCAAATACTGAAAAGGAAAATCAAATTATTGGACATGTGCGGAGACATACAAACGTTTGACTTTCCTTTCTCCACAAATATATAATGGCAATTGAAGATGTTTTTCTTTCTTGCAAGAGAGAAAGTCGTTCCATGATGTATCCGGGCTTCGAGTTGGTAATATAATAAATAAATGAATGAATAAATTAACCATACATGGGAAAGAGTGTATAAAATACATAAAATATGTAATTATATTTAAGAATGCGAACCATTGCCTTTATTGTACACGTCTGGGCTATCTTTACAGCAATGCAAGTTAATGTTTTGTAGTTTCACTGTGGTTCTTTTTCTTCTTAGTTTCCAAATTTCTGCGTGCTTTGATGGCACTTAAAGATGATGACGCATCGATGTTGCTGACGACCCATCGTCAGCAACATCAATGCACCAACCCACAAGCTAGCGCAATATGTTGCACATGCTCTTCAACTCTTCGCCAGAAAAACTTACTTTTTTGCTTAAACTACCATGGATTTCATTCACATTATTCGGAATGCTGAAATCCAAAAAGTCAACATGCTGGTGACCTCTGATGTCATCTCCTTGTTCACAAATACGCCCATTGATGGCTCCATGCTACTCATCAAAAACCTCACCTCACAGGGATTAGCTAAGGATTAACCTGGACCTCGCAAATTCTGCCTCAGGAACTCATACTTCCGTTTGAATGATAAGCACATTGAACATCATGAAAGTGCAGCCATGGGATCACCCCTCTCTTCCGTACTAACCAACATTTTCATTAAGATCTCTCAGCTGAAGGAAATGGTCTTACCCAAAGAAACCAACCCGTAGTAATAGTTGGGGTTTTTGGATGCATCAACCACTGTGGTTGTTTTTGCACCACTTTTTAAAACATTTAAAACCTCAATCCAATTTTGATAAATACATTAATGTATAAAAAACATATGAATAGTTAAACAGTAATTATTTAAAAAAAATAAACGGAAACTCAAGTTGTCCGTTCAGGTCAGTTTCCTTTAAAAACCTGGACACCTTACTTAAAAAGTTGGGGTCCTCCCCTAAACTATTGCTTAAATTACATCTTATTTTAAAACATTGCTTCAAGGTTGCACTTTTGTCTCCACGAAGAGTGCGTGAGGGCTAAGTGCCCTATTCTCAGGCGCGTGATCCTACCTCTTCCCCCTAAATGTTCCAGATGGAAGAGGGCCCTGTCAAAACAACCAAATTTATGGCCTTAAGTTCCTTGTTTGGCAAGAATCACCAAGCTTCCTTCCACTGGTTCAGAACCAAATTCCGCAAGGCAGCCCCGACGTCCAACACAGGAAGCAAAGCTGAGTCTGTTTTGTGATTGACCAGGGCTTCCTTTGCTGCTTTGCCAGCTTTTTCAATGCCTGGTATTCCCACATGACCAGCAGTCCATATAGAGGATACCTACTTCCCCTTTATCTGAAGGGACCATAGGGTATAATAGATCTCCTGAACCATCAGGTGCATTGATGACAAGACTGATATGGATTATAGGGAAATCAATGAGTGCAAACAGATAAGAGAAGAGCCATTACATTCTCTTATGTCTTTTAGGGCCCTCTTGATAGCTGACAGTTTGGCTGTGAACCCCTTAATCATCTCTTAACTCTCCCCCAACCTCCGATCAACACCCTCCGCCACCCTCTGGACAACACTCTCCCTCAATCAATGACCAATCATCAACCGCAAATATAAAAACTGCTCTATTGAGCATAATTACGAAACTTCTCTCTCCTACTGACAATAAAACCCTTATTAGCATCTTCACCAATGACCTTATACCAGCCCTTCTTCAACTTGTAAATGGTGCTTAATTCACAAATAAACAACCACTTCCTTAAAGTTTTACAATGGAACTAAATGGCATAAAAAACAAAAAACAAGAGCTAAACCTCCTAATAACCAATCATTATCCAGACATGATCCTTCTCCAAGAAACCAAAAATAATAATAGCCAAACATTTAATTGTCGAAATTACTCTACAATCAGAAGAGATAGAGCCAATGATCCTGGTTGCGGGGTCATGATCCTATCCAAAACTAACCTACTCTTCACATAACTTCAACCCCCACCCACCCAAAAACTGGAACTCGCTGGAATAGCAATAAAAGGAGTTACTGGGACCCTTAACATTTGGTCAGCCTACTTTCCACCTTCATCCTCAAAGTCAGACGCCCCTGGCTTATCAGCACTGTCATCCCTACTGCACCCAAATCTCATAAAAGGTGGGGAGTTAAACGCCAAACATTCTGCCTGGGGTTGCAAAACCACTATCACACGAGGGCGAGCCCTTCATAAGCTCCTAGTTACCAAAAATATTGCAATTCACTCACCGCCTTTCCCTACCCACTTCCATCATCACCACCACTCCTCCGATATCCTGGATGTAGTTCTATTATCCGCAGATATCGCATTCCAAATCCTTAACCTAGATAACTCAGCCTCGTACCACTGCCCCATATTTTACTGCGTTTCTACCCTCCTTCATACCACCAGAACCAACTAGAAGAGTTAACTGGAAACTATTTAAAGAAAACTGCTTGGCCATTAACCTTGTCCCATCTCCTGCTAGCACTCCAGACAGCATAGAGAAAGCGGCTCAAGATTTTACAAGCACCTTAACCAAAATCATTCATCGCTCTTGCTACCCTCCTTCTCCGGCCTCCATCGCTGGTGCCACACTACCTCAGGATAATTTGCGCCTAATTTCACATAGAAACAAGGCCAGAGCCCTCTGGCAACGCACTCATCTCCGCCAAGATAAAATCGGCTTCTGTGCACTTCGAAACCTTGTAACATCCAGACCTAGAACACATTGGGAAAAAACATGGCAAGAGAAAATAAGTTCACTCTCACATAACGACAATTCGGTATGGACCCTAGCCCACTGTCTGCGAAGGAAAAAGGTACCCATCCCGCCAATACCACATAATGGGAGAGCACTATACGATGACTGCGACAAAGCAAATACCTCTGCCGACTTTCTCGATTGCATTTTAAAAAACCATAATACATCCTCATTGGATTCAGAAGCGTTGAACAGCGTCTCTTGCCATTCACTTTGCCCATTCCACATATTCCCGGAAATTACTCCTCATGAACTTTACTCCATTTGTTGCGTGGACATAGTAGGGTTCGGTACGTGGAATCAAAGAGGGGCTTTCATTGCAATACATTTATTGGACTTACTACACAAGGAGTCCGGCCCGGAAGGAAAGAGGAAGCGTAGAGACAACAGCAGGTTCGGCCTCCTTAAGAGAATTCCACAACCTTTAGTGTCTTCAGTCACTGCTCTGCTTTGCTTATAGAGCAGTTTCTTGCAAGGGCTCTTGCGTTGCCCTTACACTGCCCCTTTCCAGCCTCCAAGGCTACTAAAGCGGGGAGAATTCTTCTGCGTTTTCAGTCGTATGATTTATTCCCGCTCAGAGCAGCCTTGGCTTCTTCTTTGCCATAAGGGTGTCTTTCTCGTCTTGGGATGCTATGGGGCGCTTGTAGCGGTCCCATGGCCAGACCCTTATGTCGCCAACCCGGAGAATTACTTTTACTTCCGCTTCTGCCGCTTTTATGAAGAATTTTCCAGATATTCTAGGCAGAAGGACGTCCAGGGTTTCCAGCTTTCCGTCCTCGTGCATATCGGAAACGCGGGCGTAACGACCGCGTGCCATGATGTCACGAAGAGCAGAATTCTGCACCACCTGAATTTGAGCGAGACTCGTTCGCGACACTCCTGACCGTACCGGAGCAGCGTACGTGATGACAGGCAGCACGCACGCTTGGTACAGTCTACGCTTCGTGTCCATGCTCAGGACCGGCGGGCGGATAATCGGCCGGAGCCGATTAAGCGCCGCGAATGCCTTTCTACGTACACGAAGCGCTTGGGCGTTCCAAAGGAGTTTCCGGTCCATCAGCACTCCGAGGTAGGTAACTTCGGAATCCCACGGTAGGGCAACTCCATTCACAGTTAGGTTCACTCATGTCGGCCGTCCATTTCCCGGATGGAAGCTGATCGCCTTCGTCTTCTGGGCGTTAACAGCAAAGCGCCATCGGCGGTACCATTCTAGGAGATCCGCCACAGCGCTCTCCAGTCTTCGCACCGCGGTCACCTTCTGCCAGGAGCAGCACAGGAGGGCCGTATCGTCGGCATAGAGAGACAGGATCTCGAGGTTCCCACGTGGACTTGGAATGTCGTGGGAGTAGATATTGTAAAGCAGTGGTCCGAGGACTGATCCCTGGGGCACGCCGGCGGAGATCCGACGCACCATTGAATTCGCCCCGAGCCATTGCACGGTGAATGTCCTGTCTCTCAAATAGGAGTGAACCATCCGAACAATCCAGGGTGGGAAATGGAGTCGTCTCATCTTCAACAAGAGAGCCGGATGCCAGACGCGATCGAACGCCTTACTGACGTCGAAGAAGGCCCCAGCAACCACCCTATTCCTGTTGAAGCTGTCCGTGATGAAATCCGCCGCTCGCACCAGCCGATGGACTGTGGAAGGCTGCGCACGGAAACCAAACTGCTCCTCCGGGAGGATGTCATTCTCCCGGACGAAATCAGTCAGCGGCCGTTGCAGCAGTCGCTCGAATATCTTACCGAAGCCTTCGAGCAAGGAGATAGGCCGGAGTTCTCCGGGACCCACCTCCAATTTCTGCGACTTCGGCAAGCAGACGATTCTCGTTCTCTCCAAGTGGTCGGGAAGTAGAAAATCCTGACACAGCCATTTAAGGAGCTTTGTCAGGGACCTCACCGCCGCCTTTGGAAGCTCCCGAATGACCACATTGGGAATATTGTCGCTTCCCGGGGCCTTCCTCGTGCGGAGGCGACGTATTGCCTCTTTGACGTCCTTCTCGTCGAATCTCGGAATTTCCGAGGCGTCTTTCAGATCGGCGTCTCCGGCTCTTTCAAACGCCTCGATTTCGTCTTCAATCTCGGCAGAAGCGGAATTCCCAGGATTGGGTGAAAAGCTGCAGACCAAGTGATCAGCGAGCAGTTCCGCCTTCTCCATGGGAGATCGTGCCTCCCTGTCTCCGTCGGTAATAATCGGGTCCAGTCTTTGAGGGGCCCGCAGCCTCCGGCATATCTTCCACACCGTCGGCAGGTCCTCGTTGCCGTCTTCCGAAAGGAGCTCTTCCCGCAGGTGCGCCTCCCAGTGGTCCGATCGGACCCCCCGGAGGGCATCCTGTACCGCTACTTTGAGCTCTGAGAGCTGCCTTCTCACATCCGCTGTACGATATTTCTGCCATTGGCGCCGCACGTTGTTTCGCCGGGCAATGAGGCCTCTAACCACCGCTGGAAGTGGAACCCGAAGATACGATTTCCGTTGTTCCTTTAGCGGTATCGAGGCCTTCATTGCGCCGTCTATTGCAGAGGTGAAGTGGCTGACCATTTGATCGGCCATCTCCGGTGAAGTCGGCTCCAGTGGCTCTCTTGGCAGCTCCTCAGCGATGACGTTGCGGAAACTGCTCCAGTCGGCCGACGACAGATCCAATCGCCGGATGGAAGACAGCACTGGGATTCGGCTCCCCACTGCCAGGATGATCGGGTTGTGGTCCGACGACAGTTCCACGCAAGTGTACAAACTCAGGGACGTCCTTACATTGTGAGCCATCGCAATGCCTAAAACGTCCCCTCGTTCGTGCGTGGGTATCGCCGGTCCTTAGATGGTTAGGCCTTTTGCATCTGCTAGCTGACGCAGGGATACTCCTTTCGGGTTCGAGGACCGTGAATTCCAAGTAGTATGCTTGGCATTCAGGTCCCCCAAGATGACCGATGGTCCGCTGTCCCCCGCAAGGTACTGGATGAGATCCGGATCCCAAGGTTTCCCCCTGGTTTCCCAGGTTTTCGCCTAGGATCCCTGTCCGCCCTGTAGATGATCCAGCCAGGTAACCTCCAGGCGTCCGTTGGCCGAAGGTGCGTCTCATTGACAGCGGCGACTATGGCTCCCTTCTCCTGGAAGAACGCCCGTAATTCCTCGCGTCGGCGAAGAATTCCGTTGGCGTTCCATTGCGCAAGCAGGACGGGTCGTTCAGCCATGGTTGGTTGAATTTCCGATCCTGCTGCGCACCAGCTCTTCCAGGAGTGAGAGGAGAAGTTTGCCCTGCGTCGAGGTGACGAGTTTCTTCAAGGTGCATGCAATAACGGCAATGGTCTGCCATAATTCCTGGTCCTCTCTGTCTGGTGTCAGCGAGGACTCTGCGGAAACTGGAGACTTATCAGTTGTTGTCCCCTCTCTCCGTTTTTCCTGTTTCTGGCTTGGTTTTTCGCCTTCTTCACTTGCTGTTCGGAAGGTGTTCCCAAGCGCCCTCTGGGTTGGCTTCGTAATGGCTTTTCCTTCTTTCTCGGTGGTGATCGGGGATTTCTTCTTCTGCTTCTTTTTCTTCTTCTTCCTTTCGGAAGAAAAAGGAAGGGTCACTTCCTTCGGAGGGAGGCTGTCGGGGGGGGACGAGTTCCCCTTGTTGGCCTCTCCTACGGCTGGCGCTGGTGGTGGTTCTCGGACCGCCTCAGAATCCCTGGGTGGATCTGTGATATCCACCTCCATGCTCCCCTCTTCTCCGGAGAGAGCCTGAACCTTGTCCTGAGAAGGGCCCTTCAGGATTGCGCCGTAGGTGGTAGCGTGATCGACTTGTCGGAATGGTTTTTGTCCCGGTTCCGCTGCCGGTTTTTGGACGCCTGCTTCCCTGGCGCTGGCTTGCGTGTGTTCGCCGCTCAGCCTCCTGAAAGGCGGGACACCGGCGAGAGACGGCCGTATGAGGTCCTCCGCAGTTCGCTCAGATGGCATCATCTCCCCTTCCTCGGGAGCATTCCTTGACTGCGTGTGCTCCAGCACAGCGCATGCAGCGTTTCGCACACCAGCAAGCTATGCCGATGTGTCCAAACCGCATGCAGTTGCTGCACTGGAGTGGACCTCTGTCTCCACGGTAACGCTCCACATTGATGTAGCGGTGGAAGAGCTGGCGGATGTCCCCGGGGGCGATGGCCGATGGAGTCTTTACCACGTTCGCTACGTGGCGATCTATGGGGACCGGTTTTCCGTCCTCCGTGACCGTAAGGCGACGTACGCTACGAATTTCGTATCCGAGGGATCTGAGTCCCTCGGATACCTTTTCGACTGCTATCCATCGAGAGATACCCTTGATCACAGCTTCATCCCTGGCGCCCTTTCAATGGGCTGCGAGTGGTGTTGGATTTTCTTGCTCTGCAGCAAGGAGAGCGCCTTTTCATGCCCCTCTCTGTTGGAGGTGATGATCCGGATTAAAGCTCTTTGAACTTCCAAGCCGAAAGCATCACCTATGTCGCCCGACAGCTGGTCAATCAGTCCCTGGACGTCGGTGACCCCATAGACGACGATAGGTGGTGGTCGCAGCGTCTTAGGTGCCGGTGCCGGTAGAGGTGTGGCTTCCGGGACGCCTGCGTCGTTGGTCAGAAGCGGTTTCCTTTTCTTCCTCTTGGAAGAAACCAAGGTAAATCCGTCGTCGCCTTCCCCCTCCTCTGTGCTCAGCGCAAGCTCCGCCCTATCGTCTCCTTGAAGATTCGGCATCCGCGTAACCGCGGAATCTTCTGGCTTCTGGTTCCTTCCAGATGCCTTCTTTCGCTTGACGCCGCCTGCGGTGTCCTTCACCACCTGGCCCTGTAAAGGGCCGAGGTCTGCTGTTGCCTCCGCTGTCCCGCTTCGGGCCTTCGTCTCCTCCAAGCACTGCGACGGGCTGAGAGCCAAGGCTTCAACACCTGATGATGAATTTGCCGAAGGCTTAGATACCACCGGCAAAACAGCTGGAGGTTCTTTGCCTTGCGGACGATTATTCCCACGCTGTGTAATTCCCTTCGTGGACATGAAGTCTCCGAAGGAGTTGGCACGACGGTGCGTCTTCCTCCTCACCTGGACCACCGGAAAAGCAGAGTTGCTAGAAGACATCCGAAGAAAGTAGTAGGCTCTCGTCTGATGTCTCCTTGATTCTGGCAAACAAGTTGGGGCGCTCGGGGTTTATATATGAATTCCCGTGTACAAAGACCGGGCGCCGAACTACGTATCATTAGCGGAAGGGGAGAGAGCAGGTTAACCTCGGTAGTGCGTGACTGTTTCCACATGTAACCGCTTCACCTGCCTCTCCCCCTCCCCCTAGGATGACCAAAATGAGGAAACCCCATGTGAAGATGCAGACACTGAAGCTCAGCCCACTCCACCTCCTAAATCCCATATCCCTCCCATTTTTCTCTGCGACATAACCAAATGGCAAATTAAATACAATGAAGTCCGGCAAGCCTGCACAATTCCTCCTGTGGCAAATCTCTTTTGCAATGAGATTCGGGTTCAATGCCAAACCATCTCCGACTTCAGAGCTGTCACTAAAAAACTCACCTCCATTAACTACGCATACTATACAGGTACGTACCAACTTCAATCAAACAAAAAGCCTCATTTTGTCCTTCGGGGAATACCCACAAATATCCCAAAAGAAGACATTGAAGAAGCTCTGGCGGACATTGGCTTCTCTGCCGAGAATACCTCTCAACTGCGTTCCACCCGACCAAACTGTTTTCAGAGTGCAGAAAGGGCGCCAACCCTAATGCCGAGCTCCCACGAATCGTCCCCATCCCTCTCCGCCCTACCAAGTCCGACTCCAGGTCTCCTCCTGCTCTAAAGAATTTCTAGAGCTAAATTTGGGTCTCCACCTTAAGACTTCGGTGGAACCATACAGACCTCCACCTTAACCTCCACAGTGCCTAAGTTGCCAATGCAATGGGCACACCTACAAGACGTGCGGCCTCCCACCTCAATGCACCGAATGTGCTGGCATTCACCATTATAGAGAATGCCAGAAACACAAAACCTCCCCAGCCAAATGCATAAACTGTGGTGGTCCACACACAGCCAATTACAGAGGTTGCATTGTTCACTGTGAACTTCTCTTCCAACTGTGCAACACTAGAGAAGCCCTACAACTACTTGGAGAAAAAGCTTGGCATGAGAAAATAAGTTCACTCTCACATAGGGATAATTTGGTATGGACCCTAGCCCGCTGTCTGTGAAGGAAAAAGGTACCCAGCCCGCCAATACCACATAATGGGAGAGCACTATACGATGACAGCAACAAAGCAAATACCTCTGCCGACTCCTTCGAATGCATTTTTGAAAACAATAATACATCCTTGTTGGATTCAGAAGCGTTGATCAGCGTCTCTGGCCTGTCACTTTGCCCATTCCACATATTCCTGGAAATTACTCCTCAAGAACTTTACTCCATTATGTCCCACTCCAAAACCAAGTCATCACCAGGACCCGATCAAACCTCATACCTTGACCTAAAAAACCTTCCTAAATCTTTTATCAAACAACTATCAAATCCTCTCCTTTCTTTCAAACCGCACGTTCTTTGTAGCCCTTAACAATGCCAAATCAACTACCCGGTCCATATCCGCAGGCTTTCCTCAAGGATCAATTTTGCCACCCATCCTATTCAACCTTTACATTAACGACCTCCCCTCCGACCCAAAAGCTACCTCTATGTGGATGACTCAGCTATAGCGTCAACTTCCTTTGACCCAAATCATGCCGCTAAAAATGTCCAAGAACACCTTAAGAGCATAGCAGAGTGGATAACCGATTAGAAACTAACCATAAACACACAAAATGCATAAACGTAAACTACGCCAGAAAATGGAAGAATCCTCACATCACCGCTATCCACTATGGCAGGGAAATAATCCCCCAGGCATCAACGGCTAAATTTCTTGGTGTACAAATGGACAGTAAACTCACTTGGCAAGCACACACTCAACAAGGCTAATTCAGCCGCTTTCTTATTCTATACCCTCATAAAACTCACCAGTCCCCTTTGTCTTCTCACCAAGGTACTGTTATTTAAATCTATGATACGACCTATCTGAAGGCTACCCAGCCTGGGGTTCAATAGCCGCAACCAAATTGAAGAAAATGACATGCTTCCAAAATAATATTCTACGAACCCTTGCTAATGACGACTGGTTTGTAAGTAACTCAGATATTCACACGGATCTAAAAATACCGGACCTTCCAACATATCTAAGCGACCTAGCCACGTCATTTCAACAAGCAATAGGAAATACTGGTAACCCATTATTAGAACCTTTATGAGATTACCCTGATAATCCCCATTTCAGATACAATTGTGCTAAAGCAAGCATAAATGGGCAGTCATAATCTCCAAATATAATACTGTCACAAACTGCAATAAAATATACTCACTAGCTCAACTTCCCCCATAAACCGCTTATATCCTACAACCATTGATCAGCCTAGCTGGATATTGGTATAAAATGCACCTAACAGCACAGTCCATAAGCATCGATTGGTTGGTCGGTAGCAGGACCCCCATTCTTCTTTCGCATCAACAACGACCAATGAAAAAACGTGGAAAAAGTGAAAGAATTTGTTTACGATTTAATCAGCATAATCAATATATTCAGAGAGAAAACGATTGAAGATGTATGGCATGTCGCAATTGGCTCATTCTAATTAAATTTATTTTATATAGAATGTTTTGTGTATTAAAAGCGAGAGAAACAGCAACATTTCTCCATAATTTTCGACATTTGAATTACAAACACAGCGGCAAATGAAAGTTGCTCAGGATCAGTCACACGCAAATGAAGTCATCGACGATTTATAATTATTAATTCATGTTGAAAAACAGGATGACGAAAGAACATGGGGATTAAAATGATATGACGTAGAAACTTAAGGCATGATTTACGAATTCTTTCAATCATATTTTTCAAACACACGAAAATCTCCTCCCGTTCATAAAATCACATGTCTGTGTTTAGCGGCTGTGACATGCTTGGAAATGGCACCTCGCTTCTTTTCCAATCTTTTTGCTTGTTCCATCCCTTTTGGCACAACAAACTGCACACATCCTACAAAGCTTTTCCATCTTCTCTGTAGGTGGAATATACTTGGGAAATTGTAACTTACATAGAGGATCAAGGATTTGGTTCTACTGAAGCCCTTCCACCCTCACATGTTATATCATATGCAATGTACCCCTCAGTTACATCTTCCACATAAATAAAAAAAAATTTGTCATGGGTGATGGTAGAGTTCACCCAGTAGTTAGCTCTATAAAGTCTGTGAAATTCACACATCAGGGTATTAAGGGAAGCCAGTTACTTTCACTGTGGCAGATAAGGTTTACCAGGAAGATTGGTACCAGAAAAAATCACATAGCTTGAGTGGAGCATCAGGTGCCCTGAGTTCCTTGCCTGGGGTTTGAACTCAGGACCCTCAGGTCAATAGTCCAATGCCCTACCTCCCTGGACTATCATGACCCACCTTTTTCCTGTAGAACAAATAATAAATAATAATAAATAAATAATAAATGATAATGAGACTTCTCATTGTCTTAAACTGTTCCCATATTTCATAGAAATCTGTTTTGATTGATTCTGAATATTTTATGAAAATAAAGCCTATAAAAATAAATGTATTATACTCAATGAACCTGTATGGAATCAGTCATTATTAATTGGCTTTCACATCGCGTGCATTTAAAACAGTTGACTTTTATATGTCATACATACTATATATTCTAAAATAAATGGCATTTCTAAGCCAATAGATGCCAATCAAATATAATGAAGATGAAGAAATGAATTCATTTTACAAACACTGTAATTAAAAAGGAGTGCTTCATAATATGGGATTAGTGGCACCCAATTGGGTAATTGCAAAATGGCTGTGGAAATAACTTAAGAAGCCCTATCATCTACCGAGCATGTATTAAATACAGTTTATTTTATGTTTAATTTTTCAATATTGAATCTTTCAATAAATTGTATTTTAAAAATCCACTTTGAATAATTTGTCTCAATGTATTGGTTGATCATGGAATACATTATTAAGTATTATTTTCAATTTATATTGACACTATTTACAGCAGTAGGTTGGCACTTGATTCCTGTTCAATTCCATCCAAAACATAGACCATAATTACTTCAAAAAGGAGCAGTAACATATATATTTTCTACGCTTAGATGGATACTCCAGTCAATTCAAGCAGAGTTTATCATCAGAACAAATTAAAAGACAACTATCTCAGCAGCTGGTAATCTTGTCGTGAATGTAATTTGATGTTCTCCAGAAATTAAAAGGTATATGTTTCATAAAAGATCTCACCAGTCTATTCTTTCCATGTGTGGCGTAAATAGGAAGAAGTTCAAATACACATAAATAACCTTAAAATAGACAATGAGACAGTTCACCTTAAAGAGGAGATGTATTCTTCCAAACAGTGCAATACAACTTTTGGCTACGGTAGATCCTTTAATGTCACCCATTAATTCACAATGCAATCAAATAATTTGTGCGTTCTGAATCTGAGAATGAATTAAATATAGCCTTAATGAACGTGTATTGTGTATTTCTAAAGGTAAGCACAGTATGCTCAAAGGCATTAGCGATATGTGAAATTTAAAATGTGACAGAACAATCTAATATTTTACTTGAGAATTAAGTTTGTTTGGTTTGATTATTTGGTGGCGACGTCACCATGGCAATAGTAACAAAGAAGAGAAGAACGAAAGGTTTCACATTGGAGTTCGGATCCAGTCTTATTTCATTAATGAAATAAAGTATGCTCTTTACAGTTATATGCTCTTAATATTCTCGTTTATAATGTAAAAATAGTAAAACAATGTTGTTTGAGAAAATATTTGATTTTAAAATTATTTCTATTCGGTTCAAATCATTAGAAGTCAGATTAATTAATATTTCAAACAACAGAGCTCATTATACTTGAACGAAATTCTAGATGGTAACTTTGCAAAAATTTATATCTATTGTCGCAAGTATGCGACATGGTACTCCTTCCCTGTCTCCTCCGAATGTCCCACGTGACCAAAGACAATGTTTCAAAAGTATTCCTCCCCTGACTCCTAAATTGGGTATAAAAGCCCTGGTCGCCGGGCAAAAAGCAGTCAGTTGGTTATCTGGCGGTGACCGGTAGGGCACGATGCTTCGGCTATGTTGCGCTTGTGTCGACAGTGTGTCATATTCCTGACTCAACTTCGGACGAGGGCTCAACCTAGGTTAATTTCGTTTGACCAGGTCCACCCTGCAATACTCCCTCCCTTTCCAACGGACGAGGGCTCCGCAAAGGTTATGCGTGTCGTGACCGCGTCCACCCTGCCATACTCCTTTCCTTTCCGACGGACGAGGGCTCTGCCTAGGTTATGTGTTTCGTGACCGCGTCCACCCTGTATATACCGTGTCCCAGGTAATTTTCTGCCACTTTAATTCTGTCCGCCCTCGTGTTGGTTTACTGAGGGTCTAGCCATCCATAATTTGCTTATACTTATGTAAATGGTGCATTATGACTGATGTTGGGTAATATACGGCTGCTTTGGTGATACTCGGTGTAGTTACTCTGACCTTCCCCGATACCGTTTGTGTCGCACCATAGAAACCCCCGTTGCGACATATTGGTGTCAGGTGAGGGGTTGCACGGTTGGACTAGTGATTTATTCAGTGTATGCGACAGTGTCTCATAGATTATCATGTGCCCGTGTACCTCTTTAAATTGGAAGTTCCGTATTATCTCGGACAGGTGGGATATGCTAATCTGTGCAAAGCTAACGAATTATTATTTTAAGACACGTGCTATAACCTCATCGCGATTCTCTGCGCGCAATTAAACTAAGGGTCACTTCATCAGGAACCATTAATTAGCCCAAGAAGGGCCCACCATGGGTATCGGATACACTCGGAGTATGAAAAAATAAATTAATTAAGCACAGTCAAATTTTAATGTAATTAGTATTGGGTTGAATTTCGCGATGGATGGCCTTAACCCTCATAGACTGGGGAACCCTAACCCTTTTCTCGATTATCAAGAAACCGCAAATGGATTAAAATTTGGCAGTGCACTCGACTTCACACCTTTGGTTAATGTGTTAGAACAGCCGGGAAGTAGCGCGAGTGCGCAAAATGGTTGCGGAGAAGCAGCACAAACCGCCGCTATTGGCAGCCAGATTCATTTAATTCCAACGTTTAGCGGGGAAGATGACATTGGGGTTGGCAAATTTGGGGGAAAGGACGCTAATCCGCAACCTGTATATGTCTCAGACTGCTCAGGTGCGAGTGGGAAATGAGGAGTCCTCATGGGTAGTGTTAGGAAGAGGTGTAAGGCAGGGTTGCCCACTATCACTGTTGCTGTTCCATCTATATGCAGAGGAAATGATCAAATAGCCATGGGAAGAACTGGAGGCAGGAATGAAAGTGGGCGGGGAATTCGTAAAATTAATTAGGTTTGTGGATGACCAGGCTGACCAATCAGCCAAGGGGTTGTAAGCATTGCTGAGTGAATTGGAAGTTCAGGGCGACAGGTATGGGATGAGAAAAAAAATTAATAAAACAAAGGCTATGCAATTTTCTAGAAAGAAAAAAGCTAAGCTAAACATGAAAATGGGAGGGCAAAAACTAATGCAGGTAGAATAGTTGACGTATCTCTGAAGCATTTTGGACCAACGCGGTCAAAGTAGTAGGGACGTATGGAGAAGAATTACGCTAGGCACAGAGGCTTTCATAAGGAGGAGAGAGTTGACTAATGGAACGTTGAGTAAGGATATTAAAAAAAGACTCGGGAAACTTTTGATATGGTGCATAGTTATATAAGGAAATGTGGTCATTGAAGCAGGAGGATAGTCGTGGACTGGAGGCTTTTGACATGTGGGTGTGGAGAAAATGGAGAAGGTGAAATGGACCGAGAAGAAAACCAATGAGAAAGTACTTGGTATGGTGGGTGAAGAGAGGTGTTGGTTGGGAGAAATCCTATTGAAGCAGTAAAATTGGATGAAGGGCATATTGACCGACAGGGGACTGTTCAAGATGGTAATAGAGGGGAGAATGTGAGGCAAGCAAGAAAAGGGAAGGAACAGGATAGGGATGTTTCATTTACGGAATCATGTTCCTTCTAGATTATTATTAATAGGAGTTAATTTCATTATTTCCTTGAAAATTGTATCTTAGCACAACAGTCTGATTTACCTAATTTCTCTTAAATTTTTAGTAGTTCTAAGGTTAATTTGTCCATAAAGACATGGCCTCATTTTGCTTCCAATAATAATTTCAATGACCATCTTTTCATGAAGAATTTCTAGTCTTTGAGCTATTTTTGTATCATCATGATACCTGATTTGCCCTGTAAAATTAAACCTACATTTGTTTTATATCATTATTATGCTTTTTGTGTGCAAAAAAATCAAAATCTAGAAGATGCAAAGGTACGATTCAGAGCCACTCAAAGACAGGCTAAGCAGGCAGGTTTCATATTAATCATTTACGTTTAAATACTAACAAAACTCAGCATATTGTATGCAGTTATAGTATATAAAAATGTACTGATGTTGAAAATTCTAAAATACTAGGAATTAATATAGATAGGAAACTTAACAGGGAGACTCACATCAGTCAGATCTGTAATGAACTGATTAAAGCTCAACTTTCTCATTTCAAATGAGTATCGTTTAACACCCTGCCATGTCCCCTTTCCATGTCATTTGAATTACAGTGATGAGTTATGGGGTCATTTCCCAAAACATATCATACGAATCTTGCTACTACACAAGAGAGATTTTTGCTCCCTTGCTAATACACCACAACGTGATTTCTGCAGACCATTTTTAATTAGCTGTGGAGTCATGATTGTACACCATGAGGGTTAGAGCAAATCTAAATAATACTATTTATTGTGGAATTTCATCAACTTACAGCGCATTTCATATTGTGGACATTCAAATGTAAAACTGTATGTTTTTTTACACTGTTTTTGTAACACTGATTGTTTATTGAGAGATGAGTAAGGTGGAAATGAAATCCTATGAGTTTGGTGCATTCATCAAAATAAATCCAAGAACGCTACATTAAAACTGCTAATTCTTCAAGGAAATTTGACAGAATTTATGATGGGTGTCATTTTATTATGTTTGCACATTTTGGTCTACTAAATTCTCCATAATCAAAGGACAATTGATGCATAATCGTTCATCATACTTAATGAGAATTTAACAGTTTAAATGAACAAGCCATTATATTGGTGATGTTAAACATTTTTTAATTATTGTACACAAACACTCAAATTCAAGGAGACTTCTTATTGTCTTACATTGCTCCAATATTTAATTAAATTTTGTTTCCATTGATTCTGAATTTGCATAAAAATAAAGCCCGTCTAAATGCATAGTGTACTCAATTAAACTGCATATAATCAACCATTATCAGTTTGCTGTGAAAGTGAGTACATTAAATGCATTTGAAATATAAAGGTCACACTTGTATCCTTAAATAATGGCATTTTCAAGAATAAAAGCAATGCCAATCGAACAGAATGTAGAAGAAGAAATGAATTCAGGTCACAATCACCATAATTAAAAAGGAGTATTTCACAACAGCAAGGGATTTGTGGCGTTAATAGGTGTATTTGCGAATTGATTCAGCATATTAAATAAATGGGTCCCTCACCACAGAACACAATAAAAATCTAACTTTGCGTTAACTACTTAAATATCGAATCTTCCTATTTATAACCATTGTATTTTAACAATCCATTTTGAATGATTTTGACTCAATGTATCGTTTGATCATTGCGCATGGGAAATAATACTATTTTCTAAACATTATTGACGATGTTTATAGCTGTTGTTTGACACTTGACTCCCGTTCAATTCTACCAAAAACATACAATCTTAACTACTTCAGAAAGGAACATTTACAAATATATTTTCTACAGAGAATGATACTGCAGTCAATTCCAGCAGAGCCCAAAGCAATTAAAACATGACTATCTCAGCAGCAAGTATTATTGTTGTGTATGTAATTAGGTGTTCTCCAAATTTAAAAGGCATATATCTCACAAAAGATCTCACCCGTCCATTCTTTCCAAAATACATTCACTAAGATTAGCAACCTGAATCAGCATATCCTTGTTTACGCAAATGAGAAGCCATACCGTTAAGAATTTGCTCCATGTCATTCAGTTGGAAAGGAAAGCCTATGGTTTGTGAGTGTGTAAAGAATGCTGTTTCTGAAGTCCGCAATTATGTTTGTTTTGATTCGTTCATTTGGTGACACTGTTGCCGTGGCAACGGTAACAAACAAGTGAAGAATGAAATGTTTCGAATTAGATTGAGAAAAAGATCTAATTTTAAAGAGAAATGAAGTATGCTCTATGGATACTATATTTTCGTTTGTTAGGTATAAAGATCAAATACTGAAAAGGAAAATCAAATTTTTGGACATGTGTGGAGACATACAAACGTTTGACTTTCCTTTCTCCACAAATATATAATGGCAATTGAAGATGTTCTCCTTTCTTGCAAGCAAGAAAGTCATTTCATGATGTATCCGGGCTTCGTGTTGGTAATATAATAAAAATGAATGAATAAATTAATGATGCATGGCAAGGAGTGTATGAAATACATAAAATATTAAATTATATTTAAGAATGCGAACCATTGCCTATTAGTGTACACGCCTGGGCTATCTTTCCAGCAATGCAAGTTAATATCTTGTAGTTTCATTGTGGTTCTTTTTCTTCTTAGTTTCCAAATTTCCGCGTGCTTTGATGGCACTTAAGGTGTTGACGCATCGATGTTGCTGACGACCCATCATCAGCAACATCGATGCACCAACCCACAAGCTAGCGCAATATGTTGCACATGCTCTTCAACTCTTCGCCAGAAAAACTGACTTTTTTGCTAAAACTTCAATGGATTTCATTCACATTATTCGGAATGCTGAAGTCCAAGAAGTCAACATGCTGGTGACCTTTGATGTCATCTCCTTGTTCACAAATACGCCCATTGATGACTCCATGCTACTCACCAAAAACCTCACCCCACAGGGATTAGCTAAGGATTAACCTGGACCTCACAAATTCTGCCTCTGGAACTCATACTTCCTTTGGAATGATAAGCACATTGAACATGATGAAAGTGCAGCCATGGGATCACCCCTCTCTTCCGTACTAACCAACATTTTCATTGATCTCTCGCAGCTGAAGGCAATTGTCTTACCCAAAGAAACCAACCCGTAGTAATAGTGGTTCTTTTTGCACCACTTTTTAAAACATTTAAAACCTCAAACCAATTTTGATAAATACATCAATGTATAAAAAAACACATAAATAGTTAAATACAAAATTATTTAAAAATAAAGAAATGGAAACTCAAGTTGTCCGTTCAGGTCAGGTTCCTTTAAAAACTCAGAAACTTAACCTAAAAAGTTGGGGTCCTCTCCTAAACTATTGCTTAAATTAACTCTTATTTAAAAAAGGTATCTGGCCTTTTATAATTTATTTCTGAGTCACAATCAGGCGCAAGTTACAAACATTGCAGCAAGGTTGCAGTTTTGTCTCCATGAAGAGTGTGTGAGGGCTAAGTGCCCTATTCTCAGGCTCGTGATCCTGACCTCTTCCCTCTGAATGTTCCAGATGGAAGAGGGCCCTGTCAAAACAACCAAATTTATGGCCTTAGGTTCCTTGTTTTGCAAGAATCACCAAGCTTCCTTCCACTGGTTCAGAACCAAATTTTGCAAGGCAGCCCCGACGTCTACCACAGGAAGCAATGCTGAGTCTGTTTTGAGATTGACCAGTGCTTCCTTTGCTGCTTTGCCAGCTTTTTCAATGCCTGGTATTCCCACATGACCAGCAGTCCATATACAGGATACCTACTTCCCCTTTATCTGAAGGGACCATAGGGTGTAATAGATCTCCTGAACCATCAGGTGCATTGATGACAAGACCGGTATAGATTACAGGGAAATAAATGAGTGCGAACAGATGAGAGAAGAGCCATTACATTCTCTTATGTCTTTTAGGGCGCTCTTGGTAGCTGACAGTTTGGCTGTGAACCCCTTAATCGTCTCTTAACTCTCCCCCAACCTCCGATCAACACCCTCCGCCACCCTCTGGAGAACACTCTCCCTCAATCAATGAGCAATCATCAACCGCAAATATAAGAACTGCTCTATTGAGCATAATTGCGAAACTTCTCTCTCCTACTGACAGTAAAACCCATCCAGCCCTTCTTCAACTTGTAAATGGTGCCTAATTCACAAATAAACAACCACTTCCTTAAAACTCTACAATGGAACATAAATTGCATAAAAACAAAAAACAAGAGCTAAACCTCATAATAACCAATCATTATCCAGACATCATCCATCTTTAAGAAACCAAACTTAATAATAGCCAAACATTCAATTGTCCAAATTACTCTACAATCAGAAGGGATAGAGCCAATGATCCTGGTTGCGGGGTCATGATCCTATCCAAAACTAACCTACTCTTCACATAACTTCAACCCCCACCCAACCAAAAACTGGAACTCGCTGGAATAGCAATAAAAGGAGTTACTGGGACCCTTAACATTTGGTCAGCCTACTTTTCACCTTCATCCTCAAAGTCAGACGCCCCTGGCTTATCAGCACTGTCATCCCTATTGCACCCAAAGCTCATAACAGGTGGTGAGTTAAACGCCAAACATTCTGCCTGGGGTTGAAAAACCACTATCACACGAGGGCGAGCCCTTCATAAGCTCCTAGTTACCAAAAATATTGCAATTCACTCACCGCCTTTCCCTACCCACTTCCATCATCACCACCACTCCTCCGATATCCTGGATGTAGTTCTATTATCCGCAGATATCGCATTCCAAATCCTTAACCTAGATAACTCAGCCTCGTACCACTGCCCCATATTTTACTGCGTTTCTACCCTCCTTCATACCACCAGAACCAACTAGAAGAGTTAACTGGAAACTATTTAAAGAAAACTGCTTGGCCATTAACCTTGTCCCATCTCCTGCTAGCACTCCAGACAGCATAGAGAAAGCGGCTCAAGATTTTACAAGCACCTTCACCAAAATCATTCATCGCTCTTGCTACCCTCCTTCTCCGGCCTCCATCGCTGGTGCCACACTACCTCCGGATATTTTGCGCCTAATTTCACTTAGAAACAAGGCCAGAGCCCTCTGGCAACGCACTCATCTCGGCCAAGATAAAATCGGCTTCATTGCACTTTGAAACCTTGTAACATACAAAACTAGAAAACATTGGGAAAAAACTTGGCATGAGAAAATAAGTTCACTCTCACTTAGGGATAATTCGGTATGGACCCTAGCCTGCTGTCTGTGAAGGAAAAAGGTACCCAGCCCGCCAATACCACATAATGGGAGAGCACTATACGATGACAGCAACAAAGCAAATACCTCTGCCGACTCCTTCGAATGCATTTCTAAAAACAATAATACATCCTTGTTGGATTCAGAAGCGTTGATCAGCATCTCTGGCCTGTCACTTTGCCCATTCCACATATTCCTGGAAATTACTCCTCAAGAACTTTACTCCATTATGTCCCACTCCAAAACCAAGTCATCACCGGGACCCGATCAAATCTCCTACCTTCACCTGAAAAACCTTCCTAAATCTTTTATCAAACACCTACTCTCTATCCTCAACGCCTGTCTTTCCCAATCGTACTTCCCAAAGGCATTGAAAACAGCTAAGATAATACTCCTTCCAAAACCCGATAAAAATCCTTCTTATATCCTGAACTATAGACCCAGTGGCCTGCTCCCCTGCATGGGCAAACTTCTAGAAAAATGCATCTTAAACAGGCAACAAGAAGAAATCTCGGCCCTAGACTTGATCAGATCTGAGCAAACTGGCTTCCGCCGTCGCCATTCGTCAACTCAGCAAATAACAAGATTGGTTAAACAGATCACTTTCGGCTTCAACATCCACAAGCACACCCAAGTAGTCTTCCTTGATTTCCAAAGAGCTTTTGACAAGTTCTGGCGAACTGGTTTAATACATAAACTGCTTAAAACAGATATATCAGTATACCTAAATAAGACCATCCCCTCCTTTCTTTCAAACAGCACATTCTTTCTAGCCCTTAACAATGCCAAATCAACTACCCAGTCCATATCTGCAGGCTTTCCTCAAGGATCAATTTTGTCACTCATTCTATTCAACCTTTACATTAACGACCTCCCCTCCGTCCAAAAAGCTACCTCTATGCGGATGACTCAGCTATAGCGTCAACTTCCTTTGACCCAAATCATGCCGCAAAAAATGTCCAAGAACACCTTAAGAGTATAGCAGAGTGGATGACCGATTGGAAACTAACCATAAACACCACAAAATGCGTTAACGTAAACTACGCCAGAAAATGGAAGAATCCTCACATCACTCCTATCCACTATGGCAGGGAAATAATCCCCCAGGCATCAACGGCTAAATTTCTTGGTGTACAAATGGACAGTAAACTCACTTGGCAAGCACACACTCAACAAGGCTAATTCAGCCGCTTTCTTATTCTATACCCTCATAAAACTCACCAGTCCCCTTTGTCTTCTCACCAAGGTACTGTTATTTAAATCTATGATACGACCTATCTGAAGGCTACCCAGCCTGGGGTTCAATAGCCGCAACCAAATTGAAGAAAATGACACGCTTCCAAAATAATACTCTACGAACCCTTGCCAACAATGCCTGGTTTGTAAGAAACTCAGATATTCACACGGATCTAAAAATACCGGACCTTCCAACATATCTAAGCGACCTAGCCACGTCATTTCAACAAGCAATAGGAAATACTGGTAACCCATTATTAAAACCTTTATGAGATTACCCTGATAATCCCCATTTCAGATACAGTTGTGCTAAAGCAAGCATAAATGGGCAGTCATAATCTCGAAATATAAGTCTATCACAAACTGCAATAAAATATACTCACTAGCTTAACTTGGCCCACAAACCACTTATATCCTACAACCATTGATCAGCCTAGCTGGATATTGGTATAAAATGCACCTAACGGCAGAGTCCATAAGCATCGATTGGTCGGTCGGTAGCAGGACCCCCATTCTTCTTTCGCATCAACAACGACCAATGAAAAAACGTGGAAAAAGTGAAAGAATTTTTTACGATTTAATCAGCATAATCAATATATTCAGAGAGAAAACGATTGAAGATGTATGGCATGTCGCAATTGGCTCATTCTAATTAAATTTATTTTATATAGAATGTTTTGTGTATTAAAAGCGAGAGAAACAGCAACATTTCTTCATATTTTCGACATTTGAATTACAAACACAGCAGCAAATGAAAGTTGCTCAGGATCAGTCACACGCAAATGAAGTCATCGACGATTAAAATTATTAATTCCTGTTGAAAAACAGGATGACGAAACAACATGGGGATTAAAATGATATGACGTAGAAACTTAAGGCATGATTTACGAATTCTTTCAATCATATTTTTCAAACACACGAAAATCTCCTCCCGTTCATAAAATCACATGTCTGTGTTTAGCGGCTGTGACATGCTTGGAAATGGCACCTCGCTTCTTTTCCAATCTTTTTGCTTGTTCCATCCCTTTTGGCACAACAAACTGCACACATCCTACAAAGCTTTTCCTTCTTCTCTGTAGGTGGAATATACTTGGGAAATTGTAACTTACATAGAGGATCAAGGATTTGGTTCTACTGAAGGCCTTCTACCCTCACATGTTATATCATATGCAATGTACCCTTCAATTACATCTTCCATTAGTTTGATTCTAAATTCTGAACTTACCCTTTGGTACACCACCCTTTCTCTGCAACAGAAATCCATTCCATGTGCCCTGGTCCAACAAGTGAAAAATGTTTTAAATATTTATTGCCCCCCTTTTTTCATAATGGGGAAATTTGTCAGGTGCTGATCTTCCCTTTCTACTCCACCTATTGTATTATTGTACACAACAGCAACTTTTGGCTTTTATAGAACCATATCCTTTTCATTTATATTCCACAAATTCCGTATTATGTACTGTAAAGGTACAGAGACTTGACGGCCATCTTATCTTCCCAATTCATAGCAATCACTTTGCCTTGCTGGAGGGCAGTCAATTCCTCCTTTTTCAACTTCTATAGTCTATACGTCATCTAGTATTTCCTTCCTTTTAATTCTCAATGTCCCATGTCTATCGGTTCCTTTCATAGCCAATAAATCAGCCAGCTATGAGGAGGTGTAATAATTGTCTGCAGTCAGGCAATAATCTTTGACCTAGCAGAGGTTTTATTACTGCTAGCACAATCTATGGATGTATTAGGAAGATTGGTATATTCCACGTTCAATACTGACCATTTCCTGTGTACCATAAACACAGTAATCAATGCTGGAAGGTCGGTTTATGGGTGATGGTAGAGTTCACCCAGTACTTAGGTCTATACAGCCTGTGAAATTCACACATCAGGGTATTAAGGGAAGCCAGTTAAGTTCACTGTGGCAGATAAGGTTTACCAGGAAGATTGGTACCAGAAAAAATTATATAGCTTGACTGGAGCATCAGGTGCCCTGAGTGCCTTGCCTGGGGTTTGAACTCAGGACCCTCCGGTCAATAGTCCAATGCTCTACCCTCCTGGACTATCATGACCCACCTTTTTCCTATAGAAATAATATTAAATGACAATATATATCCAAACATAGGCTTAGCAAATCTAAACGTTTCTACCCCAAATCTTGTTCCTTTCAGGGAAACATACTGCATCAATGAGAGCTCATCCTTGTACAGAAAACATTTTTATCAATAGAAATCTTCCTCTCAGGTGTCAACAAACTTGAGAACTTTTTGTTGAGAAACACAAGCAGAGGGCTAATTTCATTCAGCTTGACACAAGGATGTCTATCCCTCATAAAGGTACCATTGTCTGCAAAATGCAGATAGTGTTTGACGAGCACATATGTATGCTATGGCATAACATTGGAAGAGAATGGAGTGAGAATGTTCTGCCTCTTTGACAAATATCATTCTTGAACTGGTTTGCTCATAGTTTTATGAAGAATGATCAATGCAAAACAACATACTAATTTCATTAGTACTAATTTCTAATTTCATTAATAGTATTTATACACTACCAATCTATAAAACTTGATTTTTTTTTAAACAAAAGAATCAGTACAGTGGTCAGCATATAACTTGATTTCCACAGATATTATTTCAATTGAGTAATCATCAATTATTGCCCGAAAGCATTGAAGAATTCCAGCAGTTTCATCAATCTCTAATTGAACAGGAGGGGAACCAGTCAAAGGAAATCTTGGAAGTAGTGATTAGTGATGTTGCTGGGAATCCATCGGACACCACAACACTCACGCATCAAGCAATTGGGCAATCAAACCTTCTTCATAAATCAGGGAAAATATGTCCGTTTCTGGTTGTTTTATTCTGAGGTAATGAAGATTAATATTTAATATGTTTGTTTTAATTTGAGTTTATAAATTGTCCAAAATTAAATGACAATGAATGCATAAATGAATTAATAACTGTTTAAATGAGTCTGCCATTAAATTCGTTTGATATTTTATAATTTTTGAACACAAACTTTATAATTCAAGGAGACTTCTCATCGTCTTAAACTGTTCCAATATTTCATAGAAATCTGTTTTGATTGATTCTGAATTTTTTATGAAAATAAAGCCTATAAAAATAAATAAAATATACTCAATGAATCTGTATGGAATCAGTCATTATTAATAAGCTTTTAAATCGCGTGCATTTAAAACAATTGACTTTTATATGTCATGCTTATATTCTAAAATAAATGGCATTTCTAAGCCAATAGATGCCAATCAAATATAATGAAGATGAAGAAATGAATTCATTTTACAAACACTGTAATTAAAAAGGAGTGCTTCATAATATGGGATTAGTGGCACCCAATTGGGTAATTGCAAAATGGCTGTGGAAATAACTTAAGAAGCCCTATCTTCTACCGAGCGTGTATTAAATACAGTTTATTTTATGTTTAATTTTTCAATATTGAATCTTTCAATAAATTGTATTTTAAAAATCCACTTTGAATAATTTGGTCTCAATGTATTGGTTGATCATGGAATACATTATTAAGTATTATTTTCAATTTATATTGACACTGTTTACAGCTGTAGGTTGGCACTTGATTCCTGTTCAATTCCATCCAAAACATAGACCATAATTACTTCAAAAAGGAGCAGTAACATATTTATTTTCTACGCTTAGATGGATACTCCAGTCAATTCAAGCAGAGTTTATCATCAGAAATAATTAAAAGACAACTATCTCAGCAGCTGGTAATCTTGTCGTGAATGTAATTTGATGTTCTCCAGAAATTAAAAGGTATATGTTTCATAAAAGATCTCACCAGTCCATTCTTTCCATGTGTGGCGTAAATAGGAAGAAGTTCAAATACACATAAATAACCTTAAAATAGACATTGAGACAGTTCACCTTAAAGAGGAGATGTATTCTTCCAAACAGTGCAATACAACTTTTGGCTACGGTAGATCCTTTAATGTCACCCATTAATTCACAATGCAATCAAATAATTTGTGCGTTCTGAATCTGAGAATGAATACCATAAAGCCTTAATGAACGTGCATTGTGTATTTCTGAAGGTAAGCACAGTATGCTCAAAGGCATTAGCGATATGTGAAATTTAAAATGTGACAGAGCAATCTAATACATTACTTGAGAATTAAGTTTGTTTGGTTTGAACATTTGGTGGCGACGTCACCATGGCAATAGTAACAAAGAAGTGAAGAACGAAAGGTTTCAAATTGGAGTTCGGATCCAGTCTTATTTCATTAATGATATAAAGTATGCTCTTTACAGTTATATGCTCTCAATATGCTCGTTTAGAATGTAAAATTAGTAAAACAATGTTGTTTGAGAAAATATTTGATTTTAAAATTATTTCTATTCGGTTCAAATCATTAGAAGTCAGATTAATTAATATTTCAAACAACAGAGCTCATTATACTTGAACGAAATTCTAGATGGTAACTTTGCAAAAATTTATATCTATTGTCGCAAGTATGCGACATGGTACCCCTTCCATGACTCCTCCGAATGTCCCACGTGACCAAAGACAATATTTCAAAAGTATTCCTCCCCCGACTCCTAAATTGGGTATAAAAGCCCTGGTCGCCGGGCAAAAAGCAGTCAGTTGGTTTTCTAGCGGTGACCGGTAGGGCACGATGCTTCGGCTATGTTGCGCTTGTCGCGACAGTGTGTCCTATTCCTGACTCAACTTCGGACGAGGGCTCTGCCTAGGTTACGTTCGTTTGACCTCGTCCGCCCTGCCATACTCCTTTCCTTTCCGATTGATGAGGGCTCCGCCTAGGTTATGTGTTTCGTGACCGCGTCCACCCTGCCTTTACCCTGTCCCAGGTAATTTTCTGCCATTTTAACTCTATCCGCCCTCGCGTTGGTTTCCCGATGGTCTAGCCATCCATAATTTGCTTATACCTATGTAAATGGTGTAGTTACTCTGACCTTCCCCGATACCCTTTGTGTCGCACCATAGAAACCCCCCTTGCGACATATTGGTGTCAGGTGAGGGGTTGCACGGTTGGACTAGTGATTTATTCAGTGTATGCGACAGTGTCTCATAGATTATCATGTGCCCGTGTACCTCTTTAAATCGGAAGTTCCGTATTTTCTCGGACAGGTGGGATATTCTAATCTGTGCTGAGCTAACGAATTATTATTTTAAGACACGTGCTATAACCTCAGCGCGATTCTCTGCACACAATTAAACTGAGGATCACTTCATCAGGAACCATCAATTAGCCCATTCAGCGCCCACCATGGGTATCGGATACACTCGGAGTATGAAAAAATAAATTAATTAAGCACAGTGAAATTTTAATGTAATTAGCATTGGGTTGAATTTCGCGATGGATGGCCTTAACCCTCATAGACTTGGGTACCCTAACCCTTTTCTCGATTATCAAGAAACCGCAAATGGATTAAAATTTGGCAGTGCACTCGACTTCACACCTTTGGTTAATGTCTTAGAACAGCCGGGAAGTAGCGCGAGTCCTCAAAATGGTTGCGGAGAAGCAGCGCAAACCGCCGCTATTGGCAGCCAGATTCATTTAATTCCAACGTTTAGCGGGGAAGATGAAATTGAGGTTGGCAAATTTTATGAAAGCGTTCGTATTGTAAGTCATCTTAGTAGTTGGAATTAAAGCACAGACCTTAGGAGTCGCTCAACTTCGGTTTGGAGGAACCGCCGCGGATTTTGTCCCTGCAAATCATCAAATATTAGGTTCATACGCGGACTTTTCCATTAATCTCAAAAGGAGATTTTCCCTAAAGGCATCTCCAATCATGTTAGAAAAAACATTTAACACTTGCGTAGAAAAACCGCTGGAGAACGTCGCAGAATTTCCAACCAGATTGCGCCATGTCGCCCGTAGGCTACGCGAGTCATGGTGCGATATTGATTCAGAAACAGCGAAGAATTCAAGGTAGATTTCTTGTGCAATTTTTAATTGGGCTGAAGTAAGAGATTGGTAGGTTTGTGTTGGTTCGTAATCCAACAAACTTGATTGAGACAGAAGGGTTCGCAAGCGTTTAAGAAGCTAGTGTCAGAAAATACGCCGTCAACAGAGACGTAAATTCACCACAACAGTCTCATGCGTGGTTGTGTCAGTAACCCCCTAGGTGGCCGCCATCTCCAAATATAACGCCTTGGTAGGGTATGAACGCGAATCCGCCAAATGTTGCAGGTTGGTAGTTTCCCGTGGAAGAAATTAACGCCGCACAGGCTGTCGGGAGGGGTTCCAAAGTAAGACTGGTTCCCCCGGTGCAAGTAGGGACACCGAAGGATAGATAATCACGGCGCACGCGTTTGCTTTCGCTGCGGTAAAACCGGTCACATTGGTCGAGCGTGTAGAGAGAGGGAGAGGGGAACGAGGCCGTCTTTGTGTTTAAATTGTGGAAATGAAAATCATATGGCTAAAGATTGCCCGCTCTTGAAATGCGGCATTTGTCAAAGGACTGGCCATCTTCCCAGACGCTGCCCGAGGCGCGAAAATCCCTTCGTGGCGGGAAACGCCGATCTCCCGGCTGGGAGGTGGGGACAGATTTAATTCTAGTGGTAACTCAAGAAGCAGGATGGACAATAGTAGTTAATAATTTTAGGAAAGATAACAATTTTCTAGTGAAAACGAGAGCAGCCGTTACCATCATTGATAGTAAAAAATTTCCTTTTGGCCAATTAAGGAATTCTGATTACAATTCTCTGGTGAGGAGCGCGTCAGGTCATGCCTTGCCAATCATCGGAGAGAGTTCGTGCAGTTTTTGATTGATCATAAATTATATCCCCATGACATCTTAGTAGTGGATTTGGGGGAAACGAACTATGACGGTCTTCTAGGCCTTGATTTTATGAATTCCAAAGAAACTGCGGGAGATGCCGCAACAGTAACTTTTAACGGAGTCATCCGCTAATGTGCATTTCAATGCAACAATTTCAGAGTGTAAAAATCATTCGCCTTGACTGGGATTCGAACCCAGATCCCTCAATATCCGGTCGAGTCCTGTTGTTCCCTTAAAAGCCCCAAAATTTCAGAGTTTAAGAGGACGCCTCGGTAGCTTAAGTGGCTAAAGCACTCCACCGGATATTGCGGGATCTGGGTTTGAATCCCAGTCAAGGCGAATGATTTAAACACTCTGAAATTGTTGCCTTGATTTTATGGTTTGTTACGGGAAAAGTATATCGTTCAATAAACGGAAAATAAGAATGGGTGAGGGACACGAGACATACCTTAAATCTAATTGCGTAACATCGCAGATGAACGAGCCCATAGGCGCCCATGAAATTGGAGTTTCCGAAGAGGTCAAGGCGTTTGATTCTTTCATTTATGGTATAATTAATGGCAATGATTCGCAAATGGCCACGTATAATTTAGCATCCCTTGAGGAAAAAACGATAAGCGACACTAAAAACCAAAGTGCTTTTCCGGCAGAGATAATGAAATGTAACTCGCGAATAAACGGCAGTATGGAGGGAATTTGTTTTCAAGTAACTACGGAGGAATCGACGGAAGGGAATAAGGATAACGGATCTCTAAATAAGGATTCACAGAAATTAGCAGAGGTGGCGAAGGCCGAAAGAGTCATAGAGAGGTTGCCACCCGCGTCGCAAGCAAGCTGCACCGCTAGGGACGAAGTTAATGGCGATGTCTTCGAGGTTTCCACCGACTCCCGGTTTGGGATAAAGAAGTCGGGTGATGATTGTGTTTTTTCGCCAATAAGAGAGGATAGATTTGTTGTCCCCTTGTGCGATGGCAAAGTTCGCGAAACTCAGACCGGCGCTAGTAATGGGATTGGCCGATCGAGCAAAATTGTATCAGAGGAATCTATTAGAGTAGCGTCGTTATCCGTTGTGTTGTCGAAGATAAAGAGTCAGATGGTTGAAGGCAAAGAAGTGCGAGTCATTGGAAGCGAGAGAGATTTATTTATTCTGCCGAGCATTGCTTCGGTGTCACCTGAAGGCAATGTCCCCATATTACTTTGTAACATTCGTAGCAGCGAACAAAAGGTAAAAAGGGGCTATGTAGTTGAGGTGGCGCCATTCCGGGAGGAAGTTCAGGCACCCCTCACTAACTGGGTAGACGCTGAGGACGAAAACTTCTGGCCAGATCCTTCCGCGAGTAGGGGAACGTGTCCGCTCTCTAAACATCATTCTTTAGGGAACCCGAGACGAAGAGGCAGTTAATCCGCGTCCGAGAGTTAGGCCCTGATCGCGTGAAGGGGGTTGGACCGGCGCAATAAGAACGCACTGCGTCAATCGCTCGAATCAGTGAGAGTGCCCGGCTTGGATATTATGTCACCCCATCCCTTTTCGAGGCACTACCCTCTTGGCGGTAGATGGAGTTGAAATCTCCGCCCAATATGGCCCTCCCCAAGAAAGAATACTGGTAGGGGAGAAGGAGTTCATTGAAATATGTTTCGCGCTCGGCCCTCGCGCGCTCACCGGAGGGAGCGTAAAGGTTCGTGATATGGATACCATTCACGATAGCGAACGTTTTTTGGTCTGAAGCGTGGCGGCGAACATGAGAGAACGGAATGCCATTTCGGACTAGGGTGGTGGTGCCAGAATGACTTTCGGCGAAATTGCCGAAAGCCTGAAAGATGTTTGTATCCCAGATTATGTCCTCTTTTACCTCTTGAAGGAGGATTACATCAGCCCTGAGATCGCGGAGAAAACGTTGGACTGCACTTTCTAAAGCGCTATAAACACCAGCAATATTAAGCGAAATAATATTAATTGGTGGAATGGGAGGACAGCTATAGGCACCGGACATCACTTACCAGAGTCCTGGTCTTGGCTTACGTTGCTTCGGTCGCCGCTCGAGCCCAGGCAACAACAGCTTCGCCGCATCCCGGGACGCTTCGTCCGACGGGCCGACGATCGAGGCCTCGAGTTGTCACTGCATACCTCCCCCTCGACCTCGTCCGAAGAAGAAGACCCAGCCGTGGTCTCTACGAAGAGCGGGTTACTCGGCAGCGTTCAACGGGGGGCCTTCTTTTAGGCAGCACAGCTGGTGACCGGCCCAACCCAGGAGGTGGCCTCGGGGGGGCCGGGAGCGGACTGGAGGTCATCTGCCGAAGGGGCTCCGTCGGGAGAAATCGGAGGAGATCGATCGACATGGTCCACCTCTAGAGGAGCCCTGGGAATATTCCCGACACCTTGGCTTTCCTCCACCTTGGCCTTCTTGGTTGCAACGGGCGCAGGTGCGGCGCTGACCCTCGTAGATTGAATGATGGCCCGGTTGCCGCCAATGTGGAGGTACGACGGGATATTTCTTTCCACCGTCATCCGCACCACTGTCGTACCTGTCAGCACGCGCGCCATTTTGTCGCCCTCCCACCTGTTCTCCCACGAGCGATGGATTTTTCCAAAACCTTGAAGCTCACTTGTTATATCTTCCAATGGGGTCTCCACGGGAAGACGAAGAACCCCGACATTACAAAGGCTACCGAAGGTCTCGTCAATGGTAATCGTCGTCCTCGGATCGTTAGGGATGGAAACGGTAGCTTTCGTGGGATATAATATAGAATCCTCTTCATAGTAGCTTCAGTTGCCAACTTCAGGAATACCAAATGGCGGTTATATCCAAATTAGATATCCACAATCTCTTCCGGTGTGAGGCCCAGTGACTCTAGTGTAAGGAGGTGGACCTCCAACGGAGCAGGGGGCTTCGCCTTATCGTCAATTTGCAGGGCGAGCGTGTCCACGTGATGTACGATCATTTTGAAACAAATCAAATTGAGCACGCCAGCGCGAAAAAAGGGAGAGCGCACCGAAAGCACTCCAAGAAAGAAATAAACACTCGTGCGCACTCCCTCCCCGCTACAAGCAACCGTTGGTAGCAAATAAAAATGAGCCTAAGCTCTACACCAAGAGTCAAGGCCAATCTTGATCCAGTAAACAGAACGAAAGCACGGCCTTCCCGGCAGCAGAAGTCGAGAGTCAAACCGCACGCTTCTTGATGAACTAGGCGGTCAACCGCCGCTCGACACAAAACACGATCCTTGAACGATATTCGTAGTCGTGTGCGGGATGAGCCACACGGTTAAAGAGCCAACTTTTAAAAACTTATCTGTTTACACCTTGACAAATTCCAAATAAACTGAGGGAGATGCCGGATGTGTCCGTTAAAAGTTACTGTTGCGGCATCTCCCGCAGTTTCTTTGTCTCGTTTCGACTTTCAAATCATAGCATAAAAGCAGTGAGGCGACATATTTTGTCGTCGCGTTCATAGTTTTTTTTGATATTTTGATATTTCTCATCTTTGGAATTGATTTCAATCGCCTGGCTCTAATCTTCTGCATACTTACGGTAGATATAGTCAAAATCATTTATGATTGAATGCATTCATTGGTCGTTACTATCAATTATTTACCGCATGAATGGAGACTAATTTTTTTGCAAAATATAATTGAAATCGGTTCTTAACCCCTTAACATTTTCATTTTATAAATAAATATTCACATAACTTAAGACTGCTATTTTTTCATATTTATAATCACAGGTATGTGAAGCTATCTCTAAAATGACGATAAGTAAGGATGAAATGGAAATTTTAAAATAGAAAGGACGGATATATCATCCAACTAATAAAATATTCCTGTTGGAAATATACGAGGGTCATCCGGAAAGTAGTACCCGTTCGTGCCGCATGAAGTGCTGACGACGCGAGTAGCCGCTGGACGAGGTAAGATAGCTTCAGTGGCTTGTCTGCCTTCTCTGAGCCAGGTTGCGTGACGCTAGCATTGCCTGTGTTGTTTCTGTGATTGTTTACAATGTTTAAAAAAATTGAGAACGCCGCCAGTTGTGAAGTGAGGGCAGTGATTAAATTCCTCAATGCAAGAAACGTTCGCCCATGTGATATTCATCGCCAATTAAAGGAGGTGTATGGAGACAATGTAATGGACGAGTCGTCTGTTCGGCGGTGGTGTCGCAACTTCAACATGGGGAGGGGGAACACACACGACGATGAGCGTTCGGGGAGACCGTCTGTCATTACAGACCAACTGGTGAGCTCAGTTGACGAATTCGTAAGGAACGATCGGCGCGTCACAATTGATGACATCTGTGAGCATTTTCCCAATGTTTCTCGAACAATTGTTCATGAAATTGTTAAACACCATCTGCATTATGCAAAAATTTGTGCAAGATGGGTCCCTCGCGTATCTCAATGAGCTGGCGGCGAAGGACTATGCAGCAGGAATACAGAAACTTGTCACACGTTATGACAAATGCCTTAATTTGCTTGGAGATTATGTTGAGAAGTAGTTTAAAGTATCCTCTTTCAAATAAAATTTTTTGTTTGTAAATATTTACTTTTGTGTCTTTATTTCACGAACGGGTACTACTTTCCGGATGACCCAGATGGCCAAGAGTGTCACGTTAAAAAAGAGCAAAGATGGTGTCACGTTAAAAAACTATTGAGAAAGGCAACGGGGAACTACCTCAATTACCATTCCAAAGATTAACATGATGGACTATACAAAGATTTTCAGTCCTGGCAACTATGGGGCTTGGCCCAATCGGCCGTGTGTCGTACCCGGCAGCGGGGGAGGCAAGGCTTCCGCGGTCTTCATCCCACGAAACCCTTGCAAGAGAAAACCGGCGGCAGCAGGAAAGAAAACGCAGCAGAAGAAGACCAAATTAATTAGAATAGGAACGTGGAATGTTAGGACAATGATGAGGACAGGGATATTGGAGAATGATAAGCGACAGATGGAAAGGGGAAATATCGATATTTTAGGTATATGCGAGGTGAGATGGAAAGATAGCGGGAATTATTGGAGTGATAAGTATAGAATAACATACAGCGGCGGGGACGAGAGCCAACGAGGGGTTGCTATAGTATTAAATGAAGAGGTAGGGAGAAGCGTAGTCAACATAGAGCAGGTAACGGATGGAATACAACTAGTAGAGATAAAAACAGAACCGACGAACTTGGTCATTATTCAGGTATACATGCAACCGAGCAACCAGAAGGCAGAGGAGGTCGATAGGATATACGATTAGTTAGAGGACATTATCGCGTTTGAACCTGCAGGGAAACATTTGATAGTGATGGGGGATTGGAATGCGACGGTAGCCGAAGGAAGAGATGGTGATAAGGTGGGGGACTACGGTATAAGCACGAGGAATGAACATGGGGAGAAAGCACTTGAGTTCTGCAGGAGACAGGGCTTAGTCATCACCAACATTTGGTTTAGACACCACCGAAGACGCAGGTATACATGGAAAATGCCAGGTGACTCAGAGAGGTATCAGCTAGATTATATCCTAGTTAGACACAGGTTTAGGAACAGTGTGATAAATTCGCACAGCTTCCCGGGAGCGGATGCGGACTTAGACGACCATTTAGTTGTTATGAACTGTAGCGTCCGTTTCGAAAAGATACGTCAGGGGCGGCGAGTTGGAAAATGGAATGTAGAAGCATTAAATGGTTTGAAAATGAAGGAATTGAAACAGGTGGTAGAGGAAATCATGGCGGATGATGAAAAGCTACGTACTATCAAGGAAAAATGGGAATGTATCAAGAAAGGGTTGTCTAAAGCTGCAAAAGACACTATTGGAATCGTTAACGCTAAAAGGACTACGAAACCATGGATCACGGATGAGATGATTACAAAGATGGATGACCGGCGAAAATAGAAGAATGTAAATACAGAATTAGGCAAAATGAAGTACAAATAATTGAACAATAATTTGAGGCGGGCAACAAATAAAGCAAAAGAAGCATGGTGGAAGACAGTGCGAGGATATGGAAAGTCTGCAGAGGAAGGGTGAAATCGGTGCGCTGTACAGCAAAGTTAACTCTTTATCGGGAAGTAAGAAAGGGAGATCAACGATCGCAGTTAGAGATAAGGTTGGTAAGGTAATATTGGACGCAGGGAAGATCCAAGAAGATGGAAGGAATATAAAGAAGAACTGTAATAATAAAGAACTTAGACCAACAATGTTAGACATAGAAGAGGAACATGACGTAGAGGAAGATAGCTTAGGTCCAGGCATACTAGACAATGAGATAGAAAGGGCATTAAGGGAGATGAAACTAAATAAGGCCGTGGGGGTGGATAACATTCCCGCCGAACTTTAAAAAGGCTTAGGAAAATGTGGGAGGAAGAGGCTATATGGGCTGATCCGTAGTATTTATGAGGAGGGAATCTGGCCGGAAGACTTTGTGAGATCATTTTTAATTCCAATTACAAAAAGGTTAGGGAACATCATGTGAGGACTACAGGATGATAGGTTTGATATCCCATGCAGCTAAAGTTTTTCTCAGGATCATAAACAAAAGGATAGAGAATAGGGCAAATGATTACTTAGGGGAGGATCAGTTTGGGTTTAGGAAGGGGAGAGGTACGCATAATGCCATTGCAGTAATGAGATTATTAATCATGAGGAATATAAAACACAACCAGGATGTATTTGCCTGTTTTGTAGCTTTCAAAAAAGCATTTGATAGAGTAAATTGGGAAAAACTAATGAGTTTATTGCCGGAAATACAGAATAGATTGGCGGGAAAGGAGGCTAATCCGCAACCTGTATATGTCTCAGATTGCTCAGGTGCGAGTGGGGATTGGGGAGTCCGGTTGGGCAGGGTAAGGAAGAGGTGTAAGGCAGGGTTGCCCATTATCAACGTTACTGTTCAACCTATATGCCGAGGAAATGATCAAATAGCCATGGGAAGAACTGGAGGTATGAATGAAGGTGGGTGGGGAATTCATAAAATCAGTTAGGTTTGCTGATGACTAAGCTTTAGTTTGTCAGTTAGCCAAGGGGTTGCAAGCATTGCTTAGTGATTTGGAAAATCAGTGCGACAGGTATGGGATGAGAATCAATATTAATAAAACAAAGGTTATGCGATTGTCTAGAAAGAAAAATGCTAAGCTAAACATTAAAATAGGAGGGCAAAAACCAGAGCAGATAGAAAGTTTACATACCTGGGTAATGTTTTGGACCAACACGTTCAAAGTAGTAGGGACGTAAGAAGAAGAATTATGCTAGGCACAGAGGCTTTCATAAGGAGGAGAGACTTGATGAATGGGATGTTGAGTAAGGATATTAAAAAAAGACTCGTGAAACTTTTGATATGGTGCATAGTTATATAAGGTGTGGAAATGTGGTCATTGAAGCAGGAGGATAGACGTAGACTGGAGGCTTTTGAAATGTGGGTGTGGAGAAGAATGGAGACGATGAAATGGACAGAGAAGAAAACAAATGAGGAAGTACTTGGTATGGTGGGCGTGGAGAGGGGCTTGTTTGGAACAATCCTACAGAGGCAGGAAAAAAGGGTGAAGGGGGTATTGACCGGCAGTAGGATGTTGAGGACTGTGATAGAGGGGAGAATGTTAGACAAACGAGGAAAGGGAAGGAGCAGGATAGGGAAGTTGGACGGGATGAAGGGAGGCAGAGAGCACTCAGAGATGAAGAGGGACCTGATTTCGAGTGGGATACTGGATTTTGTGTTTTTTTATGTGACACAAAAAGTTTAATTTAGTAGCTGTGTCCATCCAAAAACCTACCTTAACGGGTAGATTACCTAATAATAATAATATATGTATATATATATATATATATATATATATATATATATATATATATATATATATATATATATATATATATATATATACTACCTTGATTCAAAAGTTCCCGGAATAACCACCGTGTGGCGCTCCCATCGTTCCGATTTGAGTTCTGTTTTTTTGTTAAATTGGTACATCTGTTGTTGATATTCCCTTTAAATCTTAGTGTCATAACTTGACATTTGCAAAAGTTACGTAGCCAAGAGTACATCTATCTCTGTGTGTGTTGGCGATTTTTTACAATTGCAGAAATGGATTTAAATTTGCAACAACGAACTTGTATTAAATTTTGCGTAAAAAACGGATTTAGTGGCGCACGGACGTTGGAAATGTTGGAAAAGTGTTTCGGCAACGATTCTCTAAAAAAAACGGTCGTTTACAAGTGGCACGAGCGGTTCAGAAGTGGTCATGAGTCAATCGAAGATGATGAACGCAGTGGCAGACCATCGACATCGAAAGTCGGTGAAAAAATTGATAAAGTAAAAGAAATGTTGGTCAATAACCGCAAATTAACCATCAGAGAAATAGCGGAGGACTTGAACATTGCCTATGGATCCGCCCAAGACATTGTGGTTAATGATTTGGGTTTCCGTCGTGTAGCAGCAAAGTTGGTTCCAAAAGACCTCAATTTCATGCAAAAAAGAGACCGTGTTGACGTCGCAAAAGACATGATTTGCGAGGCTGAATCCGATCCCACATTCATCAAAAGGATCATTACTGGAGACGAGACGTGGGTTTATGAGTACGACACGCAATCCAGACATCAGGCAAGTGAATGGCGTTCACCAAATGAGCCGAGACCAAAAAAACCACGTCGTTTTCAGTCAAAAAAGAAGGCAATGCTGACGGTTTTCATGGATTACAACGGTGTAGTGCATCATGAATTTTTGCCAGAAGGCCAGACAGTAAACAAAGAGTATTATTTGGGCGTTATGAGACGTTTGCGTGAGGCAATTCGCCGAAAGAGACCAGAAATGTGGGCAGAAAACTCGTGGATTTTGCACCATGATAACGCACCGTCGCACAGTGCTATCATTATTCGTAATTTTTTGACGAAAAATGCAACAAATACCATCCAACAGCCACCGAATTCACCTGATTTGGCTCCCTGTGACTTCTTTCTGTTCAATCGAGTTAAAAAACCATTACGGGGAACGCGTTTTAGCAGCCGAGAGGAAGTAATGGAAAAATCGCAGGAAGCACTGATGGACATACCGAAAACCGAATATAAAAAATGTTTCGAGGATTGGATCAAGCGCTGGCATAAGTGTGTTGCAGTCGATGGGGATTACTTTGAAGGGGACAATATAGATATAGATGAATAAACTTGTATTTTAAATTTTCTGAATAAATTCCGGGAAATTTTTGATCAAGGTAGTATATACATAAATATATAAACACGTAAAAACACAGATGTCGATTTTTAAACCATAGGGACACAAAGAAAGGACACTCACTATATGTGGTTTTGATGTTTCAATGGCTCGGCTGTTGTCTTCAGACTGGCATTAGTGGTAGTAGTTTTTAGGGAAGGCGACCGACAGCTAAAGTCATTTGCGCCATAGGGGATGGACAGGAAAGGATGAAGGGTGGAGAGAAACCCGGCGTCGGCATTAGCCTGCTCTTTACGAAAGGCGCCAAGGGGTCCGCAGCTTAACGTCCCATCCGACGGACGGCGTACTCACTCCAAGTGCCCTCCACAAAGCACCTCAAGTAGGGATCGAGATACCTCTGAAAAATACGAGTATTCAACACCGCCGGGATTTGAACCCGCGCCCTCAGGGTGGGAAGCCAGTATGTTAGCCCCTGCACCATCTCGATCCCCTTCAGACTGGGCCTTCTCGAGGAATAGCGGAGGGGACATGTGCAGGGTAGGGTCGAGGGAGGGAGGGGTAAGGGACCAATGGGAAATAAACAAGGGGGTGGGAGGCAGGCATGTGATACATGCAGTGTGCTTGGTTCAGCACAACAACACGACCATTCTCATGGCCACAATAGACAATACATCTCTGTACACCTCCATTCCCAACAAAGAAGGCTGAGAAGCCCTGCAATATTAACTCTCCCTACGATCCACACAACACACCCCATCCACAGATTTGCTCATCAAACAGAGTAAAATTGTCCTCACCAAAAATGCTTTTCAATTCAACGAGAAATATATTTACAAATAAAAGGCACTGCGATGGGAACACGTTTGGCTCTTACATACGCCAATCTTTTTATGGGTAAACTAGAACATGACTTTCTGCAATAACAAACCCTCAAACCACTCTTCTGGGCCCACTATTTCAATGATATTTTCCTCCTTTGGTTCCTCAGACGCAAAAATTTATCCCCTTTTATTTCCTCTCTCAAATCCTCATTAGTATCATTCACTTCTTCCATACCCGACTCGAATATCACTTTCCTGTATATTAACATTCACCTCCAAAACAATACCTTTTTTACCTCAGTCCACGTTAAACCAACTAGTAAGAACAGTAGCTTGATTTCGACAGCTGCCATCCACCTCATGCAAAGCGCTCCATCCCATTCTCTCTCAGTCTGATGCTTCCGTCTCTGAAACAACATCCCCTCCCAACAGAAGTACTTGTATCAGCTACATGACTCTCTGAGAAAATAGGGTACCATGAATGCTACTGAGCAGTAAAATCCTAACCCTCAACCAAATACACTCCCCTCATCAAACCAAACTGCCCAAAAAGCCCTAATATTATCACCACTTTCTTCCCCGGAACACACAAAATTAAACATTTAATCCGTGAACTCTTCACAATTATTAATGACAATCAGTCAACATCAATTTATTCTAACCTTGTCCCTCTGTTTTGTTTAAATGCCCATCAAACTTGCGAGACATTTTCAGGGTTTAGGAAGGGGAAGGATAGGTACTGTTTTGGAACATTTTAGAGCTGTTGGAAAATCTCCTGTCTCAAAACATAAATTGACTAACATTGCTAATGGTTCCGCAATGAGCACAATAATGTCCTTTATTAGGGAGTTAGAAAGACCATAAATATCCTTACTGTTGGATTTTTTAAATTTTTTAACAGTCGATATAATATCAAGGTGAGTACCAAAATTACATTTAAAATTTAAATTATTCGGAGGAAGATTTTGCAGCATATTACCAATATTGGCAGCATCAACTTTTTGAGAGAACAAATTGTCTTCAACAGCTTTTAAAAAAAAATTATTTACAGCATCTGGGGTGAAAGGAAGATTTTCTTTTCCATTACCATGACCAACGTCTTGATTGATTATACTCCATGCTGCCTTTTGTTTATTTTTGCATTCAATATAAAATCCTTGTAAGCACTATTTTTTGAACACCTAACTAAATTATAATAATCTCTTTTGTATTTCAAGTAAGCCTCTTTGTCATGCTGGCCTCCACTGGTTTGGTATGAGTGGTAGTAACTAAGTAAATCATTTCTAAGAGCTAATAACTCCCCAGCATACCAGAGATTTTTTTTATTTTTATTGGGGATAGAGTTTAGAATTTTTTTAGGAAAGCATTGCTCAAAAATGCCTAGGAAATTACCTAAAAAACTTGAAAAACATGTTTGTTCTACAGAGTCTGTGCAAAAACCATGCCAATCAATACAAGATAGAAGCAGTTGGAAACTCTCTAAACCTTCTATTGTTATGGGCCTCACGATTATGGTTTTACCTCTATTTGGATATATCTTTTGAGTTATTTGAGTATTAAAAGTGAAGCTTATGCCTTGATGGTCAGATAGGAGATAGTTAATAACACTTATACTGTACAGTTCAGGACCATAATTGGTAATTACATTATCTAGGCAGGCAGAAAGTCGAGTACGCTGTTTGTTTGCCCAGTATAAATTATAAGAAAGCAAAAGATTTTCAAGAACCTGACAATCACTAGTTTTTAGTGTTATGTCAATGTTGAGATCTCCACAAATTATGATATTGGCATTCAGAGTCAAGAATAGGGATAGTACTAGTTCCAGTTGATTGCAGAAGTGTTCAAAAACACCATTAGGGGAGCGATACACAGAAGCAATGATCAAATTCAGGTCCTTCAATATGATCGCAGATATTTCAAAGTGCAATTCCAGACAGAATTTGTCCAAGTCAATTACCTTGAAGGGCATACCTTTAAGGACATAAATACAGGTACCACCGTTTTTTGCTACAGATCGGCAGTAGAATGATGCCCAGCCAAAATCACTAATGTTATACACATCAAATTCATTTTTTGCAATCCAGTGTTCATTGAGACATAGCACATTATAGCCACCATGTTTGACTATTGCCTCTATCTCCATTATCTTATTACGTAGACATCTCATATTTTTGCAAAATAAATTAATACTATCTAGTCAAAAGGACTTTGGTTTTGATATTCCCGTTTGGAGGCGGGTAACACGTTTCTCTAAGGAACACTTTTCCGTAGTGTTATCGGTGTGGCCCCTTGTTGCTGAGGTGGATACTGGCGCATCACTAGTTTTCAACTCGGAGTTCGGATTTACCACCGCAGCTGACCCTTCAGCAATATTCTCTGTCTCTTCATGAGTAGAGGTCAGTTTCTGCGGTTTTGGGGGGAAAAATTTCCCAACTTTCACTTCTACTAGCCAAATATCTTCTTTAAGAAGTTGATCCTTAAGGCTAATTGGCGCACAGAGTTTAAAAGAATTATAAACTTCACCAACTCTCAAACTTTCACATTTGAAGTCATTCCCAGGAAATATTCCAGACAGATGCTTCACAATGTCATGAGGCGTTGCATTGGACTGGACACGACCAACGTAGAAGAGAGTCTTGCGAGGAACTCCCACAAAATTGCACGTAACAGCAGGCTGCTTACAACTCCCAAAAACCGTATTTCGTTTGCGTTTGTTTCTTTTGTAATTGACCTTTTGAAAACCTTCCTCGTCAGTAACGATGGATTCGAAACTCATGGTGTTAAATTTTGCATTCCCATTTTTGGGGCACAATTTGGAGTTGTCACTATTGAGGCCTAATTGTTCATTGACTTCAGGTTTCAATTCCGTAGACAACGTTACAGCTTCCTTTGCAATTGGCTGCAAGGTAGTACTTTCCGTGGATCCGGTAGATTGGAGAGTTTGTAACTCCATTTTCAAATTTTCAATGTCGGCCGCCATATTGTAAATATTGGGCTTATTTACACGGCATAAAAATACTTCCAGTAAATATCATGGTAGTCCGAGAGAGCTTTTAATGTTATATCACTTAAGCCGGAGCATTTATTGTGATATACACCTGAGCAAATATCGCAACTAACGACCATATCACGTACTTTGAGTCGTGTTTTACAAGAGCCACATCGTGGTACGGCCAAAGTTGACGCCATCTTGAACAACAATTCAGAGGAAATGAAGAGGAAATGTTCAAAGAGGCATGGGAAGAACTGGAGGTAGGAATGAAAGTGGGCGGGGAATTCGAAAAATTAATTAGGTATGTGGATGACCAAGCTTTAGTTTGTCAGTCAGCCAAGGGGTTGTAAGCATTGCTCAGTGAATTAGAAATTAAGGGCGACAGGTATGGGATGAGAATCAATTATATAAAACAAAGGTTATGCAATTTTCTAGAAAGAAAAAAGCTAAGCAAAACATTAAAATAGGAGGACAAAAACTAATGCAGGTGGAATAGTTGACATATCTCTGAAGCATTTTGGACCAACACGGTCAAAGTAGTAGCGACGTATGGAGAAGAGTTACGCTAGGCGCAGAGGCTTTCATAGGGAGGAGAGAGTTGATGACAGGGACGTTGAGTAAAGATATTAAAAAAAGACTCGGGAAACTTTTGATATGGTGCAGAGTTATATAAGTTGCGGAAATGTGGTCATTGAAGCAGGAGGATAGTCGTGGACTGGAGGCTTTTGACATGTGGGTGTGGAGAAAATGGAGAAGGTGAAATGGACCGAGAAGAAAACCAATGAGAAAGTACTTGGTATGGTGGGTGAAGAGAGGGGTTGGTTGGGAGAAATCCCATTGAGGCAGTAAAAACGGATGAAGGGCATATTGACCGACAGGGGACTGTTCAAGATGGTAATAGAGGGGAGAATGTGAGGCAAGCAAGGAAAGGGAAGGAACAGGATAGGGATGTTCCATTTAAGGATTTAAATTCCTTCTAGATTATTATTATTAGGAGTTAATTTCATTATTTCCTTGAAAATTGTATCTTAGCACAACAGTCTGATTGACCTAATTTCTCTTAAATTTTTAGTAGTTCTAAGGTTAATTTGTCCATAAAGACATTGCCTCATTCTGCTTCCAATAATAATTTCAATGCCCATATTTTCATGAAGAATTTCTAGTCTTTGAGCTATTTTTGGTATCATCATGATTACTGATTTGCCCAGTAAAATTAAACCTACATATATTTTATATCCTTATTATGCTTTTTGTGTGCAAAAATGTCCAAATGTAGAAGATGCAAAGGTACGACTCAGAGCCACTCAAAGACAGGCTAAGCAGGCAGGTTTCATATTAATCATTTATGTTTAAATACTAACAAAACTCAGCATATTGTATGCAGTTATAGTATATAAAAATGTACTGATGTTGAAAATTCTAAAATACTAGGAATTAATATAGATAGGAAACTTAACAGGGAGACTCACATCAGTCAGATCTGTAATGAACTGATTAAAGCTCAACTTTCTCATTTCAAATGAGTATCGTTTAACACCCTGCCATGTCCCCTTTCCATGTCATTTGAATTACAGTGATGAGTTATGGGGTCATTTCCCAAAACATATCATACGAATCTTGCTACTACACAAGAGAGATTTTTGCTCCCTTGCTAATACAGTACAACGTGATTTCTGCAGACCATTTTTAATTTGCTGTGAAGTCATGATTGTACACAATGAGGGGTAGAGCAAATCTAAATAATACTATTTTCTGTGGAATTTCATCAACTTACAGCGCATTTCATATTGTGGACATTCAAATGTAAAACTATCTGTTTTTTTACACTGTTTTTGTAACACTCATTGTTTATTGAGAGATGAGTCAGGTGGAAATGAAATCCTTTGAGTTTGGTGAATTCATCAAAATAAATCCAAGAACGCTACATGAAAACTGCTAATTCTTCAAGGAAATTTGGCAGAATTTATGATGGGTGTCATTTTATTATTTTTGCACATTTTGGTTTACTAAATTCTCCATAATCAAAGGACAATTGATGCATGATCGTTCATCATACTTAATGAGAATTTAACAGTTTAAATGAGCAAGCCATTATATTGGTGATGTTAAACATTTTTTAATTATTGAACACAAACACTCAAATTCAAGGAGACTTCTTATTGTCTTACATTGCTCCAATATTTAATTAAATTTTGTTTCCATTGATTCTGAATTTGCATAAAAATAAAGCCCGTCTAAATGCATAGTGTACTCAATTAAACTGCATATAATCAACCATTATCGGTTTGCTGTGAAAGTGAGTACATTAAATGCATTTGAAATATAAAGGTCACACTTGTATCCTTAAATAATGGCATTTTCAAGAATAAAAGCAATGCCAATCGAACAGAATGTAGAAGAAGAAATGAATTTACGTCACAATCACCATAATTAAAAAGGAGTATTTCACAACAGCAAGGGATTTGTGGCGTTAATAGGTGTATTTGCGAATTGATTCAGCATATTAAATAAAATGGTACCTCACTACAGAACACAATAAAAATCTAATTTTTCGTTAACTACTTAAATATCGAATCTTCCTATTTATAACCATTGTATTTTAAGAATCCATTTTGAATGATTTTGACTCAATGTATCGTTTGATCATTGCGCATGTGAAATAATACTATTTTCTAAACATTATTGACGATGTTTATAGCTGTCGTTTGACACTTGACTCCCGTTCAATTCTACCAAAAACATAGATCTTAACTACTTCAAAAAGGAATATTTACAAATATATTTTCTACAGAGATAGATACTGCAGTAAATTCAAGCAAAGCCCAAAGCAATTAAAACATGACTATCCCCAAATCAATTAAAACATGACTATCTCAGCAGCAAGTATTATTGTTGTGTATGTAATTAGGTGTTCTCCAAATTTAAAAGGCATATATCTCACAAAAGATCTCAACCGTCCATTCTTTCCAAAATACATTCACTAAGATGAGCAACCTGAAACAGCATATCCTTGTTTACGCAAATGAGAAGCCATACCGTTAAGAATTTGCTCCATGTCATTCAGTTGGAAAGGAAAGCCTATGGTCTGTGAGTGTGTAAAGAATGCTGTTTCTGAAGTACGCAATAATGTTTGTTTTGATTCGTTCATTTGGTGACACTGTTGCCGTGGCAACAGTAACAAACAAGTGAAGAATGAAATGTTTCGAATTGGATTGAGAATAAGATCTAATTTTAAAGAGAAATAATGTATGCTCTATGGATACTATATTTTCGTTTATTAGGTATAAAGATCAAATACTGAAAAGGAAAATCAAATTATTGGACATGTGCGGAGACATACAAACGTTTGACTTTCCTTTCTCCACAAATATATAATGGCAATTGAAGATGTTTTTCTTTCTTGCAAGCAACAAAGTCGTTTCATGATGTATCCGGGCTTCGTGTTGGTAATATAATAAATAAATGAATGAATAAATTTACCATACATGGGAAGGAGTGTATAAAATACATAAAATATGTAATTATATTTAAGAATGCGAACCATTGCCTATTAGTGTACACGCCTGGGCTATCTTTCCAGCAATGCAAGTTAATATCTTGTACTTTCATTGTGGTTCTTTTTCTTCTTAGTTTCCAAATTTCCGCGTGCTTTGATGGCACTTAAGGTGATGACGCATCGATGTTGCTGACAACCCATCGTCAGCAACATCGATGCACCAACCCACAAGCTAGCGCAATATGTTGCACATGCTCTTCAACTCTTCGCCAGAAAAACTGACTTTTTTGCTAAAACTTCCATGGATTTCATTCAGATTATTCGGAATGCTGAAGTCCAAGAAGTCAACATGCTGGTGACCTTTGATGTAATCTCCTTGTTCACAAATACGCCCATTGATGACTCCATGCTACTCATCAAAAACCTCACCTCACTGGGATTAGCTAAGGATTAACTTGGACCTCGCAAATTCTGCCTCCGGAACTCATGCTTCCTTTAAAATGATAAGCACATTGAACATCATTAAAGTGCAGCCATTTGATCACCCCTCTCTTCCATACCCACCAACATTTTCATTGAGATCTCTCAGCTGAAGGCAATGGTCTTACCCAAAGAAACCAACCCGTAGTAATAGTGGTTCTTTTTGCACCACTTTTTACAACATTTAAAACCTCAATCCAATTTTGATAAATACATCAATGTATAAAAAAACACATAAATAGTTAAAAACAAAATTATTTAAAAATAAAGAAACGGAAACTCAAGTTGTCCGTTCAGGGCAGTTTCCTTTAAAAACTCGGAAACCTTACCAACAGAGTTGGAGTCCGATCCTAAACTATTGCTTAAATTACCTCTTATTTTAAAAAAGGTATCTGGCCTTTTATAATTTATTTCTGAGTCACAATCAGGCGCAAGTTACAAACATTGCAGCAAGGTTGCACTTTTGTCTCCATGAAGAGTGTGTGAGGGCTAAGTGCCCTATTCTCAGGCTCGTGATCCTGACCTCTTCCCTCTGAATGTTCCAGATGGAAGAGGGCGCTGTCAAAACAACCAAATTTATGGCCTTAAGTTCCTTGTTTTGCAAGAATCACCAAGCTTCCTTCCACTGGTTCAGAACCAAATTCTGCAAGGCAGCCCCGACGTCTACCACAGGAAGCAATGTTGAGTCTGTTTTGAGATTGACCAAGGCTTCCTTTCCTGCTTTGCCAGCTTTTTCAATGCCTGGTATTCCCACATGACCAGCAGTCTATATAGAGGATACCTACTTCCCCTTTATCTGAAGGGACCACAGGGTATAATAGATCTCCTGAACCATCAGGTGCATTGATGACAAGACCGGTATGGATTATAGGGAAAAAAAAAGATTGCGAACATATGAGAGAAGAGCCATTACATTCTCTTATGTCTTTTAGGGCCCTTTTGATAGCTGACAGTTTGGCTGTGAACCCCTCAATCATCTCTTAACTCTCTCCCAACCTCCGATCAACACCCTCCGCCACCCTCTGGAGAACACTCTCCCTCAATCAATGACCAATCATCAACCGCAAATACAAGAACTGCTCTATTGAGCATAAGTACGAAACTTCACTCTCCTACTGACAGTAAAACCCTTATTAGCATCATCACCAATGACCTTATACCAGCCCTTCCTCAACTTGTAAATGGTGCCCATTTCACAAATAAACAACCACTTCCTTAAAGTTTTACAATGGAACATAAATGGCATAAAAAACAAAAAAAGAGCTAAACCTCCTAATAACAAATCATTATCCAGACATCATCCTTCTTCGAGAAACCAAAAATAAAAATAGCCAAACATTTAATTGTCCAAATTACTCTATAATCAGAAGAGATAGAGCCAATGATCCTGGTTGCGGGGTCATGATCCTATCCAAAACTAACCTACTCTTTACATAACTTCAACCCCCACCCACCCAAAAACTGGAACTTGCTGGAATAGCAATAAAAGGAGTTACTGGGACCCTTAACATTTGGTCAGCCTACTTTCCACCTTCATCCTCAAAGTCAGACGCCCCTGGCTTATCAGCGCTCTCATCCCTACTGCACCCAAAGCTCATAAAAGGTGGTGAGTTAAACGCCAAACATTCTGCCTGGGGTTGCAAAACCACTATCACACGAGGGCGAGCCCTTCATAAGCTCCTAATTACCAAAAATATTGCAATTCACTCACCGCCTTTCGCTACCCTCTTCCATCATCACCCCCACTCCTCCAATATCCTGGATGTAGTTCTATTATCCGCAGATATCGCATTCCAAATCCTTAACCTATATAACTCAGCCTCGGACCACTGCCCCATATTTTACTGCGTTCCTACACTCCTCCATACAACCAGAACCAACTAGAAGAGTTAACTGGAAACTATTTAAAGAAAACTGCTTGGCCATTAATCTTGTCCCATCTCCTGCTAGCAATCCAGACAGCATAGAGAAAGCGGCTCAAGATTTTACAAGCACCTTAACCAAAATCATTCATCGCTCTTGCTTCCCTCCTTCTCCGACCTCCATCGCTGGTGCCACACTACCTCAAGATATTTTGCGCATAACTTCCCTTAGAAACAAGGCCAGAGCCCTCATGGCAACGCACTCATCTCCGCCAAGATAAAATCGGCTTCTGTGCACTTCGAAACCTTGTAACATCCAAAACTAGAACAAATTGGGAAAAAACTTGGCAGGAGAAAATAAGTTCACTCTCACATAACGACAATTCGGTATGGACCCTAGCCCACTGTCTGCGAAGGAAAAAGGTACCCATCCCGCCAATACCACATAATGGGAGAGCACCATACGATGACTGCGACAAAGCAAATACCTCTGCCGACTCCCTCGATTGCATTTTAAAAAACCATAATACATCATCGTTGGATTTAGAAGCATTGAACAGCGTCTCTTGCCTGTCACTTTGCCCATTCCACATATTCCCGGAAATTACTTCTCATGGACTTTACTCCATTTGTTGCGTGGACATAGTAGGGTTGGGTTCGTGGAATCAAAGAGGGGCTTTCATTGCAAAACATTTATTGGACTTACTACACAAGGAGTCCGGCCCGGAAGGAAAGAGGAAGCGCAGAGACAACTGCAGGTTCTGCCTCCGTAAGAGATTTCCACAACCTTTAGTGTCTTCAGTCACTGTTCTGCTTTGCTTATAGAGCAGTTTCTTGCAAGGGCTCTTGCGTAGCCCTTACACTGCGCCTTTCCAGCCTCCAAGGCTACTAAGGCGGGAAGAATTCTTCTGCATTTTCAGTCGTTTGATTTATTCCCGCTCAGAGCAGCCTTGGCTTCTTCTTTGCCAGAAGGGTGTCTTGCTCGTCTTGGGATGCTATGGGGCGCTTGTAGCGGTCCCATGGCCAGACCCTTATGTCGCCAACCCGGAGAATTACTTTTACTTCCGCTTCTGCCGCTTTTATGAAGAATTTTCCAGATATTCTAGGCAGAAGGACGTCCAGGGTTTCCAGCTATTCGTCTTCGTGCATCTCGGAAACGCGGGCGTAACGACCGCGTGCCATGATGTAATGAAGAGCAGAATTCTGCACCACCTGAATGTGAGCGAGACTCGTTCGCGACACTCCTGACCATACCGGAGCAGCGTACGTGATGACAGGCAGCACGCACGCTTGGTACAGTCTACGCTTCGTGTCCATACTCAGGACCGGCGGGCGGATAATCGGCCGGAGCCGATTAAGGGCCGCGAATGCCTTTCTACGTAAACGAAGCGTTTGGGCGTTGCAAAGGAGTTTCCGGTCCATCAGCACTCCGAGGTAGGTAACTTCGGATTCCAACGGTAGGGCGACTCCATTCACAGTTAGGTTCACTCCTGGCAGCCGAACATTTCCCGGATGGAAGATGATCGCCTTCGTTTTCTGTGAGTTAACAGCAAAGCGCCATCGGCGGTACCATTCTAGGAGATCCGCCACAGCGCTCTTCAGTCTTCGCACCGCGGTCACCTTCTGCCAGGAGCAGCACAGGAGGGCCGTATCGTCGGCATAGAGAGACAGGATCTCGAGGTTCCCACGTGGAGTTGGAATGTCGTGGGAGTAGATATTGTAAAGCAGTGGTCCGAGGACTGATCCCTGGGGCACGCCGGCGGAGATCCGACGCACCATTGAATTCGCCCCGAGCCATTGCACGGTGAACGTCCTGTCTCTCAAATAGGAGTGAACCATCCGAACAATCCAAGGTCGGAAATGGAGTCGTCTCATCGTCAACAAGAGAGCCGGATGCCAGACGCGATCGAACGCCTTACTGACGTCGAAGAAGGCCCCAGCAACCGCCCTATTCCTGTTGAAGCTGTCCGTGATGAAATCCGCCGCTCGCACCAGCCGATGGACTGTGGAAGGCTGCGCACGGAAACCAAACTGCTCCTCCGGGAGGATGTCATTCTCCCGGACGAAATCAGTCAGCGGCCGTTGCAGCAGTCGCTCGAATATCTTACCGAAGCCGTCGAGCAAGAGGATAGGCCGGAATTCTCCGGGACCCACCTCCAATTTCTGCGACTTTGGCCGGCAGACGATTCTCGCTCTTCTCCAAGTGGTCGGGAAGTAGAAAATCCTGACACAGCCATTTAAGAGCTTTGTCAGGGACCTCACCGCCGCCTTTGGAAGCTCCCGAATGACCACATTGGGAATGTTGTCGCTTCCGGGGGCCTTCCTCGTGCGGAGGCGACGTATTGCCTCTTTGACGTCCTTCTCGTCGAATCTCGGAATTTCCGAGGCGTCTTTCAGATCGGCGTCTCCGGCTCTTTCAAACGCCTCGATTTCTTCTTCAATCTCGGCAGAAGCGGAATTCCCAGGATTGGGTGAAAAGCTGCAGACCAAGTGATCAGCGAGCAGTTCCGCCTTCTCCATGGGAGATCGTGCCTCCCTGTCTCCGTCGGTAATAATCGGGTCCTGTCTTTGAGGGGCCCGCAGCCTCCGGCATATCTTCCACACCGACGGCAGGTCCTCGTTGCCGTGTTCCGAAAGGAGCTCCTCCCGCAGGTGCGCCTCCCAGTGGTCCGATCGGACCTCCCGGAGGGCATCCTGTACCGCTACTTTGAGCTCTGAGAGCTGCCTTCTCACATCCGCTGTACGATATTCCTGCCATTGGCGCCGCACGTTGTTTCGCCGCGCAATGAGGCCTCTAACCGCCGCTGGAAGTGGAACCCGAAGATACGAGTTCCGTTGTTCCTTAAGCGGTATCGAGGCCTTCATTGCGCCGTCTATTGCAGAGGTGAGGTGGCTGACCATTTGATCGGCCATCTCCGGTGAAGTCGGCTCCAGTGGCTCTCTTGGCAGCTCCTCAGCGATGACGTTGCGGAAACTGCTCCAGTCGGCCGACGACAGATCCAATCGCCGGGTGGAAGACAGCACTGGGATTCGGCTCCCCACTGCCAGGATGATCGGGTTGTGGTCCGACGACAGTTCCACGCATGTGTACAAACTCAGGGACGTCCTTACATTGTGAGCAATCGCAATGTCTAAAACTTCCCCTCGTTCGTGCGTGGGTATCGCCGGTCCTAAGATGGTTAGGCCTTTTGCATCTGCTAGCTGACGCAGGGATTCTCCTCTCGGGTTCGAGGACCGTGAATTCCAAGTAAGATGCTTGGCATTTAGGTCCCCCAAGATGACCGATGGTCCGCTGTCCCCCGAAAGGTACTGGATGAGATCCGGATCCCAAGGTTTCCCGGGTGGGAAATACAGAGATGGGACCCGGAGCCATCCTCCTCTTGTCCGTACGTCCACCGAAACAGCCTCCGCATGCGGGTGAGAAATCTCTCGACATGCTCGGTGCTCGATGGACCTGTGGACGAGGATGGCAGCACCTCCTGAGGTTCTAAGTTGTGGGCGCCTGGCATCCCTGTACGCCCTATAGATGGTCCAGCCAGGTAACCTCCAGGCGTCCGTTGGCCGAAGGTGTGTCTCATTGACAGCGGCGACTATGGCTCCCTTCTCCTGGAGGAACGCCCGTAATTCCTCGCGTCGGCGAAGAATTCCGTTGGCGTTCCATTGCGCAAGCAGGACGGGTCGTTCAGCCATGGTTGGTTGAATTTCCGATCCTGCTGCGCACCAGCTCTTCCAGGAGTGAGAGGAGAAGTTTGCCCTGCGTCGAGGTGACGAGTTTCTTCAAGGTGCATGCAATAACGGCAATGGTCTGCCATAATTCCTGGTCCTCTCTGTCTGGTGTCAGCGAGGACTCTGCGGAAACTGGAGACTTATCAGTTGATGTCCGCTCTCTCCGTTTTTCCAGTTTCTGGCTTGGTTTTTCGCCTTCTTCACTTGCCGTTTGGAGGGTGTTCCCAAGCGCCCTCTGGGTTGGCATCGTAATGGCTTTTCCTTCTTTCCCGGTGGCGATCGGGGATTTCTTCTTCTGCTTCTTTTTCTCCTTCTTCCCTTCGGAAGAAAAAGGAAGGGTCGCTTCTTTCGGAGGGAGGCTGTCGGGGGGTGACGAGTTCCCCTTGTTGGCCTCTCCTACGGCTGGCGCTGGTGGTGGTTCTCGGACCGCCTCAGCATCCCTGGGTGGATCTGTGATATCCACCTCCATGTTCCCCTCTTCTCCGGAGAGAGCCTGAACCTTGTCCTGAGAAGGGCCCTTCAGGATTGCTCCGTAGGTTGTAGCGTGATCGACTTGTCGGAATGGGTTTTTTCCCGGTTCCGCTGCCGGTCTCTTGGGCGCCTGCTTCCCTGGTGCTGGCTTGCGTGCGTTGGCGTGTTGTCGCCGCTCAGCCTCCTGAAAGGCGGGACACCGGCGAGAGACGGCCGCATGAGGTCCTCCGCAGTTCGCTCAGATGGCATCATCTCCCCTTCCTCGGGAGCATTCCTTGACTGCGTGTGCTCCAGCACAGCGCAGGCAGCGTTTCGCACACCAGCAAGCTATGCCGATGTGTCCAAACCGCATGCAGTTGCTGCAGTGGAGTTGACCTCTGTCTCCACGGTAACGCTCCACAGTGACGTAGCGGTGGCAGAGCTGGCGGATGTCCCCGGGGGCGATGGCCGATGGAGTCTTTACCACGTTCGCTACGTGGCGATCTATGGGGACCGGTTTTCCGTCCTCCGTGACCGTAAGGCGACGTACGCTACGAATTTCGTATCCGAGGGATCTGAGTCCCTCGGATACCTTTTCGACTGCTATCCATCGAGAGATACCCTTGATGAACAGCTTCATCCCTGGCACCCTTTCAATGGGCTGCGAGTGGTGTTGGATTTTCTTGTTCTGCAGCAAGGAGAGTGCCTTTTCATGCCCCTCTCTGTTGGAGGTGATGATCCGGATTAAAGCTCTTCGAACTTCCAAGCTGAAAGCATCACCTATGTCGCCCGACAGCTGGTCAATCAGTCCCTGGACGTCGGTGACCCCATAGACGACGATAGGCGGTGGTCGCAGCGTCTTAGGTTCCGGTGCCGGTAGAGGTGTGGCTTCCGGGACGGCTGCGTCGTTCGTCAGAAGCGGTTTCCTTTTCTTCCTCTTGGAAGAAACCAAGGTAAATCCGTCGTCGCCTTCCCCCTCCTCTGTGCTCAGCGCAAGCTCCGCCCTATCGTCTCCTTGAAGATTCGGCATCCGCGTAACCGCGGAATCTTCTGGCTTCTGGTTCCTTCCAGATGCCTTCTTTCGCTTGACGCCGCCTGCGGTGTCCTTCACCACCTGGCCCTGTAAAGGGCCGAGGTCTGCTGTTGCCTCCGTTGTCCCGCTTCGGGCCTTCGTCTCCTCCAAGCACTGCGACGGGCTGAGAGCCAAGGCTTCAACACCTGATGATGAATTTGCCGAAGGCTTAGATACCCCCGGCAAAACAGCTGGAGGTTCTTTGCCTTGCGGACGATTATTCCCACGCTGTGTAATTCCCTTCGTGGACATGAAGTCTCCGAAGGAGTTGGCACGACGGTGCGTCTTCCTCCTCACCTGGACCACCGGAAAAGCAGAGTTGCTAGAAGACATCCGAAGAAAGTAGTAGGCTCTCGTCTGATGTCTCCTTGATTCTGGCAATCAAGTTGGGGCGCTCGGGGTTTATATATGAATTCCCGGGTACAAAGACCGGGCGCCGAACTCCGTATCATTAGCGGAAGGGGAGAGAGCAGGTTAACCTCGGTAGTGCGTGACTGTGTCCAGCCACTGTTCGCCAAATTTGCTATCGCGGATTCGGCGAAAAGGACACTAGCTCGCATGAGTCCTTCTAGATGTCCGAGCATCATGTCCCCGCGACATTGTGTATTGAGACTGCCATCTACTTGGCTTTTCCGAAACATCAGAACTAGCATCATGTCCCCGCGACATCACCCCGGCTTTGAAATCAAACTGTGAGCCCCTTAGAAGTCAACCTTGCTTTCTCCGCTGTTGTCTCTACGCTTCCTCTTTCCTTCCGGGCCGGACTCCTTGTGTAGTAAGTCCAATAAATGTATAGCAAGGAAAGCCCCTCTTTGATTCCACGAACCCAACCCTACTATGTCCACGCGACATATTGGTGTCAGGTGTGGGGTGGCGGAGTCTTGGAGCGGCTTATTTAAATGCAACTTGCCTTCCGTCCATCATGCTTCATTCGTTTGATTGAATTTCGATTTAAGAAGTAGTTACGCGTAATGCCAAAAGGAAACTAACCCCATTTTTTTAACGAGAATCGGTTATATTGCTAACATATGGCGAATGAATTTTGTCCTAGCCGTATTGTCTTTAAATCATAATGAATTTCGGTGGCAAGGGCACGTATGGGCGCTTTGGCGAATCTCTGCCTTGGGAGCGTGATTTATCACCAAACAATACGAACGTAATTGATTTCACTTCCGCTGTTTATATGATAGAAAGCGCCCCTGTTTCCCCTCCGACGATGCAACAAACATTTTCAGCACATCACATTCATTTAATTCCGAGTGTTAGCGGTGATGGGGACGTAAGCATCGAGGAACAATCTTAAGTTAGTGAGTCATCTTAGCGGGTGGAGTGAGAATCAGACCTTCAGCGTAGCACGGCTGCGTCTGAGCGGTACCGCTGCCGAATTCATTAAGTCAAATCCTCATGTTATTGAGTCTTATGAACTTTTTTCTAAACTAATGAAAAAGCGCTTCATTCCCAAAATTTCACTCGTCTCCGTTGAAAGAATGTTCACAAGCTGTTTGCAACGCCCCTTGGAAAGCGTGAACGAGTATTCTTCCCGTCTCAGGGAATTGGGACGAAAACTAAGAGATGCTTTTCTAGACCCAGACTCACAAGCGACAGGAATTATGCTCGAGAACCGCCTCCTCTCACAGTTCTTGGTCGGACTTAGGGAAAAATTGGGCGATTCGTGCTAGTGCGCAACCCATGAACCATGCAAGAGGCTGAGGAATTTGCTAACCTAGAGGAATTCAATGCTCGTAATCACTCAGGCGTTAGGGAAGTAAACTTCTTGCAGAACCATGACTTTGATATGCCCGTGCGCAGTCCTAACGTGAAGACACCGACAACCTTTCCGTACAGTGACCCGACACGATATTTCACAACGAGTCATGATCAACCCCATCTCGAGCCAATCTTAAACCCCACTGTGAGCCCTAGTCTTTCGGATCAAGTGCACGCAATCCAGGTTAATGTACACACGAAGCCTCCACAGTCTAGACTGCCGGTGGGTGGAGGGAACGTAACTAATGCGCCTCGGACTTGTAATTACTGTAAAAAGGTGGGACACATCGCGCGCTATTGCCGTACAAAACCCCGCGCATGTTATAACTGTGGGGAAGGGAGCCATGTCAGTAAAGATACCCGCTGATGATTTGCGGCGTGTGCAAGCAAGCGGGCCATCGCCCGATAGATTGTCCCACCCCCACCCAAAAGCGAGATCAGGGAAACGCGGCCACCCCGGCCGGCAGGTCGGGGACGAATTAGTGCTCGTCGTAGCACCAGAAGTCGGCTTCACGGTCTCGGTTACAGTACTAGGTAGAGTGTATTCCTTTTTAGTGGATACCGGTGCCGCTGTGAGTATTATGCAGAGTACAAGTTTCCCTTTTGGAAACCTAAAAATTGACGACTATTCCTCCCCTGTGAGAAGTGCCTCCGACCATGCGCTCGCCACATTAGGGCAATGCAACATACCTTTCATTATCGATGGAGAAGTTTACCCTCACGATACATTGATTGCAAATCTAGGGAAAGTACCGTATGACGGTATCCTCGGACTAGACTTCATGGTAAAATACGGAAGTAGCATTTCGAGCGGAGAAGGTAAAATGAAAATAACAGAAGGGCACGAAACCATGTTAAAATCAGGTTACTCAAAACAGAAAATTTCCGCTGTATTTTTAGAGGACATAATTTCATGTGATGATATCCAAGCAGTGCCTAAAACACCGAGTAATGAATCTTTCAAAGAGGATAACGCCAGCAGAAGCTCAAAGGATAAAGTGAATGATGGACTCGTGGCTGTTGATGATTCGCTTAATATTAATTGGGAAGAGTTGAGTGATGATATATTAGTGCCGTCAGGAATCTAAGTCACAAGCACCGGTTTGCTTGGGGACATTTTTGGGGATACTGAAGATGTCTTGGTTGAGGCCACTCACTCTAGCGGGACAGAAGGACGAGTAACCTGTACGCGAGAAATTTTTAATGGAGCAAATCTAACTGTTGGGCAGAAAGGCGAATGTAAAACGTCAGTTGTTGAAAGCGATCCATCCGTAGTCCATGCAGAAAGTAATTGCGGGACAGAAGGACGAGTAACCTGCACGCAAGAGAAAGCGTCGCATGAAGTTACATTTGTTGATACAATTAAAATTCCTCCACGCTCAGTTATATTGACGAGAACAAAGATTCAGGACTATTATGGCGAGGATATCATTATTCAGGGAAGGGAGGGAGATGTATTAATACTTCCAGTTCTAGCAACCGTCTCCCCCGATGGTGTAATACCTTTGTTGTTGTGTAACACACGGCCCGAACCAAAGATGTTAAGAAAAGGGTCCTTATACAGTTTCAACATTTTTTCAGAAAGTCATGAATTGCTAGCTGTAAATTCGATTGAAACAGAAACCCCAGAAATGTGGCCCGAGCACCACTCCACCGCTGAGTTACTGTCACTATTCTCGTTTTCTGATACTCCAAATGAAGCGGCTGACTCTTTAAAGCAACTTTTACTAGAGTATGCATATATTTTTATCCACGGGGATATTAAATTGGGATGCACCAACCTGGTACAGCACACCATAGATGTGGGAGATTCCAAACCCATTAAAAAGTCTCCATATCGCGTCCCTCATTCTCAAAGATAAACTCTTAAGGAGGCCATCGGGGATATGCTTGATCTGGGAGTCATATCTCCATCTACCAGTCCATGGTCTGCTCCTCTGATTCTAGTAAGGAAAAAGCATTTTCCAGGCGAACCTGTCAAGTATAGGCCTTGCATTGACTATCGCGCTCTGAACGCCGTCACTAGAAAGGAAGTATTTCCACTGCCAAATATGGACGAAATATTCGATCAGTTAGGAGGGACAAAATATTTCAGTTGCCTAGATTTATCGCAAGGTTACTGGCAAGTTGAAGTAGACGAAAAAAACAGGGCACAAACCGCTTTTAGCACTCCAGACGGACACTACGAGTGCAACAGGATGGCATTCGGCCTTTCGAACGCGCCTTCCACATTCATGCGTCTTATGACAACCGCACTAGATGGAATGATCAATCGAGGAGTTTTGTTCTATCTCGACGACATATTACGGCATGTGGAGAGCATGGAAAAACACATACTAGGCTTGAGAGATATTTTTTCAAGACTGAGGAAAGCGAATTTGAAACTGAAACCACAAAAATGTGAATTCTTCCAAACACGAGTGAAATTCCTCGGTCACGTCGTTTCCGCTAATGGGTTGGAACCCGATGAAGAAAAAATACATGCAATAAGCAGTTTTCCAGCACCACGTAACGTTAAGCAACTGCAATCGTTCCTTGGGTTAGTGGGATATTACAGGAAATTTATTTTGCATTTTGCTCAATTTTGGAGTCCTCTTACCTCGCTAACAAGGAAGGATACGGACTTTATTTGGGAAAGAGAGCAACAAGAATCTTTTGAAAAATTAAGGGCTTGTCTCACGAGTCAACCCGTATTGCGATTCCCTGACTTTTCGAAAGAATTCATTTTGACCACTGACGCTTCTTCCGTGGCGATTGGAGGAGTGCTGTCGCAGAATTTTGAAGATGGCGAGCATATGATAGCATGCGCCAGCAAGCAGTTGACACAGCAGCAAAAAGCATACTCCGCCACTGAACTTGAGTGTTTGGCGGTCGTACATATGATTAGAAAGTTCAGAGTATATCTTTTAGGCCGTCCGTTCACTTTAATCACTGATCATAGCCCGCTCCGATGGCTACTTGCCCTTTCCGAGCCGAAACCCAGACTGGTTAGGTGGATAATGGAGCTCACCGAATACTCGTTTACAATACAGTAAAAAGCAGGAAAAGATATTCCGCACGTAGACGCTCTCTCCCGCGTAGTGAACCCAATAGTAAATGCCCTCCATCAAGACACGGAATACGAGCCAGTTTGGGATAAAACCAAGATTGCGCAAGAACAGTCAATTTGTCCGGAACTTCGACCACTGCGTACGCTAGCGGAAGAACGAAACCCCAACTATCTCTTAGACGAGCATGGAGTACTCTATAAAATCCACGTTAAGACCCCCGATCCACTATACACCATCTGTGCACCCGTAAGCATGAGAGATTACATATTACAAATATGCCATGACAGCCCCCTTGCAGGACATCTAGGAATAGACAAAACATTAAATATTGTGCAAAGACATTTTAATTGGCCCGGGCTTTACGCCGACACTCGAAATTACCTTAGTAATTGCGTGAGCTGCAAGAAACGAAAGGGAAGAAAGGAAAGAATACCTATTCAACCTGTCACCGAAGCGTCATATCCGTTCGAGAAAATTGCTTTGGATATAATTGGTCCATTAAAAGTATCCAATAGAGGCAATCGCTACATACTATCATGTCAAGATTATCTTACGAGGTATCTTGAGGCCATACCTATCATCGATCAATCCGCAGAAACTGTAGCTCGAGCCTTCGTAGAGCAGATCATTTGCCGTCATGGGGTGCCAGCCACCCTTCTCACTGACAGAGGTGCCAATTTCACATCACAGCTTATGAGGCGAATTTGTGATCTATTGAAAGTAAAGACAATTTTTACCTCCCCTTACAATCCCGCTTCCAATGGTAGGCTGGAGAGGGCGCACCAATCTTATGCCGCCGTTATTTCTCACTATGTCAACCAAGACCACTCGGATTGGAACGATCAACTAAATTTTGCATTATTTGTGTACAGAAATAGCAAACTCCTGCTTACCTTTTATATGGGAGGGAATTGGATATGCCTTGGGATGATGTCTTACGACCCCTCCTACCGTGTTACACGGAGGTACCCCCGTACGATCACGTTTTGCAACGCCGGCTCCAAATCGCGCGCGCGCAAGCGGCAAAGAATAACAAGCGTAACATACAAAATGAGCATTATAAATACAATAGGAACTTACGGTTGCCGCCTATTCTTAACGGGCAACTCGTGTTGCTGCGCAACTTGGTACTTACGCCCGGGCAGTCAAAAAAGTTTACTTCGAAGTGGGTTGGCCCCTACAAGGTAGTCAAAGTTAGAAGTAAGGTGACCTTTGACAATGAGAATATCCGGGACGGGAGGATTCTGACAGCGCACCACAGGAATTTGCTTCCACAACCACCAGAGCCCGAACCGCCACCTAATTACGCACAAGCAGGACGCGTGATTGACGAGTTCGAGACTGAGCAAGGCGCCCAGACCAACCATAATCAAGTCCACATTCCGCAGCCAGATAAAATAAACAATGGTTCACCGACCGACCCTCCTCAAGGGCAAAATCTCCAAAATCATCCTCCATCGTCAGAAATATTTTATCACTTGCGGCCCCTGCCCGGGAGGATACGCTCTTAATTCACCCTACTTCCCTCCCTTGTATCTGCCTATTAGGTATGGCCCGAGTAATAGCAGTAAGACAATTGCTACGGAGAAAGAAGGTAGCAAGGAAGAACAAAGAATTGTTTGGCGAGACACCTCCAATCTACGACCGCCTTCCGGCGGCCGATGGCCACTCCTGGTGGGATGAAATCCCACCTTTTTCGCCTCCAGCCCAGGCGGATGGACCACCGCCCACACCGGGTCGCTTCCCTTCTCCCGTGCGACAACACCTGGGTGGCGGTGATGAGTATTGGAGTGCCTTCCGGTATCTACAGCATGGGGAAGGGCAACGCAGCCAGCCAATGTATTCCGCAGGAGATGGAGAGGGTCTAGCTCCAGCGTCACCAACCCAGGGAAGAAACTACTCCTGGTGGGATGAAACCCCACCGTTTTCGCCTCCAGCCCAGGCGGATGGACCACCGCCCACACCGGGTCGCTTCCCTTCTCCCGTGCGACAACACCTGGGTGGCGGTGATGAGTATTGGAGTGCCTTCCGGTATCGACAGCATGGGGAAGGGCAACGCAGCCAGCCAATGTATTCCGCAGGAGATGGAGAGGGTCTAGCTCCAGCGTCACCAGCCCAGGGAAGAAACTACTCCTGGTAGGATGAAACCCCACCGTTTTCGCCTCCAGCCCAGGCGGATGGACCACCGCCCACACCGGGTCGCTTCCCTTCTCCCGTGCGACAACACCTGGGTGGCGGTGATGAGTATTGGAGTGCCTTCCGGTATCTACAGCATGGGGAAGGGCAACGCAGCCAGCCAATGTATTCCGCAGGAGATGGAGAGGGTCTAGCTCCAGCGTCACCAACCCAGGGAAGAAACTACTCCTGGTGGGATGAAACCCCACCGTTTTCGCCTCCAGCCCAGGCGGATGGACCGCCACCCACGCCGGGTCGCAGTCTCTCAACACCGGAGATCCCGCCCAACGAAGAGAGAGGAGGGGATTCCTCTCCTGCCTCCTCACCCTTCGACGGACAAAGCAGTCCACCAACCGCTGTCGTGGAAGCCGGTGAATACTTCACAAACTCCAACTTGCCCCCCCCTCCCCATTGTGTTCAAAACTGCAGTTTCAAATTTAACATTGGAAGATTCAGCGCCTCGTCCCCCAGCCGGAATTGAAAAAAGGAGGGAATACCCCCCGTCGCGGAAAGAGCATAAGCGTAGGCGACGTATTCTCAATAAAAGACGGAAAAGACAATTAATCCAACAAAATAAAGGAGATCGCGAGATCGCCATGTGAGCTCTGCGACCGCATTAACTATATATTCTAATCTAACCTTTAATTTCCTCCTTATAGAAACCATGGAACTCCTTACCGTACAGACTGTGTGTCTAGTGACAATAGGACTGTAGAGTGGAGGAAACACCTCTGGTCTGCTTTTCGTCCCGAAAGGACCATTGTACTTCATAGTGAGTGAATGGATAGTGAACATAGACCTTCACATACCTCAGCTAACAGCTGCAGTGGACATAGTTAAACGACAGAACACCCAATTCCATGAGATTAATTTAAAATTAACAGCACAACCAAACGCGAGCATGTTTTTTCACTTTGCTAATATCTCTTTTTTAATATGATTTGCTATATCTAACAAAGTGTACGGTTCAACTTAAACAATTTGGAAAGGCAATTAGAAATGTTAATTGGAGCCACCGAAGCAACTCGTAAGGGCAGAGGATTGTTTGACGTGGTCGGTTACGGACTGCATTACTTTACAGGCACGGCGACCGACCATCAGATACAAACATTAGATAAGAAAATAGAAGGGTTATCCATTCGCACCGAACATGCCCTAAATGCGCGATATACATTTCTGTCCAACGCATCCAATACACTTAAAAGACATGATTTCTTCGACAGGGAAAGCCCTAGAACTCATGCAAAAAAAAATATAGAAAAGAGTATCAAAGCATATACTGAGACTATAGCTTCAACAAAATACGCTTTTAAAGTCTTCAGCTACAGCCATACCGCTTTTATTGCCCTCATTCGCCACATCGCTGAACTGCAACATGAGATAGACCTTGTCAAGGCTAAAGTGCGACTCGCCGAGGCTGGGAAGTCCATACCTTCCCTACTCCCTCCCAGCCAGTTCCAGGGTATCCTGAAAAGTATTTCCGGAGCGCTGCTGCCCGATTGGTCGCTCCCCCGCGATCTGGACCACAAAATCGCGATCATGTACGACATTGCTAGCGTGAGAGTGATCCGGCGGATGGGCGACATCAAATTACTCATAATACTGCCGTTGACGCAAAAGGGAATGAGTTTCAAGGTGTTGCGAGCGCTACCTTTCCCGACCACCGATGGTGGGAATAAATCTGTCCTCATACAGCCTGACTCGCCTTATCTGGCCGTCTCAACGGAACAGAGCAACTTTGTACTCTTACCCTACGACTACTCACAGCAATGTAGAACTGAAAGCATGATCGTGTTTCCTCAGGCTTACCCAATACTAACTCATAACTCCCGCTCCTGTAACATTGCCATTTTTCTCCGGAAAACAAAACTCATAAAGCAGAACTGCCAGATAGGATTAGCTCAGTCTCCATTTGCAATGTTTATCAAGGGCGAAACGCCTGGAAAGTGGCGCTTTAGCCTCAGTAGCGTCACCGAATTAACTATCGACTGCCCTCAACAATACTCCAAGTTATCCATCAGTAAGCAAGGCACCCTAACTCTTGCATCTGGGTGTTCGGCCAGCGATGGAGTAAATTACATACCCGCCTTAACTGAATTCCAAAGTGTAAGTACTTCCTTGCAAACAAATATTTCCACTGCCAATGATAAATGAAAGTGTTATTGATGACCGATACCTGAACCTGGCAAGTAACGACGCCAACCTTGAGCACCTCTTACAGTCGATCGCAAAATTAGATACTCATGACGTACCCACCGTATCCCTGTCCGATATAGAAAGAAACGTTAATTCCCTGTCCCCCCTGGGTTTGGACATAAAGCGCGCTCATTACGTAGGAATCTCGTCTTTTGTGGTGCTCTTGAGCTCTACCGGATACGCTGCAAAATGCTTTTCCTGTGGGTGCGCGGGCCACATAGCTCGCGATTGTCGCTCTAAAACTCGAGCTTGTTTTAACTGCGGAGCAAGGAGACATATTTCCCGAGACTGTCCCCCGCTATGCATCGGAATATGTAAGGAAGTTGGCCACCTTCCAATTAATTGTCCAGAGCGCTCAAACCAAATGGCCTCGGGAAACGGGATGACCCCGACCAGCGGGTTGGGGAAGACCTCATCCTATCCATCACTCCAGTGAAAGGAATGACGATTAGCGTGGATATTATAGGAAAATTACGTCACTACCCCTATCCCTCCGAGTTAACCGATATCATTTAACTCGCCAAGATTATTTCACAAGATATCATGAAGCCTTTACGATTCCAGATCAATCGGCCCAAACAGTAGCAGGATTTTTTGTCGAGCACATAATTTGCCGTCAGGGTGTGCTTAAATATTTACTGGCACACAGAAGTGGAAACTTCACTTCGGAACTAATGAAAACCGTTTGCAGGGAACTGAAAATAAAATCTATCTTCACTTCTATCCATATAACCCCGCCTCAAATGGTCGTCTAGGGCATGCACACCATTCCTTTGCTTCCGTGACTCCCCATTATGCAGCCCAAGACCACTCTGATTGGGACGAACAACTGGGCTTTGCATTGCTCACTTATCGAGACAGCAAGCACCAAGCAAGCACCAAGTGGTCAAGCACGGAAGTTAGTTTCCCGGTGGAGAGGACCCTCCAGAACATTTAAAGTTAGAAGCTCGGTTACCGCAGACATAGAGGACCTGAAAGACGGAAGAAGTCTCCTAGCTCATATGCGTAACCTTTTACCCTCACCGCTAGATAATCCCTTACCCCTGTTTTTAGGTGGCGGCATGGCATGGAAGCCCTACAACCATGCACGAGCCCTCGAAGCAACCGTACCAAAATACAAATTCTCAGTCGTTTCCTCCTCTCCGTAACCCTTGGCAAAACCATCAAACCGAAATCGTGGAGACCCCTCAATCATCTCTTAACTCTCCCCCAACCTCCGATCAACACCCTCCGCCACCCTCTGGACAACACTCTCCCTCAATCAATGACCAATCATCAACCGCAAATATAAGAACTGCTCTATTGAGCATAATTACGAAACTTCTCTCTCCTACTGACCATAAAACCCTTATTAGCATCATCACCAATGACCTTATACCAGCCCTTCTTCAACTTGTAAATGGTGCCTTATTCACAAATAAACAACCACTTCCTTAAATTTTTACAATGGAACATAAATGGCATAAAAAACAAAAAACAAAAGCTTGAAAAACCACTACAACACGAAGGCGAGCCCTTCATAAGCTCCTATTTACCAACAATATCGCAATTCACTCACCGCCTTTCCCTACCCACTTCCATCATCACCCCCACTCCTCCGATACCCTGGATGTAGTTCTATTATCCGCAGATATCGCATTCCAAATCCTTAACCTAGATAATTCAGCCTCGGACCACTGCCCCATATTTTACTGCATTCCTACCCTCCTTCATACAACCAGAACCAACTAGAAGAGTTAACTGGAAACTATTTAAAGAAAACTGCTTGGCCATTAACCTTGTCCCATCTCCTGCTAGCACTCCAGACAGCATAGAGAAAGCGGCTCAAGATTTTACAAGCACCTTAACCAAAATCATTCATCGCTCTTGCTAACCTCCTTCTCCAGCCTCCATCGCTGGTGCCACACTACCTCTGGATATATTGCACTTGATTTCACTTAGAAACAAGGCCAGAGCCCTCTGGCAATTCACTCATCTCCGCCAAGATAAAATCGGCTTCTGTGCACTTCGAAACCTTGTAACATCCAAAACTAGAACACATTGGGAAAAACTTTGGCATGAGAAAATAAGTTCACTCTCACATAAGGACAATTCGGTATGGACCCTAGCCCACTGTCTGCGAAGGAAAAAGGTACCCACCCCGCCAATACCACATAATGGGAGAGCACTATACAATGACTGCTACAAAGCAAATACCTCTGCCGACTCCTTCGAATGCATTTTTAAAAACAATAATACATCCTTGTTGGATTCAGAAGCGTTGATCAGCATCTCTGGCCTGTCACTTTGCCCATTCCAATTATTCCAGGAAATTACTCCTCAAGAACTTTACTCCATTATGTCCCACTCCAAAACCAAGTCATCACCAGGACCCGATCAAATCTCCTACCTTCATCTGAAAAACTTTCCTAAATCTTTAATCAAACACCCACACTCTATCCTCAACGCCTGTCTTTCCCAATCGTACTTCCCAAATGCATTGAAAACAGCTAAGATAATACTCCTTCCAAAACCTGATAAAAATCCTTCTTATATCCTGAGCTATAGACCCAGTGGCCTGCTCCCCTGCATGGGCAAACTTCTAGAAAAATGCATCTTAAACAGACTACAAGAAGAAATCATGGCCCTAGTCTTGATCAGACCTGAGCAAACTGGCTTCCGCCGTCGCCATTCCATGACTCAGCAAATAACAAGATTGGTTGAACAGATCACTTTCGGCTTCAACATCCACAAGCACACCCAAGTAGTCTTCTTTTATCTCCAAAGAGCTTTTGACAAGTTCTGGCAAACTGGTTTAATACATAAACTGCTTAAAACCGACATATCAGTATACCTAAATAAGACCATCCCCTCCTTTCTTTCAAACCGCACATTCTTTGTAGCCCTTAACAATGCCAAATCAACTACCCGGTCCATATCCGCAGGCTTTCCTCAAGGATCAATTTTGTCACTCTTTCTATTCAACCTCTACAATAACAACCTCCCCTCCGACCCAAAACCTACCTCTATGCGGATGACTCAGCTATAGCATCAACTTCCTTTTACCCAAATCATGCCGCAAAAAATGTCCAAGAACACCTTAAGAGAATAGCAGAGTGGATGACCGATTGGAAACTAACCATTAACACCACAAAATGTGTAAACGTAAACTACGCCAGAAAATGGAAGAATCCTCACATCACTGCTATCCACTATGGCAGGGAAATAATCCCCCAGGCATCATTACTAAATTTCTTGGTGTACAAATGGACAGTAAACTCACTTGTCAAGCACACACTCAACAAGGCCAATTCAGCCGCTTTCTTATTCTATCCCCTCATAAAACACACCAGTCCCCTCCGTCTTCTCACCAAGGTACTGTTATTTAAATCTATGATACGACCTATCTGAAGGCTACCCAGCCTGGGGTTCAATAGCCGAACCAAATTGAATAAATTGACACGCTTCCAAAATAATACTCTACGAACCCTTGCCAACGACGCCTGGTTTGTAAGAAACTCAGATATTCACATGGATCTAAAAATACCGGACCTTCCAACATAGTATCTAAGCGACCTAGCCACGTCATTTCAACAAGCAATAGGAAATACTGGTAACCCATTATTAGAACCTTTATGGGATTACCCTGATAATCCCCATTTCAGATACAATTGTGCTAAAGCAAGCATAAATGGGCAGTCATAATCTCCAAATATAATACTGTCACAAACTGCACTAAAATATACTCACTAGCTCAACTTCCCCCATAAACCGCTTATATCCCACGCCCATTGATCATCATAGCTGGATATTGGTATAAGATGCACCTAACGGCGCAGTCCATAAGCATCGATTGGTCGGTCGGTAGCAGGACCCCCATTCTTCTTTTGCATCAACAACGCACCAATGAAAAAATGTGGAAAAAGTGAAAGTAATTGTGTTTACAATTTAATCAGCATAATCAAAATATTCAGAGAGAAAACGATTGAGAATGTATGGCAATTTGCAATTGGCACATTCTAATTAAATTATTTTAATTTAGAATGTTTTGTGTATTAAAAGCGAGAGAAACAGCAACTCTTCTTCATAATTTTCGAAATTTGAATTACAAACAAAGCGGCAAATGAAAATTGCTCAGGATCAGTCACACGCAAATGAATGCATCGACGATTCTACGTGCAGACAGAACAAATAATGTGCAAAGGAATCCCTTCTTGCATACCACAGTTTCAGTTCCTCCCTTAACCACTGGATTTTCGCCTTGCGTATCGCTCTGATGGCCGTTGTGGACGACGAAGTGGCACGAACCTGGACGTACGCTGGGAACACTCCGTTTTTGAGGCAACTGCTATTGAAGAGAATATTCAGAGATGCACTTCTGTATTTCACCGAAAGTTTTAAGTAAAGTTTCGCCTGTAATACCATACTAGCTTTGCGAATATATTCTATTGTTTCAGGCTTCACTTCGTGGAAGTAATTGATATCCATTATTGAAATAGAAAGAAAGACTCGTACTTTTCCACAGATTTTATTATACGGCACGACGCGTTTCACCGACTTGCGGCATCATCAGGTACAAATTTGCAAAACAGACAGAGCAAGCATATATACCCTCAGGACAGAGTGGGGGCGGGGAGGGTTGGAAGGATTTGAGGGGGGTGGGGGCTCGCAGGTGCGTTGATGGATTGTTTTGACCATTTCCAGGCTAATTTCTCGGAGAGGAGTGGGGAGGGGTATGGGAATAATTGCTCATTACAAAGTGTCGTGTTGGGGTTCACCAAGTGCCTTCTAATCTCTAATTGCTCGAGAGCGTCCATTTTTAATCCTTTTGGGAGTGTGTGTAATATCTCTGGGACAAAGTCACTGCTGTGGTTGAATTCTAGTAAATGCTTGGCGAAGAGAGAGTTGTTATTCTGATTTTTGTGACACCTAGCGTGTTCCTTGACTCGTAACTTGATATTCCTGCCGGTCTGACCGACATAAACGCTGTTGCAATCCTCGCATTTCAGTTTATAAATGCCTGATTTGAGAAGGCTATCCTGGGTGTCTTTTCCATTGGCTAGAAGTTTGGAGAGGGTTATGGGTGAGTAGAAGGCTGCTTTGAGTGAGGTGGGTAGGCAGTTGGAAATCCTATATGAAAGATCTCCCAGAAACGGGATCGAGCACCACTTAAAATCTTTAGATACTGCGGGCTGAGATACGAAAATGCTTTTTATGGCCATTGCTTTTTGTTTTTTCCGTAGTATGTGTCAACTAGTTTGGGGTTGAAACCATTGTTGGTAGCTATATTAGTGATATTCACGAGTTCAATTTTGAAGTTTTTGGGGGAAAGGGGGATGTGTAGGAGGCGGTGGATCATGGAGTGGAGGGCTGCGTGTTTGTGAGAAAAGTGGTGTGCGGAATCATTAGAAATTATATGGTCTGTATATGTGGGTTTCCTATAAATTGCAAATTCGTGTCTATTACCCCTAATTGTGATTGTCAAGTCGAGGAAGTTGATGGTGCCGTTGACGTCTTTTTCCATGGAGAAGGAGATATTCCGATGAAGAGTGTTTAGGAAATTAAGGAAGGAGTCTAACTGTCGGTTGGTTCCGGTCCATAGGCATAGTATATCGTCCACGTAACGAAACCAATAGCCAACGTTTTTGTTATGCTGATTGTCAGCATTAAAAAGATGTTCTTCTACAGAATTTAGGAAGACTTCGGCTAGGAAGGGGGACAGTGGGGAACCCATAGCTAACCCATCCGTTTGGCTGTAAAGGGTGTGGTTGAAACTAAAATAATTCTGGTTAACTGTCATTTTGATGAGGGGGACCAATTCGTCTGAGATATTTTGGGCAATGGTGGAATCCTTGAGTAGTTCTTCCACCCTAAGCAAAGTTTCCGATATTGGTACGCAAGTAAATAAATTGCTAATGTCGAAGGAGACTAGCCTCGCTTTTTCCGGGACATCAATATCTTTCAATTTTCGGGCTAGCTCTATAGAGTTTTTAACTCCATATTTAGGTTTAAAACCTGTGAGATCTCGGAGCAAAACGTCTAATTTTCGTGCCAGAAGGTGTGAAGGGGCGGACACAGCTGAGATGACAGGCCGAATAGGTATGGCTTTTTTGTGTAATTTGGGGAGTCCGTACAACCTGGGGGCGGAGGGGTTCATTTGGATTAAACTAAATTTTTCCCTAGCATTTAAAAACTTACACTTGAACACGGCACGTTTCACTTCACTTTGGAAACTCGCGGTTGGGTCTTTGGATAACGGAGTAATAGGATTGTTGTTGATGAACTCAAGGCACTTTTCCACATACACTCGTTTATCCAACACTACGACACTAGATCCCTTGTCAGCTTTCTGGATGATGAGGTCTTCCTTGCCAGAAGTCTTCTTCAGGCGTCGGAGGGTGGACGTATGTTGCTGAAGGCTGGAAAAGCGGGTTGTTGTTGGCACTGCTTCCTTCAATGAGGACATGATGATTTCAGCAACTTGGTGTTTGGTAGCCAGAGATTGGTTCCGAAGGGCAACCTCGCAATCTGCGGCTAGATTTTTAATGTCGGCTTCGGAAACTTTCTTAGAGGGAGCAAACTTCAACCCTTTCTTTAAGATATTACTCTCCTCCTCAGTGAACGTATGATGACTAAGGTTGACAACTCTTGCGGCCGGAACAAATTTCGATACTGTGCGGGGACTGTTTTCTTTAGTAGTGCACTGGTAATTTTGAGGTGGACTATTAATAAGGTTACTCAGTTTTTTCCCCTGGGTTACATATTTGCGAGAAGAGATTTTACTCACTAGTTCTTTTACACCATCCACAAATGTAATCCATTCCGCAAAATGTAACTTAGAGCAAAGTTCTACGTGCAGACAGAACAAATAATGTGCAAAGGAATCCCTTCTTGCATACCACAGTTTCAGTTCCTCCCTTAACCACTGGATTTTCGCCTTGCGTATCGCTCTGATGGCCGTTGTGGACGACGAAGTGGCACGAACCTGGACGTACGCTGGGAACACTCCGTTTTTGAGGCAACTGCTATTGAAGAGAATATTCAGAGATGCACTTCTGTATTTCACCGAAAGTTTTAAGTAAAGTTTCCCCTGTAATACCATACTAGCTTTGCGAATATATTCTATTGTTTCAGGCTTCACTTCGTGGAAGTAATTGATATCCATTATTGAAATAGAAAGAAAGACTCGTACCTTTCCACAGATTTTATTATACGGCACGACGCGTTTCACCGACTTGCGGCATCATCAGGTACAAATTTGCAAAACAGACAGAGCAAGCATATATACCCTCAGGACAGAGTGGGGGCGGGGAGGGTTGGAAGGATTTGAGGGGGGTGGGGGCTCGCAGGTGCGTTGATGGATTGTTTTGACCATTTCCAGGCTAATTTCTCGGAGAGGAGTGGGGAGGGGTATGGGAATAATTGCTCATTACAAAGTGTCGTGTTGGGGTTCACCAAGTGCCTTCTAATCTCTAATTGCTCGAGAGCGTCCATTTTTAATCCTTTTGGGAGTGTGTGTAATATCTCTGGGACAAAGTCACTGCTGTGGTTGAATTCTAGTAAATGTTTGGCGAAGAGAGAGTTGTTATTCTGATTTTTGTGACACCTAGCGTGTTCCTTGACTCGTAACTTGATATTCCTGCCGGTCTGACCGACATAAACGCTGTTGCAATCCTCGCATTTCAGTTTATAAATGCCTGATTTGAGAAGGCTATCCTGGGTGTCTTTTCCATTGGCTAGAAGTTTGGAGAGGGTTATGGGTGAGTAGAAGGCTGCTTTGAGTGAGGTGGGTAGGCAGTTGGAAATCCTATATGAAAGATCTCCCAGAAACGGGATCGAGCACCACTTAAAATCTTTAGATACTGCGGGCTGAGATACGAAAATGCTTTTTATGGCCATTGCTTTTTGTTTTTTCCGTAGTAATGTGTCAACTAGTTTGGGGTTGAAACCATTGTTGGTAGCTATATTAGTGATATTCACGAGTTCAATTTTGAAGTTTTTGGGGGAAAGGGGGATGTGTAGGAGGCGGTGGATCATGGAGTGGAGGGCTGCGTGTTTGTGAGAAAAGTGGTGTGCGGAATCATTAGAAATTATATGGTCTGTATATGTGGGTTTCCTATAAATTGCAAATTCGTGTCTATTACCCCTAATTGTGATTGTCAAGTCGAGGAAGTTGATGGTGCCGTTGACGTCTTTTTCCATGGAGAAGGAGATATTCCGATGAAGAGTGTTTAGGAAATTAAGGAAGGAGTCTAACTGTCGGTTGGTTCCGGTCCATAGGCATAGTATATCGTCCACGTAACGAAACCAATAGCCCACGTTTTTGTTATGCTGATTGTCAGCAATAAAAGATGTTCTTCTACAGAATTGAGGAAGACTTGAATAACGAAAATATAGTATCCCTAGAGCATACTTAATTTCTCTTTAAAATTAGATCTTATTCTCAATCTAATTCGAAACATTTCATTCTTCACTTGTTTGTTACCGTTGCCACGGCAACAGTGTCACCAAATCAACGAATCAAAACAAACATTATTGCGTACTTCAGAAACAGCATTCTTTACACACTCACAGACCATAGGCTTTCCTTTCCAACTGAATGTCATGGAGCAAATTCTTAACGGTATGGCTTCTCATTTGCTTAAACAAGGATATGCTGTTTCAGGTTGCTAATCTTAGTGAATGTATTTTGGAAAGAATGGACGGGTGAGATCATTTGTGAGATATATGCCTTTTAAATTTGGAGAACACCTAATTACATACACAACAATAATACTTGCTGCTGAGATAGTCATGTTTTAATTGCTTTGGGCTCTGCTTGAATTGACTGCAGTATCATTCTCTGTAGAAAATATATTTGTAAATGTTCCTTTCTGAAGTAGTTAAGATCTATGTTTTTGGTAGAACTGAACGGGAGTCAAGTGTCAAACGACAGCTATAAACATCGTCAATAATGTTTAGAAAATAGTATTATTTCACATGCGCAATGATCAAACGATACATTGAGTCAAAATTGAAAGATATTGATGTCCCGGAAAAAGCGAGGCTAGTCTCCTTCTACATTAGCAATTTATTAACTTGCGTACCAATATCGGAAACTTTGCTTAGGGTGGAAGAACTACTCAAGGATTCCACCATTGCCCAAAATATCTCAGACGAATTGGTCCCCCTCATCAAAATGACAGTTAACCAGAATTATTTTAGTTTCAACCACACCCTTTACAGCCAAACGGATGGGTTAGCTATGGGTTCCCCACTGTCCCCCTTCCTAGCCGAAGTCTTCCTCAATTCTGTAGAAGAACATCTTTTTAATGCTGACAATCAGCATAACAAAAACGTTGGCTATTGGTTTCGTTACGTGGACGATATACTATGCCTATGGACCGGAACCAACCGACAGTTAGACTCCTTCCTTAATTTCCTAAACACTCTTCATCGGAATATCTCCTTCTCCATGGAAAAAGACGTCAACGGCACCATCAACTTCCTCGACTTGACAATCACAATTAGGGGTAATAGACACGAATTTGCAATTTATAGGAAACCCACATATACAGACCATATAATTTCTAATGATTCCGCACACCACTTTTCTCACAAACACGCAGCCCTCCACTCCATGATCCACCGCCTCCTACACATCCCCCTTTCCCCCAAAAACTTCAAAATTGAACTCGTGAATATCACTAATATAGCTACCAACAATGGTTTCAACCCCAAACTAGTTGACACATTACTACGGAAAAAACAAAAAGCAATGGCCATAAAAAGCATTTTCGTATCTCAGCCCGCAGTATCTAAAGATTTTAAGTGGTGCTCGATCCCGTTTCTGGGAGATCTTTCATATAGGATTTCCAACTGCCTACCCACCTCACTCAAAGCAGCCTTCTACTCACCCATAACCCTCTCCAAACTTCTAGCCAATGGAAAAGACACCCAGGATAGCCTTCTCAAATCAGGCATTTATAAACTGAAATGCGAGGATTGCAACAGCGTTTATGTCGGTCAGACCGGCAGGAATATCAAGTTACGAGTCAAGGAACACGCTAGGTGTCACAAAAATCAGAATAACAACTCTCTCTTCGCCAAGCATTTACTAGAATTCAACCACAGCAGTGACTTTGTCCCAGAGATATTACACACACTCCCAAAAGGATTAAAAATGGACGCTCTCGAGCAATTAGAGATTAGAAGGCACTTGGTGAACCCCAACACGACACTTTGTAATGAGCAATTATTCCCATACCCCTCCCCACTCCTCTCCGAGAAATTAGCCTGGAAATGGTCAAAACAATCCATCAACGCACCTGCGAGCCCCCACCCCCCTCAAATCCTTCCAACCCTCCCCGCCCCCACTCTGTCCTGAGGGTATATATGCTTGCTCTGTCTGTTTTGCAAATTTGTACCTGATGATGCCGCAAGTCGGTGAAACGCGTCGTGCCGTATAATAAAATCTGTGGAAAGGTACGAGTCTTTCTTTCTATTTCAATAATGGATATCAATTACTTCCACGAAGTGAAGCCTGAAACAATAGAATATATTCGCAAAGCTAGTATGGTATTACAGGGGAAACTTTACTTAAAACTTTCGGTGAAATACAGAAGTGCATCTCTGAATATTCTCTTCAATAGCAGTTGCCTCAAAAACGGAGTGTTCCCAGCGTACGTCCAGGTTCGTGCCACTTCGTCGTCCACAACGGCCATCAGAGCGATACGCAAGGCGAAAATCCAGTGGTTAAGGGAGGAACTGAAACTGTGGTATGCAAGAAGGGATTCCTTTGCACATTATTTGTTCTGTCTGCACGTAGAACTTTGCTCTAAGTTACATTTTGCGGAATGGATTACATTTGTGGATGGTGTAAAAGAACTAGTGAGTAAAATCTCTTCTCGCAAATATGTAACCCAGGGGAAAAAACTGAGTAACCTTATTAATAGTCCACCTCAAAATTACCAGTGCACTACTAAAGAAAACAGTCCCCGCACAGTATCGAAATTTGTTCCGGCCGCAAGAGTTGTCAACCTTAGTCATCATACGTTCACTGAGGAGGAGAGTAATATCTTAAAGAAAGGGTTGAAGTTTGCTCCCTCTAAGAAAGTTTCCGAAGCCGACATTAAAAATCTAGCCGCAGATTGCGAGGTTGCCCTTCGGAACCAATCTCTGGCTACCAAACACCAAGTTGCTGAAATCATCATGTCCTCATTGAAGGAAGCAGTGCCAACAACAACCCGCTTTTCCAGCCTTCAGCAACATACGTCCACCCTCCGACGCCTGAAGAAGACTATTGGCAAGGAAGACCTCATCATCCAGAAAGCTGACAAGGGATCTAGTGTCGTAGTGTTGGATAAACGAGTGTATGTGGAAAAGTGCCTTGAGTTCATCAACAACAATCCTATTACTCCGTTATCCAAAGACCCAACCGCGAGTTTCCAAAGTGAAGTGAAACGTGCCGTGTTCAAGTGTAAGTTTTTAAATGCTAGGGAAAAATTTAGTTTAATCCAAATGAACCCCTCCGCCCCCAGGTTGTACGGACTCCCCAAATTACACAAAAAAGCCATACCTATTCGGCCTGTCATCTCAGCTGTGTCCGCCCCTTCACACCTTCTGGCACGAAAATTAGACGTTTTGCTCCGAGATCTCACAGGTTTTAAACCTAAATATGGAGTTAAAAACTCTATAGAGCTAGCCCGAAAATTGAAAGATATTGATGTCCCGGAAAAAGCGAGGCTAGTCTCCTTCGACATTAGCAATTTATTTACTTGCGTACCAATATCGGAAACTTTGCTTAGGGTGGAAGAACTACTCAAGGATTCCACCATTGCCCAAAATATCTCAGACGAATTGGTCCCCCTCATCAAAATGACAGTTAACCAGAATTATTTTAGTTTCAACCACACCCTTTACAGCCAAACGGATGGGTTAGCTATGGGTTCCCCACTGTCCCCCTTCCTAGCCGAAGTCTTCCTCAATTCTGTAGAAACACATCTTTTTAATGCTGACAATCAGCATAACAAAAACGTGGGCTATTGGTTTCGTTACGTGGACGATATACTATGCCTATGGACCGGAACCAACCGACAGTTAGACTCCTTCCTTAATTTCCTAAACACTCTTCATCGGAATATCTCCTTCTCCATGGAAAAAGACGTCAACGGCACCATCAACTTCCTCGACTTGACAATCACAATTAGGGGTAATAGACACGAATTTGCAATTTATAGGAAACCCACATATACAGACCATATAATTTCTAATGATTCCGCACACCACTTTTCTCACAAACACGCAGCCCTCCACTCCATGATCCACCCGCCTCCTACACATCCCCCTTTCCCCCAAAAACTTCAAAATTGAACTCGTGAATATCACTAATATAGCTACCAACAATGGTTTCAACCCCAAACTAGTTGACACATTACTACGGAAAAAACAAAAAGCAATGGCCATAAAAAGCATTTTCGTATCTCAGCCCGCAGTATCTAAAGATTTTAAGTGGTGCTCGATCCCGTTTCTGGGAGATCTTTCATATAGGATTTCCAACTGCCTACCCACCTCACTCAAAGCAGCCTTCTACTCACCCATAACCCTCTCCAAACTTCTAGCCAATGGAAAAGACACCCAGGATAGCCTTCTCAAATCAGGCATTTATAAACTGAAATGCGAGGATTGCAACAGCGTTTATGTCGGTCAGACCGGCAGGAATATCAAGTTACGAGTCAAGGAACACGCTAGGTGTCACAAAAATCAGAATAACAACTCTCTCTTCGCCAAGCATTTACTAGAATTCAACCACAGCAGTGACTTTGTCCCAGAGATATTACACACACTCCCAAAAGGATTAAAAATGGACGCTCTCGAGCAATTAGAGATTAGAAGGCACTTGGTGAACCCCAACACGACACTTTGTAATGAGCAATTATTCCCATACCCCTCCCCACTCCTCTCCGAGAAATTAGCCTGGAAATGGTCAAAACAATCCATCAACGCACCTGCGAGCCCCCACCCCCCTCAAATCCTTCCAACCCTCCCCGCCCCCACTCTGTCCTGAGGGTATATATGCTTGCTCTGTCTGTTTTGCAAATTTGTACCTGATGATGCCGCAAGTCGGTGAAACGCGTCGTGCCGTATAATAAAATCTGTGGAAAGGTACGAGTCTTTCTTTCTATTTCAATAATGGATATCAATTACTTCCACGAAGTGAAGCCTGAAACAATAGAATATGTTTCGAATTATATTGAGAATAAGATCTAATTTTAAAGAGAAATAAAGTATGCTCTATGGATACTATATTTTCGTTTATTAGGTATAAAGATCAAATACTGAAAAGGAAAATCAAATTATTGGACATGTGCGGAGACATACAAACGTGTTACTTTCCTTTCTCCACAAATATATATAAAGGTAATTAAAGAAGTTTTTCTTTCTTGCAAGCAAGAAAGTCATTTCATGATGTATCCGGGCTTCGTGTCGGTAATATAATAAATAAATGAATGAATAAATTAACCATACATGGGAAGGAGTGTATAAAATACATAAAATATGTAATTATATATAAGAATGCGAACCATTGCCTATTAGTGTACACGCCTGGGCTATCTTTCCAGCAATGCAAGTTAATATCTTGTAGCTTCATTATGGTTCTTTTTCTTCTTAGTTTCCAAATTTCCGCGTGCTTTGATGGCACTGAAGGTGTTGACGCATCGATGTTACTGACGACCCATCGTCAGCATCATCGATGCACCAACCTACAAGCTAGCGCAATATGTTGCACATCCTCTTCAACTCTTCGCCAGGAAAACTGACTATTTTGCTAAAACTTCCATGGATTTCATTCACATTATTCGGAATGCTGAAGGCCAAATAGTCAACATGCTGGTGACCTTTGATGTAATCTCCTTGTTCACAAATACGCCCATTGATGACTCCACGCTACTCATCAAAAACCTCACCTCACAGGGATTAGCTAAGGATTAACCTGGACCTCGCAAATTCTGCCTCTGGAACTCATACTTCCTTTGGAATGATAAGCACATTGAACATGATGAATGTGCAGCCATAGGATCACCCCTCTCTTCCGTACTAATTAACATTTTCATTGAGATCTCGCAGCTGAAGGCAATGGTCTTACCCAAAGAAACCAACCCGTATTATAGTTGGGGTTTTTGGATGCACCAACCACTGTGGTTGTTATTGCACCACTTTTTAAAACATTGAAAACTTCAATCCAATTTTGATAAATACGTCAATGCATAAAAAACATTTAAATAGTTAAAAACAAAATTATTTAAAAAAAGAAACGGAAACTCAAGTTGTCCGTTCAGGTCAGTTTCCCTTAAAAACCTGGAAACCTTACTTAAAAAGTTGGGGTCCTCCCCTAAATTATTCCTTAAATTACCTCTTATTTTAAAAAAGGTATCTGGCCTTTTATAATTTATTCCCCGACTTCCACCACAGATAGCAATGCTGAGTCGGTTTTGAGTTTGACCAGGGCTTGTCTTGCTGCTTTGCCAGCTTTTTCCATGCCTGGTATTCCCACATGACCAGCAGTCCATATAGAGGATACCTACTTCCCCTTTATCTGACGGGACCACAGGGTATAATAGATCTCCTGAACCATCAGGTGCATTGATGACAAGTCCGATATGGATTATAGGGAGCTCAATGAGTGCGAACAGATGAGAGAAGAGCCATTACATTCTCTTAAGTCTTTTAGGGCCCTCTTGATAGCTGACAGTTTGGCTGTGAATATTCCTGCAAAACATTGTCAGTTATTTCCTCTGGACTACATTGTAGTGAGAGACCACCACGTGGACACATGCGGATTCTAACTTTGGTCCTCTCCTTTTACTAAGGGTCATTGGCCCTCTCAATAAAGGATCATGGGCATCAATATAAATGCCAGAGGCAGCTGATGGACAGGGGCTTCTAGAGTAAATGAGCTACCGGGCACCCACCAGCAGATAGATGTTACATCACGTTAACCTGGTAGTAGTATTAATGGTTTATAGGGTACATCAAGGGCTAAGGTCATTTTGCACCACTGACAAGATGACTAAAATCTCAAATCTATTTTATTTAGGAATTAATAAATAAGAATAAATGTACAAATAAATGTGGGGGGGAATGGCGAGAGGGGGATGGGGGGAGAGAGACCATAAAAGCAGTAATCAACCCCAAGTTCGGTGTGCTAGTCGTGTGGAATTCACACATGAACTGCACAGTTTGGAATCAGTGCCAAATGTATAGTTTAGGCAATGTTGGAATTCCTGGAGAAGGAATGAACATGTTTAAAACAGTAGAGCATATCTGATGTCACATCATTGAGCAAAGCATTTAAAATATTTACATTACTCAATTTGGTTTTGTTTTTTCTGTCGAATATCATGTGTATCAATGTGGGTCAATTGCGACATGAGTACAACGTTTTTTATTGTGTTGTGACCACCTATTCAGCGTTGTAGAACATCTAATTTCGTTCTCAATAGCATGACAGTATGCTAATTGACACGTAGACATGTGCCGTATTCGTAATAAATCCTATGTATTAGGGTGTATAAATAGTTCTAGAATATTTGAGTAATAAATCTTTACTGAATGTATCCTGAGAGAATTGCATTGTTTGCAGCTGTAATGTTTTCGTGAAACGTATCATTTTTGCGCGTTAAAACTGTTGTTATTTTGAAACAAGTGAATAACGGAAATAAGACGTGCGTGTGTGTTTCTAGCCTAATACTAACGAAGAACGACATAGGTTTCCGCGTAATTGTGCCAAAAGCATGCGTTTTGATATGTTCGTCTTTTGATTTGTTTATGTCATGTAGACCGATGTTTAACGAATCTCTTAGTTTCAAAACTAAGGGTAAATATAGCTTCGTGAAGCTGTTGAATTCCTTAATGTTAAACTCCCGTCATCAACTTGTCACTTCGGTAATATTCTTGGGTATTTATCAATGTACTTACCCGAAAAGTACTTAATTAGTACTTGTAGTATTCACTTTTCAGGTTTAAGCTAAGATTCCGTTCTCTCTTCGTTATTTATCCAGTCGCCCCATTTACTACTGTGATTATTCGCATTGCGGTAAACTGTCCCCATATAATTGTTGTTATTATTATCCGTTCTGCAGTGATCCAAGTGTAATCAAAGCACGCGGAAATTTGGAAACAAAGAAGAAATCGAGCCAGAATGTAGCTACGAGGTATTAACTTGCATTGCTGGAAAGATAGCCCAGGCGTGTACACTAATAGGCAATGGTTCGCATTCTTAAATATAATTACATATTTTACGTATTTTATATACTCCTTCTCATGAATGGTTATTTATTCATTCGCTTATTTATTAAATTATATTACCAAAACGAAGCCCAGATACATCATGAAATGACTTTCTTGCTTGCAAGAAAGAAAAACATCTTCAATTGCCTTTTTATATATGTGTGGAGAAAGGAAAGTCAAACGTTTGTATGTCTCCGCACATGTCCAATAATTTGATTTTCATTTTCAGTATTTGATCTTTATACCTAATAAACGAAAATATAGTATCCATAGCACATCTGCAATTGCCAGCATATATTTGTGGAGAAAGGAAAGTACCTTTGCTCTAAATCGCACCTTTGCATCTTTGTGCATTGTGTCCATAATGGACACTTCTTTCATTCAATCCCAACTCTTTTCTTTCCGTTTTCTGGCTTACTTAACAATCTGCCCATCAATCACAGTCTTCAATATTCTCAAGATAACTCAAAAGCAATGGACAATAATCGTCCCATGTTGCGAATATAAATTCATTAATGCCGTTGGCTCAACTTTAGAATTGTTGAAACTTAAATTTTCACATTGAGTAAAAACGGAATAAAAATCAGGTGCATTAAAACTTCCTGAGTTAACTAATAAGTCTCATGTTTAGATTGTTTTGTTGGACGATTTTGACAAATGACTACTGCATATCAATTCGTTTGTCGATGCTATTTCAGGGATGCCATAATGCCATGGCATCTGCAGCCAGTCACTGAAATGGCATCAATGATACCTTTAAAGAAATAACTTCCGATGTCATTTCACAGAGCCAAGGACAGTTTATGGCTAAAAATATTGGACGATTTATAGTCAAGAAAAATTTTGATGCAGCACTATAATTTAGCTATTCTGCTCTTCGGAATAATAAATCTGTCCACTGTAGGGACATCCCGAGTCTTGATGAAACAATACTGTCGTTCTGCCCCCTAATAGTTGTGGTAATTATGTGTTCTACAGCTTTACCTGAAATTAATGTCAATTAGATTATCCTGTAATTGCTGCGTACTTTCCTGTGCCAACTAAACAAAGAGTTATGTTCCCAACTTCACAATCTTTGTGTAACTTGGCTCCGCCAAATATTTGATTGCCCTGTGAGTTTGTGAAAGTGCAAGTCTCCCCTGTTCACATAGATATCGGAGTACTTGAAGTAAAAATGCTTGAAGCACAAATGATGGAATCCAAAATTAGATCCGTTTTTTTGTTATTTAAAGGAAGACAATTTCCATGGCTTGGCGGCGTCTACCTGATTATCAAAAAAACACGTCAAGAAATTGTCACACATGAATTCTTGCTCCTATCTACGGTGTTGACGTACAAGTGGGGTTGGCAGTCGGCACCATGAAAGGAAATGCGCATACAGACGACACCGGTTTTTCCCGGGAAAGCATATTTTGTCTGCCTTAAACAATGAGATTAAGAATTTTCCCTTTGTTCTTTCCTGAGGAGTTTTATGCAGGGGGTGGGTACCAAAGAGGACCTTTGGAGGAATTGGGAACCTTTGGGGATTCCTTTGTTTCCCTCCCCCAGCCGTACGTGCTTAAAAAGGATAAAGAAAATCATTTCATTTCAAGGAAAGCTTTCATCCATTTTCTCCCCTCATCCAACTTTGTAATCATCTCATCCGTGATCCATGGTTTCCTAGTCCTTTTAGCGTTAACGATTCCAATAGTGCCTTTTGCGGCTTTCAATAACCCTTTCATGATAGTTTCCCATTTTTCTTCGATAGTACTTAGCCTATACTATCCTCCATGATTTCCTCTACCGCCTGTTGTTACTCCTTCCTTTTCAAACCATTTACTGCTTCTACATTCCATTTTCTAACTTGCCGCCCCTGCCTTATGTTTTTGAAACGCGCGCTACATTTCATAACAACTAAATTGTAGTCACAGTCCACATCCGCCCCCGGGTAGCTGTGCGAATTAACACACTGTTCCTAAACCTGTGTCTTACCAGGATATAATCTAGCTGATACCTTTCTGAGTCACCTGGCATTTTCCATATATACCTGCGTCTTTTGTGGTGTCTAAACCAAGTGTTGGTGATGACTAACCCCTGTCTCCTGCAGAACTCAACTGTTTTCTCCCCGCGGTCATTCCTCGTGCCTAAACCGTAGTCCCCCACCTCATCACCATCTCTTCCTTCGCCTACCGTCGCATTCCAATCCCCCATCACTATCAAATGTTTCCCTGCAGGAACACACGCGATTATGTCCTCTAACTGATTGTATATCCTATCGACCTCTTCTGCCTTATGGTTGCTCGGTGGCATGTATACCTGAATAATAACCAAGTTCGTCGGTTCTGCTTTTATCTCTATTAGCAATAATATATCCGTTACCTTATCTATGTCGACTACGCTTCTTCCTACCTCTTCATTTAATATTATGGCAACCCCTCATGGCATCTTGTCCCTGCCGCTGTATATTATTTTATAATTATCACTCCAGTAATCCCCGCTATCCTTCCATCTCACGTCACATAGACCTAAAATATCAATTCTTCCATTTTCCATCTCTCTTAATATTCTCCAGTTTACCCATCATAATCATTGTCCTAACATTCCACGTTCCTCCTGGCATGGGCTTGTGGAAGTATCATTCCCTCTCGAACACAAATTCGAAGGTTTTGGGTCTTTATATTAATCCAGTGTATTTTGAGGGGCGGAGGAAGTATGGAGACGTGTTCTAGTGTGTGCTATATGTCTACATGGCGAGATTAAACAGTGTGCTGTTATCAAATTTTTGCCTTCGCCTCCTCATCGTCCGAGTAGTAGTAGTTTTGAGGGGAGGCGACCGACAGCTAAGGTCATTTGCGCCATAGGGGAAGGACAGGAAAGGATGAAGGGTGGAGAGAAACCCGGCGTCGGCATTAGCCTACTCTTTACGAAAGGCGCCAAGGGGTCCGCGGCTTAACGTCCCATCCGACGGACGGCGTACTCACTCAAAGTGCCCTCCACAAAGCACCTCAAGTAGGGATCGAGATACCTCTGAAAAATATTCAACACCGCCGGGATTTGAACCCGCGCCCTCAGGGTGGGAAGCCAGTACGTTAGCCCCCGCACCATCTCGATCCCCTCCTCATCGTCCGAGGTGTATTGATTACCCTTTGAGGTGTCTTTTGAGTTGAGAGGGAAAAAAACTAGAATTGCATGGCACAAGATCGAATAAGGGATCAAGGAGGATTTTGTTTCTTCTCTTTAAGTGAACCCATCGTGAACACAGATTTTACAATGTCCCAAATTTTCAATTATGAAGCCGACACGTACAACAGTATTCGTATTCTAAAAATATGGTTTGCGATATATGCTTTTGATATCAGTGATTCGCGTTTGGTCATTTTCAATCAAAACTTCAATGACGAGTTTGCAATGTTTATATTGCCTGTGGGTCAGTTATCGGAGGTCCGCTGCCGGTTTCATTGACCAATTATTGGCTTTTCCAGGCTCACAACCACGAAATTTTACCACCCATCCATTAACAGGAGCTCTACATACAGCATCATCATCGTAATGAACAGCCTTTTAAAACGACGGTTGAATCTCAGTAGGAGTCACTTCTATAAGTTGCGCTGTTTAAATTCGCCATGCTGACATAGAGCAGGAACACGTCCCCTCGTCTCACCTATGGCCAGCATTGTTTCCATAAAGGGCCCTTAACCGATGATAAACCTCAATAGGAATCACTTTTCCAGCAGTTGAAAGTTTTACCAGAGCAAGGTTTAAATCGTGTTGACATAGCGCTAGAACAAATCTCCAAACTTCTGCTTCTCAAAATACACTTGATTAACGTGACAACCTCAAACCTGTGCAAATGTGTTAGAGGGGGAATGTTACTTCCACATGCCGCCAGACCAGGAGTGCTCCTGGAAGTCATGTTTGTAGTACTAGGACACGTCTCTATACTTCCGCTTCTCAGAATACACTGGGTGAATGAAACGATTTAAAACTTGCGCATGCGTGTAGTGGAATAATGTTACTTTCACATGCCGAGACTAGGAGTGCTTCTGAAAGTCATTTTGTTCGTAGTACTAGGACACGTCTCCAAACTTCCGCTTCTCAAAATACCTTGGATGAATAAAACGATATCAGAACTGCGCATGCGTGTTGGAGGGTAATGTTACTTCCATATGCCAAGACAAAAAGTGCTTCTGAAGGACATTTTCTTTGCATTACAAGAACATGTCTCCATACTTCCCCTCCTCAAAATACACTGGTTGAATATAAATTACAACGACCTCAAACCTGGGCTGGCGTGTTTGGGCGAATGATACTTTCTGGTGCCCAGATCAGGAGTTATTCTAACCGTCATGTTTTTGTAATACTACAACCAGTCTCCATACTTCTGCTTCTCAAAAAACACTGGATGAATACTGCATAGACCTCAAATCTGCGCATGCGTAATGTGTGGGAATGTTACTTCCACGATTGAAGACCAAGAGTGCATCTACAGGTCATTCATTTTCCAGAATTAGAACACGTCTCCATACTTCCGCTTCTCAAAACCATCTGTAAGTATGCAACGACCTCAACCCTGGGCATGCGTGTTGGAGAGGAATGTTACTTCCATATGCCAAGACTAAAAGTGATTCTGTAGGGCATTTTGCTTGTAGTACTAGAACACATCTCCAAACTTCCGCTTCTCAAAATACACCAAATGAACGCAACGCTCTCATACCTTCGCATGCCTCGGAATGTTACTTCCAAGAGCCTAGAGACCAGGATTGCTTATGGAGGTCATTTTATTTTTTTACACTAGAACATGTCTCCATACTTCATCCGCTTCTCGAAATACACTGTATGAATAGTTTAACGACCTCACTCCTTAGCATGCCTGTTGAGAGGTAATGCAGCTTCCACATGTCTACTGACCAGGAGTGCTTCTAGAGGTAATTTTGTTTGCATAGTCTACAAGCACGTGTGTGGATTTTGGTTTTCAGCCAAACCTCGTGCCTTCAATATTTATTTTTTTATATAATTCTTTACACAGACGATTAATTCAGAATTTAAATAAAATAGGAAACTGGGCATTGAGAGGATGTGTAAAATCCCAGATATTATGAATAAAAAAGGGATTGGACCGAGGAGCTGGAAGTGATTGAATAATCATATAAAGTGACCACTATTCTCATGCATAATGTGATAGCGTGACTTAGTGATAACCGTACCGATCATTCAAAATACCGCCAGGTTAGTATATGGTTGCGATTTTAGGACTTCATACAACTGTAAGTAGTTATTAATATTATGTAGGAACGAATGAAACAGTTTTGGTTTCATTTCATTAAGAATACGATGAAAATTTATTTAAACATTAATTAATAGGACTTGTATCATGTCAAATTTCAGGAACTCTAACATTTCTTCCTGTTGAATGTTAGTTAATGTGACACATTTAGATATAACTGTCTACTGAGCTGTGTGTTCAGAAAATAACGGGAAATGTTTTTTTTTTCGCGGATTTGGACAGTCTGATAGTCAAGATTTTGTTTTTATTATGTTGGTATGCAAGCCCCTTTAAGAATGATGACATTTTCACCCGTGTTCAATTGTTTAATATTTGTCTATGTGGCAGACGCTAAGGTAGGACGGACGGTGAGATATTTATTTTTATTAATATAACGATTGTACGGAAAGTTTTACACGAGCGGCACAGTAATGGGCAAAAGGCTGGTCGAATGAAAGGTTGTGGGAATTGGCGTGTGAAGGGATAGGAAGAGAAGAGAGTGAGGCAGAATTGCAGGAGTACCGGTGATTATTCATTCGAATAGGTAAGGGGGTAATGCATTTGCCTCTGTCAAAGGAAGTGCAATGTTTGCATGAAGAAAGATAAATTATGTTTTTTGATAGGCAATTAGTGTGGGAACGTGGTGAGAGGGCAATGAGAGAATGTAGGGAGTGGGGAGTAGACCTAATAAGAAGACAGGTTTAACATCGGGGATGGTTGCAAGTAGGGGAAATATCAGGAAATTTGTCACGGGGGGGGGTGCCGAAGGGTTGGTGGATCTAAGAAGGTTTTTGAGATTGGCGGGTCGTCTGTTTGCATGACATGGGCATTGGGGTAGTGAGGATGAGTTCGCGTCATTGTCATGTCAAATAGGAGATAGTTCTTCAAGAAAGGTTTTCAGTCTGTGTGATCCGGGGCAATAGGTGGCGCAAAGGTTGAGTCTTGCGTCAGATGTGAGCTTGTTATTGTGTGGTGTGTGTGGTCGGGTGGAGTGGTGCATTTTATTTTTTCAGCGTTTCTGGTTAACTGTATTTGAGGAGTGCAAGATGTAGATTGTCAAGGTATTTGTTGAGAGTGGCTGTTGTGTCGCCAACCACGCGACATTATTCTGGTGTCAGGTGTAGGATCGCAAAGAAATTTTGAGTCTCGAACCCGTAACCTAAAACATAATCCCCCAAGTGGTTCATTAACATTCCAAGATAATTTTTCAATTCCTCATCAAAATACTGGAATCTTATCCACTGATAATTTTGTTTTTTCCATTTTGTGTATGTTAGTTGAACTTATTGCTCTGGCTAATCTAGTGTAACCTGCATTCATTTTCATATTTCTGTGTCGCGTGCTACTGTTTACCGTCATGGCTATGCCTAGTTATTCCCCGCTAAACCATTTCTCTCCCCATTTTGAGTCGACTTCACTAAGGGGTTCCACTACCCAAAATGATTTAGATCCTACTGTGCACTCCATTGAGCCTGCCACCGCAGCCTCTCCTACAGGGAATAATCCATTCACAAGCAACACATTGGGGAACCATGTCTATTTCATTCTGAATTTTAGCGGTGACGATGATGTGACGGTCGAAAAATTTTTAGAATGCTTAAAAATCACGAGGCACCTTAGCTCTTGGAATAAAACTTATGCTCTTTGCGTAACCCGTTTACACCTGCATGGGCCGGCGGCAGAATATGCTTTGGCCAATCCTCACATTCTAGAGTGTCTGAAAAGTTTTTCCAGAAACCCACGTAATAAGTTCTTAGCTCGCGTTTCCCTCCTCTCCCTAGAACGGATGTTTTCAAATTGCGTTCAACTACTGGCGTCAGCAAAAGTTAATACAGTGCAGAACTCAAGAAGCGCTCGCTTTTTGCCCCAAAATAACTCTGCCGGTAGTAAACCCGCCTCGTACGAAGCTCCTATGCGGCCGAATGCTACAGCTAACACCTCAAATACCGGATACGCTGCAAAATGCTTTTCCTGTGGGTGTGCGGGCCACATAGCTCGCGATTGTCGCTCTAAAACTCGAGCTTGTTTTAACTGCGGAGCAAGGAGACATATTTCCCGAGACTGTCCCCCGCTATGCATCGGAATATGTAAGGAAGTTGGCCACCTTCCAATTAATTGTCCAGAGCGCTCAAACCGAATGGCCACGGGAAACGGGATGACCCCGACCAGCGGGTTGGGGAAGACCTCATCCTATCCATCACTCCAGTGAAAGGAATGACGATTAGCGTGCAGATTATAGGAAAATTACGTCACTTCCTTGTAGACACAGGCGCGGCGGTCACGATACTTCACGAAAGAGTGTTCCTTTTAGATACATTAGGAATAGCCCCGTACGACCGCGCGTGAGTGAGAAGCGCCTCAGGTCATGTATTGATGACAAACGGTCAGAGTGGCGTACCTTTCTGTGTAGACAATCGTGTTTACCCTCATGATGCTTTGGTAATAAATCTAGGGGACACACTCAATGAAGGCATATTTGGCTTGGATTTTATGAAAAAGTATCGTAGTTAGATTTATTTGAGAACAAGACCATTAAATTTGAACCTGACCACATGATGTCTTTAGAATCTGTTTGCAGTAAAGGTGAGGAAGTAGATTTCATTTCGTGCGAGAATCCCCCATTAGGACCCTGCGAAGAGGCCGACACGGTGCAACACTGTTTCATAAACTGAATGACCTCGTGGAGAAAGGCGATGGGACGGGTTCAAGGAGTTCCCATTAGTCCGGCTACTTTTACGATGAGGAAAATGTGCTATAGAAAGTTGACCCTTCGGAGATTGAACCAATTTTTATAATATGTGCACCCAAAAATATGCGGAAATTCATTTTGACTCGTTGCCACGATAATTTCCTATCAGGAATCATCGCGGAATCGAGAAAATGGTGGAAATCGTCCAGCGACACTTCAACTGGAAAGGCTGTTATTCCGACACCCTCCAGTACGTTCAGCATTGCATCGAATGCCAAAAGAGCAAATTACGCGTGAATAATATTCCATTACAGCCACTGGTTGAAGCCGCCTACCCAATTGAGAAATTAGCTTTGGATATTGTTGGACCACTACCCCTATCCCTCCGAGTTAACCAATATCATTTAACTCGCCAAGATTATTTCACAAGATATCATGAAGCCCTTACGATTCCAGATCAATCGGCCAAAACAGTAGCAGGATTTTTTGTCGAGCACATAATTTGCCGTCACGGTGTGCTTAAATATTTACTGGCAGACAGAGGTGCAAACTTCACTTCGGAACTAATGAAAAACGTTTGCAGGGAACTGAAAATAAAATCTATCTTCACTTCTCTCCATATAACCCCGCCTCAAATGGTCGTCTAGGGCATGCACACCATTCCTTTGCTTCCGTGACTCCCCATTATGCAGCCCAAGACCACTCTGATTGGGACGAACAACTGGGCTTCGCATTGCTCACTTATCGAAACAGCAAGCACCAAGTGGTCAAGCACGGAAGTTAGTTTCCCGTTGGAGAGAACCCTCCAAAACAGTTAAATTTAGAAGCCCGGTTACCGCAGACATAGAGGACCTGAAAGACGGAAGACGTCTCCTAGCTCATATGCGTAACCTTTTACCCTCACCGCCAGATAATCCCTTACCCCTGTTTTTAGGTGACGGCATGGCACCACAAGACGCCGAGCAACCTCCAGCATACCCCTCTCCAAAAGAACCCGCTCGTGTCTCCTTATCACCATCCAACTTCGAAGGCCTTGAAGATTATATTGCAACTCCAAGTCCTCCTTCTAATCCCTCTTTCCCCTATAATCTCCGACCGTTACCTAGTAGAGAACTTTCCTCTAATCCTAAAATCCATTCTTAACCGGAAGAGGGATTGAGCCTGCCTGGAGCAATTGTACCCCAGAGGAGGAAATTAGTTGCCATTTTTGGAAGTGATGTGTCCGACTTGCAAGTGCGAGGACTCTCAGAGGCGGAGATGCAGTTTGGACACCGATGCAGAATGGTGTATCCAATTCACCCCCGAGTATGCGCCCATCCCTGGAAAGGATCTGCACTTGGTGCCATCCCTGACCCAACCTTTGATGACCATGACCGCCTCCACATGGGAAGAAGATGCCCGATGCACGGAAGACGATGGACGCAATGTTGCTGCCGCGACCACAACCACCTGGCGGCCTCGACACCTGGAAGGACATCGATTGGCTCCTAATGCGCCCACCCAATTCGGTGATGCGACAAGTTACCTGCAACAGTTACTCCCTTTCTATCCCAAGGTCCCTTGCCGCACTCCCTTAGCACCCAGGAAATTTCCCGAGAGCCAGGAAACCTCTCCACCACACCCACCGCAAGCACAATCACAGGCAAAGAGCCGCAAACGCCGCCCGGAAACCGAAATTCAGAAGTGCCAATAACTGTGTCACTAGTATGCTAGTCCTTCAACTTTATGACCTTCTTCTACGGCTGCATTGAGGAGTTAACCTGGTTCCTGGAGGAGAAGACCGGCTGGACAAGCGGACTCTGCATGCTCCTCGCTCTATTATTCCAGACGGTATGTATAGTGCTCACGTGAATATTAGTGCAAGCTTTGAGGAAAGAGGAAAACAAAGATGGAGTGCTCCTTCATTTTAACCTTAGTCATATGTACTTATATTTTAATGTTTGCTGTAATTCTATGACTTTTTTTTACGAACACTCAGGCTAAGAAAATGCCGACGTTACTGCATTAATGTAGTGCTACGAATTTCACAAGTGAACAATGTGAAGATGAATGTTTATTTTAGTTATTATTTTTGTATGATTTTCATTCATTACTTTTGCCAATGTAATGTCATCCCCCCAAATGCGCGATGCTATATAAGGCGAGACGTTCCTGGAGCAGGACCCCCCCAGTTCGTCAGCCCACTTGCCAAGGTGCGCTGGGAGTAAAACTCCTCCTCAATCCACTCAAGAGCCTAACCAACCACCTATATACCAAACCCAAAGTCCTACAATCAAGCGCTCTTCTCCTGCCGATTAGCCCTACCAAACGGTCCCCACCAAACGAAAGCCCAGAAACCAATCTGCCCAGCAATTCTCTCGAATTTCCACATGTAACCGCTTCACCTGCCTCTCCCCTTCCCCCTAGGATGACCAAAATGAGGAAACCCCATGTGAAGATGCAGACACTGAAGCTCAGCCCACTCCACCTCCTAAACCCCGTATCCCTCCCATTTTTCTCTGCGACATAACCAACTGGCAAATTAAATGCAATGAAATCCGGCAAGCCTGCACAATTCCTCCTGTGGCAAATCTCATTCGCAATGAGATTCGAGTTCAATACCAAACCATCTCCGACTTCAAAGCTGTCACTAAAAAACTCACCTCCATTAACTACGCATACTATACAGGTACGTACCAACTTCAATCAAACAAAAATCCTCATTTTGTCCTTCGGGAAATACCCACAAATATCCCAAAAGAAGACATTGAAGAAGCTCTGGCGGAAATTGGCTTCTCTGCGGAGAATACCTCTCAACTGCATTCCACCCGACCAAACTGTTTTCAGAGAGCAGAAAGGGCGCCAACCCTAATGCCGAGCTCCCACGAATCGTCCCCATCCCTCTCCTACCCTACCAAGTCCGACTCCAGGTCTCCTCCTGCTCTAAAGAATTTCTAGAGCTAAATTTGGTTCTCCACCTTAAGACTTCGGTGGAACCATACAGACCTCCACCTGAACCTCCACAGTGCCTAAGTTGCCAATGCAATGGGCACACCTACAAGACGTGCGGCCTCCCACCTCAATGCACCGAATGTGCTGGCATTCACCATTATAGAGAATGCCAGAAACACAAAACCTCCCCAGCCAAATGCGTAAACTGTGGTGGTCCACACACAGCCAATTACAGAGGTTGCATTGATCACTGTGAACTTCTCTTCAAACTGTGCAACACTAGAGAAGCCCTACAACTACTTGGAGAAAAAACTTGGCATGAGAAAATAAGTTCACTCTCACATAAGGACACTTCGGTATGGACCCTAGCCCGCTGTCTACGAAGGAAAAAGGTACCCAGCCCGCCAATACCACATAATGGGAGAGCACCATACGATGACAGCGACAAAGCAAATACCTCTGCCGACTCCTTCGAATGCATTTTTAAAAACGATAATACATCCTGGTTGGATTCAGAAGCATTGAACAGCGTCTCTGGCCTCTCACTTTGCCCATTCCACATATTCCTGGAAATTACTCCTCAAGAACTTTACTCCATTATGTCCCACTCCAAAACAAAGTCATCACCGGGACCCGATCAAATCTCCTACCTTCACCTGAAAAACCTTCCTAAATCTTTTATCAAACACCTACTCTCTATCCTCAATGCCTGTCTTTCCCAATCGTACTTCCCAAAGACATGGAAAACGGCTAAGATAATACTCCTTCCAAAACCCGATAAAAATCCTTCTTATATCCTGAACTATAGGCCCAGTGGCCTGCTCCCCTGCATGGGCAAACTTCTTGAAAAATGCATCTTAAACAGGCTACAAGAAAAAATCTCGGCCCTAGACTTGATCAGACGTGTAACGAACTAACAAATAATGTGTTGTGTTGGTATCGATATGTGGACGATGTGTTTTGTGTGTGGAGAGGCTCCAAAAGGCAAATTAAGCTATTTCTTACACATTTAAATTCTTTGAACGAAAACCTAAAATTCACCTGTGAAGTAGAAGAAAATAATACACTGAATTTTCTTGATTTAAAAATTTCAAAATTAAACAACCGGCTTGATTTCTCTATCTTTCGGAAAAACTCATACACAGATCAAGTTATCCATTTCAAGTCAAGACATTGCTTCCCGCAAAAACTCTCCGCCTTCCATTCAATGATACACCGGTTGGTGAACGTCCCAATGTCGCAAAACAACGTCAAAAAAGAACTTAACACGATTAAATTGATTGCAAGAAACAACGGCTACGATGAGGAGCTAGTAGAGAAACTATACCGCAAAAAACTTAATAAAATGGCATTGAAAGATATTTACAGTACTGAACCGCCACAGGACCCCGCAGCCAAGTGGCGCAGAATCCTTTATTTAGACAATTTTTCACAAAAAGTATGTCAGAAACTTCCAAAATGTAGAATTAAGATAGCCTATTATAACAAATCAAGCCTCAGGGGCCTGCTCTCCCACGCAAAGGACAGAATCCCATAAAAGGAAAAGAGTGGAGTATATAAGCTAAAGTGCGATTGCGGGGCAATATACATCGGACAGACAGGGAGGAAATTCCAAGAACGAGTGAAGGAGCATCAAGCATGTGCAAGAAATAAAAAGATGAACTCTCAATTCGCAAAGCATTTGATTGATAATAACCATAAAAGTGATTTTGATTTGGAAATTTTACATGTTGAAAGCAAAGGCTATAGATTAGACGCCTTAGAACATTTAGAAATTTTAAATAGTGTTTGTTTAAATGAAAATATTGTTAACGAATTTCTGTATGCCTCCCACTCTCCCCTCCTTAAAGTCCCAATCCTCACGGTGGCCGATGACACCACCCCCTCCCCTTCATCTAACCCTCTCTAATCCGCTGACTCACGAGAGCTCTACAATGTAGACTTCTCCCTCCCGCTCCACATTCCACCAACATCGCGGAGGGGACGCCAAACTGCCCTCCCCTCCGGCACGCAAACCAATCCTGAATTTACCCCTCCCAAACCTTCCTGATTATCTCCACCCCACCCCCGCCCTGGCTGTATATATAAGAAGGGCTGCAAATGTAGAGAGCTCACCTGATGATGAAGTTTTACTTCGAAACCCGGCTCGTGTGAATAAATCGTTTTCGTGTGGAACTACAAAGTTAGCCCTTTCATTTATTTATATGAAGGCTACCGAGCCTGGGGTTCAATAGCCGCCACCAAATTGAAGAAAATGACACGCTTCTAAAATAATACTCTACGAACCCTTGCCAACGATGCCTGGTTTGTAAGAAACTCAGATATTCACACGGACCTAAATATACCGGACCTTCCAACATATCTAAGCGACCTAGCCACGTCATTTCAACAAGCAATAGGAAATACTGGTAACCCATTATTAGAACCTTTATGGGATTACCCTGATAATCCCCATTTCAGATACAATTGTGCTAAAGCAAGCATAAATGGGCAGTCATAATCTCCAAATATAATACTGTCACAAACTGCAATAAAATATACTCACTAGCTTAACTTCGCCCATAAACCACTTATATCCCACGCCCATTGATCATCATAGCTGGATATTGGTATAAGATGCACCTAACGGCGCAGTCCATAAGCATCGATTGGTCGGTCGGTAGCAGGACCCCCATTCTTCTTTTGCATCAACAACGCACCAATGAAAAAATGTGGAAAAAGTGAAAGTAATTGTGTTTACAATTTAATCAGCATAATCAAAATATTCAGAGAGAAAACGATTGAGAATGTATGGCAATTTGCAATTGGCACATTCTAATTAAATTATTTTAATTTAGAATGTTTTGTGTATTAAAAGCGAGAGAAACAGCAACTCTTCTTCATAATTTTCGAAATTTGAATTACAAACAAAGCGGCAAATGAAAGTTGCTCAGGATCAGTCACACGCAAATGAAGTCATCGACGATTTAGAATTATTAATTCCTGTTGAAAAACAGGATGACGAAACAACATGGGGATTAAAATAAAATGACGTAGAAACTTAAGGCATGATTTACGAATTCTTTCAACCATATTTTTAAAACACACGAAAATCTCCTCCCGTTCATAAAAACACATGTCTGTTCTTAGCGGCTGTGACATGCTTGGAAATGGCATCCCACTTCTTTTCCAAACTTTTTGCTTGTTCCATCCCTTTTGGCACAACAAACTGCACACATCCTACAAAGCTCTTCCTTCTTCTCTGTAGGTGGAATATACTTGGGAAATTGTAACTTACATAGAGGATCAAGGATTTGGTTCTACTGAAGGCCTTCTACCCTCACATGTTATATCATATGCAATGTACCCTTCAATTACATCTTCCATTAGTTTGATTCTAAATTCTGAACTTACCCTTTGGTCCACCACCCTTTCTCTGCAACAGAAATCCATTCCATGTGCCCTGGTCCAACAAGTGAAAAATGTTTTAAATATTTATTGCCCCCCTTTTTTCATAATGGGGAAATTTGTCAGGTGCTGATCTTCCCTTTCTACTCCACCTATTGTATTATTGTACACAACAGCAACTTTTGGCTTTTATAGCACCATATCCTTTTCATTTATATTCCACAAATTCCGTATTATGTACTGTAAAGGTACAGAGACTTGACGGCCTTCTCATCTTCCCAATTCATAGCAATCACTTTGCCTTGCTGGAGGGCAGTCAATTCCTCCTTTTTCAACTTCTTTAGTCTATACGTCATCTAGTACTTCCTTCCTTTTAATTCTCAATGTCCCATGTCTATCGGTTCCTTTCATAGCCAATAAATCAGCCAGCTCTGAGGAGGTGTAATAGTTGTCTGCAGTCAAGCAATAATCTTTGACCTAGCAGAGGTTTCATTACTGCTAGCACAATCTAAGGATGTATTAGGAAGATTGGTATATTCCACGTTCAATACTGACCATTTCCTGTGTACCATAAACACAGTAATCAATGCTGGAAGGTCGGTTTATGGGTGATGGTAGAGTTCACCCAGTACTTAGCTCTATACAGTCTGTGAAATTCACACATCAGGGTATTAAGGGGAGCCAGTTACTTTCACTGTGGCAGATAAGGTTTACCAGGAAGATTGGTACCAGAAAAAATCACATAGCTTGAGTGGAGCATCAGGTGCCCTGAGTGCCTTGCCTGGGGTTTGAACTCAGGACCCTCCGGTCAATAGTCCAATGCTCTACCCTCCTGGACTATCATGACCCACCTTTTTCCTATAGAAATAATATTAAATGACCATATATATCCAGACATAGGCTTAGCAAATCTAAACGTTTCCTCCCCAAATCTGGCTCCTTTCAGGGAAACATACTGCATCAGTGAGAGCTCATCCTTGTAAAGAATAACATTTTTATCAGTAGAAATCTTCTTCTCAGGTGTCAACAAACTTGAGAACTTTTTGTTGAGAAATACAAGCAGAGGGCTAATTTCCTTTAGCTTGACACAAGGATGTCTATCCCTCATAAAGGTACCATTGTCTGCAAAATGCAGATAGTGTTTGACGAGCACATATGTATGCTATGGCATAACATTGGAAGAGAATGGAGTGAGAATGTTCTGCCTCTTTGACAAATATCATTCTTCGGTTGGTTTGGTTGGTTTGCTCATAGTTTTATGAAGAATGATCAATGCAAAACAACATACTAATTTCATTAGTACTAATTTCTAATTTCATTAATAGTATTTATACACTAAAAATCTATAAAACTTGATTTTTTTTTAAACAAAAGAATCAGTACAGTGGTCAGCATATAACTTGATTTCCACAGTTATTAGTTCAATTGAGTAATCATCAATTATTGGCCGAAAGCATTGAAGAATTCCAGCAGTTTCATCAATCTCTAATTGAACAGGAGGGGAACCAGTCAAAGGAAATCTTGGAAGTAGTGATTAGTGATGTTGCTGGGAATCCATCGGACACCACAACACTCACGCATCAAGCAATTGGGCAATCAAACCTTCTTCATAAATCAGGGAAAATATGTCCGTTTCTGGTTGTTTTATTCTGAGGTAATGAAGATTAATATTTAATATGTTTGTTTTAATTTGAGTTGATAAATTGTCCAAAATTAAATGACAATGAATGCATAAATGAATTAATAACTGTTTAAATGAGTCTGCCATTAAATTCGTTTGATATTTTATAATTTTTGAAAACAAACTTTATAATTCAAGGAGACTTCTCATCATCTTAAACTGTTCCAATATTTCATAGAAATCTGTTTTGATTTATTCTGAATTTTTTATGAAAATAAAGCCTATAAAAATAAATAAAATATACTCAATGAATCTGTATGGAATCAGTCATTATTAATTAGCTTTTAAATCGCGTGCATTTAAAACAATTGACTTTTATATGTCATGCTTATATTCTAAAATAAATGGCATTTCTAAGCCAATAGATGCCAATCAAATATAATGAAGATGAAGAAATGAATTCATTTTACAAACACTGTAATTAAAAAGGAGTGCTTCATAATATGGGATTAGTGGCACCCAATTGGGTAATTGCAAAATGGCTGTGGAAATAACTTAAGAAGCCCTATCTTCTACCGAGCGTGTATTAAATACAGTTTATTTTATGTTTAATTATTCAATATTGAATCTTTCAATAAATTGTATTTTAAAAATTCACTTTGAATAATTTGGTCTCAATGTATTGGTTGATCATGGAATACAAAATTAAGTATTATTTTCAATTTATATTGACACTGTTTACAGCTGTAGGTTGGCACTTGATTCCTGTTCAATTCCATCCAAAACATAGACCATAATTACTTCAAAAAGGAGCATTAACATATATACGAGGGTCATCCGGAAAGTAGTACCCGTTCGTGAAATAAAGACACAAAAGTAAATATTAACAAACATAAAAAATTTTATTTGAAAGAGGATACTTTAAACTACTTCTCAACATAATCTCCAAGCAAATTAAGGCATTTGTCATAACGTGTGACAAGTTTCTGTATTCCTGCTGCATAGTCCTTCGCCGCCAGCTCATTGAGATACGCGAGGGACCCATCTTGCACAAATTTTTGCATAATGCAGATGGTGTTTAACAATTTCATGAACAATTGTTCGAGAAACATTGGGAAAATGCTCACAGATGTCATCAATTGTGACGCGCCGATCGTTCCTCACGAATTCGTCAACTGAGCTCACCAGTTGGTCTGTAATGACAGACGGTCTCCCCGAACGCTCATCGTCGTGTGTGTTCCCCCTCCCCATGTTGAAGTTGCGACACCACCGCCGAACAGACGACTCGTCCATTGCATTGTCTCCATACACCTCCTTTAATTGGCGATGAATATCACATGGGCGAACGTTTCTTGCATTGAGGAATTTAATCACTGCCCTCACTTCACAACTGGCGGCGTTCTCAATTTTTTTAAACATTGTAAACAATCACAGAAACAACACAGGCAATGCTAGCCTCACGCAACTTGGCTCAGAGAAGGCAGACAAGCCACTGAAGCTATCTGACCTCGTCCAGCGGCTACTCGCGTCGTCAGCACTTCATGCGGCACGAACGGGTACTATTTTCCGGACGAACCTCGTATATTTCCAGCGTGTATTAAATACAGTTTATTTTATGTTTAATTTTTCAATATTGAATCTTTCAATAAATTGTATTTTAAAAATCCACTTTGAATAATTTGGTCTCAATGTATTGGTTGATCATGGAATACAAAATTAAGTATTATTTTCAATTTATATTGACACTGTTTACAGCTGTAGGTTGGCACTTGATTCCTGTTCAATTCCATCCAAAACATAGACCATAATTACTTCAAAAAGGAGCATTAACATATATATTTTCTACGCTTAGATGGATACTCCAGTCAATTCAAGCAGAGTTTATGATCAGAACAAATTAAAAGACAACTATCTCAGCAGCTGGTAATCTTGTCGTGAATGTAATTTGATGTTCTCCAGAAATTAAAAGGTATATGTTTCATAAAAGATCTCACCAGTCCATTCTTTCCATGTGTGGCGTAAATAGGAAGATTTAATATTTTAAACAACAGAGCTCATTTTACTTGAACGAAATTCTAGATGGTAACTTTGCAAAACTTTATATCTATTGTCGCAAGTATGCGACATGGTACTCCTTCCCTGGCTCCTGCGAATGTCCCACGTGACCAAAGACAATGTTTCAAAAGTATTCCTCCCCTGACTCCTAAATTGGGTATAAAAGCCCTGGTCGCCGGGCAAAAAGCAGTCAGTTGGTTATCTGGCGGTGACCGGTAGGGCACGATGATTCGGCTATGTTGCGCTTGTCGCGACAGTGTGTCCTATTCCTGACTAAACTTCGGACGAGGGCTCTGCCTAGGTTACGTTCGTTTAACCTCGTCCACCCTGCAATACTCCCTTCCTTTCCGACGGACGAGGGCTCTGCCTAGGTTATGTGTTTCGTGACCGCGTCCACCCAGCATTTATCCTGTCCCTGGGAATTTTCTGCCATTTTAATTCTGTCCGCACTTGCGTTGGTTTACCGAGGGTCTAGCCATCCATAATTTGCTTATACTTATGTAAATGTTGCATTATGACTGATGTTGGGTAATATACGGCTGCTTTGGTAATACTCGGTGTAGTTACTCTGACCTTCCCCGATACCCTTTGTGTCGCACCATAGAAACCCCCCTCGCGACATATTGGTGTCAGGTGAGGGGTTGCACGGATGGACTAGTGATTTATTCAGTGTACGTGACAGTGTCTCATAGATTATCATGTCCCCGTGTACGTCTTTAAATTGGAAGTTCCGTATTATCTCGGACAGGTGGGATATGCTAATCTGTGCTGAGCTAACGAATTATTATTTTAAGACACGTGCTATAACCTCATCGCGATTCTCTGCGCACAATTAAACTGAGGATCACTTTATCAGGAACCATCAATTAGCCTGAGAAGGGCCCACCATGGGTATCGGATACACTCGGAGTATGAAAAAATAAATTAATTAAGCTTTTGTTTGTCAGTCAGACAAGGGGTTGTAAGGATTGCTGGGTGAATTGGAGATTCAGTGGGACAGATATGGGATGAGAAACAAAATTAATAAAACCAAGTTTATGCAATTTTCTAGAAAGAATAAAGCTAAGCTAAACATTAAAATGGGAGGGCAAAAACTTATGCAGGTAGAACAGTTGACGTATCTCTGAATCATTTTGGACCAACACGGTCAAAGTAGTAGGGACGTATGGAGAAGAATTACGCTAGGCGCAGAGGCTTTCATAAGGAGGAGAGAGTTGATGACAGGGACGTTGAGTAAGGATATTAAAAAAAGACTCGGGAAACTTTTGATATGGTGCAGAGTTATATACGGAAATGTGGTCATTGAAGCAGGAGGATAGTCGTGGACTGGAGGCTTTTGACATGTGGGTGTGGAGAAAATGGAGAAGGTGAAATGGACCGAGAAGAAAACCAATGAGAAAGTACTTGGTATGGTGGGTGAAGAGAGGGGTTGGTTGGGAGAAATGCTATTGAGGCAGTAAAAATGGATGAAGGGCATATTGACCGACAGGGGACTGTTCAAGTTGGTAATAGAGGGGAGAATGTGAGGCAAGCAAGAAAAGGGAAGGAACAGGATAGGGATGTTTCATTTAAGGATTCAAGTTCCTTCTAGATTATTATTACTATGAGTTTATTTCATTATTTCCTTGAAAATTGTATCTTAGCACAACAATCTGATTTACCTAATTTCTCTTAAATTTTTAGTAGTTCTAGGGTTAATTTGTCCATAAAGACATTGCCTCATTTTGTTTCTAATAATAATTTCAATGCCCATATTTTCATGAAGAATTTCTAGTCTTTGAGCTACTTTCAGTATCATCATGATTACTGATTTGCCCTGTAAAATTAAACCTACATATGTTTTATATCCTTATCATGCTTTTTGTGTGCAAAAATGTCAAAATCTAGAAGATGCAAAGGTACGACTCAGAGCCACTCAAAGACAGGCTAAGCAGGCAGGTTTCATTTTAATCATTTAGGTTTAAATACTAACAAAACTCAGCATATTGTATGCAGTTATAGTATATAAAAATGTACTGATGTTGAAAATTCTAAAATACTAGGAATTAATATAGATAGGAAACTAACCAGGGAGACTCACATCAGTCAGATCTGTAATGAACTGATTAAAGCTCAACTTTCTCATTTCAAATGAGTATCGTTTAACACTTGACCATGTCTTCTTTCCATGTCATTTGAATTACAGTGATGAGTTATGGGGTCATTTCCCAAAACATATCATACGAATCTTGCTACTACACAAGAGAGATTTTTGCTCCCTTGCTAATACACCGCAACGTGATTTCTGCAGACCATTTTTAATTAGCTGTGGAGTCATGATTGTACACCATGTGGGGTAGAGCAAATCTAAATAATACTATTTTCTGTGGAATTTCATCAACTTACAGCGCATTTCATATTGTGGACATTCAAATGTAAAACTATCTGTTTTTTTACACTGTTTTTGTAACACTCATTGTTTATTGAGAGATGAGTAAGGTGGAAATGAAATCCTTTGAGTTTGGTGAATTCATCAAAATAAATCCAAGAACGCCACATTAAAACTGCTAATTCTTCAAGGAAATTTGGCAGAAATTATGATGGCTGCCATTTTATTATGTTTGCACATTTTGGTCTACTAAATTCTCCATTATCAAAGGACAATTGATGCATGATCGTTCATCATACTTAATGCGAATTTAACAGTTTAAATGAGCGTGCCATTATATTGGTGATGTTAAACATTTTTTAATTATTGTACACAAACACTCAAATTCAAGGAGACTTCTTATTGTCTTACATTGCTCCAATATTTAATTAAATTTTGTTTCCATTGATTCTGAATTTGTATAAAAATAAAGCCCGCCTAAATGCATAGTGTACTCAATTAAACTGCATATAATCAACCATTATCGGTTTGCTGTGAAAGTGAGTACATTAATTCCATTTGAAATATAAAGGTCACACTTGTATCCTTAAATAATGGCATTTTCAAGAATAAAAGCAATGCCAATCGAACAGAATGTAGAAGAAGAAATGAATTCAGGTCACAATCACCATAATTAAAAAGGAGTATTTCACAACAGCAAGGGATTTGTGGCGTTAAGAGGTGTATTTGCGAATTGATTCAGCATATTAAATAAAATGGTACCTCACTACAGAACACAATAAAAATCTAATTTTTCGTTAACTACTTAAATATCGAATCTTCCTATTTATAACCATTGTATTTTAACAATCCATTTTGAATGATTTTGACTCAATGTATCGTTTGATCATTGCGCATGTGAAATAATACTATTTTCTAAACATTATTGACGATGTTTATAGCTGTCGTTTGACACTTGACTCCCGTTCAATTCTACCAAAAACATAGATCTTAACTACTTCAGAAAGGAACATTTACAAATATATTTTCTACAGAGAATGATACTGCAGTCAATTCAAGCAGAGCCCAAAGCAATTAAAACATGACTATCTCAGCAGCAAGTATTATTGTTGGGTATGTAATTAGGTGTTCTCCAAATTTAAAAGGCATATATCTCACAAAAGATCTCACCCGTCCATTCTTTCCAAAATACATTCACTAAGATTGGCAACCTGAAACAGCATATCCTTGTTTATGCAAATGAGAAGCCATACCGTTAAGAATTTGCTCCATGACATTCAGTTGGAAAGGAAAGCCTATGGTCTGTGAGTGTGAAAAGAATGCTGTTTCCGAAGTCCGCAATAATGTTTGTTTTGATTCGTTGATTTGGTGACACTGTTGCCGTGGCAACGGTAACAAACAAGTGAAGAATGAAATGTTTCGAATTAGATTGAGAATAAGATCTAATTTTAAAGAGAAATAAAGTATGCTCTATGGATACTATATTTTCGTTTATTAGGTATAAAGATCAAATACTGAAAAGGAAAATCAAATTATTGGACATGTGCGGAGACATACAAACGTGTTACTTTCCTTTCTCCACAAATATATATAAAGGTAATTGAAGAAGTTTTTCTTTCTTGCAAGCAAGAAAGTCATTTCATGATGTATCCGGGCTTCGTGTCGGTAATATAATAAATAAATGAATGAATAAATTAACCATACATGGGAAGGAGTGTATAAAATACATAAAATATGTAATTATATATAAGAATGCGAACCATTGCCTATTAGTGTACACGCCTGGGCTATCTTTCCAGCAATGCAAGTTAATATCTTGTAGCTTCATTATGGTTCTTTTTCTTCTTAGTTTCCAAATTTCCGCGTGCTTTGATGGCACTGAAGGTGTTGACGCATCGATGTTGCTGACGACCCATCGTCAGCAACATCGATGCACCAACCCACAAGCTAGCGCAATATGTTGCACATCCTCTTCAACTCTTCGCCAGGAAAACTGACTATTTTGCTAAAACTTCCATGGATTTCATTCACATTATTCGGAATGCTGAAGGCCAAATAGTCAACATGCTGGTGACCTTTGATGTAATCTCCTTGTTCACAAATACGCCCATTGATGACTCCACGCTACTCATCAAAAACCTCACCTCACAGGGATTAGCTAAGGATTAACCTGGACCTCGCAAATTCTGCCTCTGGAACTCATACTTCCTTTGGAATGATAAGCACATTGAACATGATGAATGTGCAGCCATGGGATCACCCCTCTCTTCCGTACTAATTAACATTTTCATTGAGATCTCGCAGCTGAAGGCAATGGTCTTACCCAAAGAAACCAACCCGTATTATAGTTGGGGTTTTTGGATGCACCAACCACTGTGGTTGTTATTGCACCACTTTTTAAAACATTGAAAACTTCAATCCAATTTTGATAAATACGTCAATGCATAAAAAACATTTAAATAGTTAAAAACAAAATTATTTAAAAAAAAGAAACGGAAACTCAAGTTGTCCGTTCAGGTCAGTTTCCCTTAAAAACCTGGAAACCTTACTTAAAAAGTTGGGGTCCTCCCCTAAATTATTCCTTAAATTACCTCTTATTTTAAAAAAGGTATCTGGCCTTTTATAATTTATTCCCCGACTTCCACCACAGATAGCAATGCTGAGTCGGTTTTGAGTTTGACCAGGGCTTGTCTTGCTGCTTTGCCAGCTTTTTCCATGCCTGGTATTCCCACATGACCAGCAGTCCATATAGAGGATACCTACTTCCCCTTTATCTGACGGGACCACAGGGTATAATAGATCTCCTGAACCATCAGGTGCATTGATGACAAGTCCGATATGGATTATAGGGAGCTCAATGAGTGCGAACAGATGAGAGAAGAGCCATTACATTCTCTTAAGTCTTTTAGGGCCCTCTTGATAGCTGACAGTTTGGCTGTGAATATTCCTGCAAAACATTGTCAGTTATTTCCTCTGGACTACATTGTAGTGAGAGACCACCACGTGGACACATGCGGATTCTAACTTTGGTCCTCTCCTTTTACTAAGGGTCATTGGCCCTCTCAATAAAGGATCATGGGCATCAATATAAATGCCAGAGGCAGCTGATGGACAGGGGCTTCTAGAGTAAATGAGCTACCGGGCACCCACCAGCAGATAGATGTTACATCACGTTAACCTGGTAGTAGTATTAATGGTTTATAGGGTACATCAAGGGCTAAGGTCATTTTGCACCACTGACAAGATGACTAAAATCTCAAATCTATTTTATTTAGGAATTAATAAATAAGAATAAATGTACAAATAAATGTGGGGGGGAATGGCGAGAGGGGGATGGGGGGAGAGAGACCATAAAAGCAGTAATCAACCCCAAGTTCGGTGTGCTAGTCGTGTGGAATTCACACATGAACTGCACAGTTTGGAATCAGTGCCAAATGTATAGTTTAGGCAATGTTGGAATTCCTGGAGAAGGAATGAACATGTTTAAAACAGTAGAGCATATCTGATGTCACATCATTGAGCAAAGCATTTAAAATATTTACATTACTCAATTTGGTTTTGTTTTTTCTGTCGAATATCATGTGTATCAATGTGGGTCAATTGCGACATGAGTACAACGTTTTTTATTGTGTTGTGACCACCTATTCAGCGTTGTAGAACATCTAATTTCGTTCTCAATAGCATGACAGTATGCTAATTGACACGTAGACATGTGCCGTATTCGTAATAAATCCTATGTATTAGGGTGTATAAATAGTTCTAGAATATTTGAGTAATAAATCTTTACTGAATGTATCCTGAGAGAATTGCATTGTTTGCATCTGTAATGTTTTCGTGAAACGTATCATTTTTGCGCGTTAAAACTGTTGTTATTTTGAAACAAGTGAATAACGGAAATAAGACGTGCGTGTGTGTTTCTAGCCTAATACTAACGAAGAACGACATAGGTTTCCGCGTAATTGTGCCAAAAGCATGCGTTTTGATATGTTCGTCTTTTGATTTGTTTATGTCATGTAGACCGATGTTTAACGAATCTCTTAGTTTCAAAACTAAGGGTAAATATAGCTTCGTGAAGCTGTTGAATTCCTTAATGTTAAACTCCCGTCATCAACTTGTCACTTCGGTAATATTCTTGGGTATTTATCAATGTACTTACCCGAAAAGTACTTAATTAGTACTTGTAGTATTCACTTTTCAGGTTTAAGCTAAGATTCCGTTCTCTCTTCGTTATTTATCCAGTCGCCCCATTTACTACTGTGATTATTCGCATTGCGGTAAACTGTCCCCATATAATTGTTGTTATTATTATCCGTTCTGCAGTGATCCAAGTGTAATCAAAGCACGCGGAAATTTGGAAACAAAGAAGAAATCGAGCCAGAATGTAGCTACGAGGTATTAACTTGCATTGCTGGAAAGATAGCCCAGGCGTGTACACTAATAGGCAATGGTTCGCATTCTTAAATATAATTACATATTTTACGTATTTTATATACTCCTTCTCATGAATGGTTATTTATTCATTCGCTTATTTATTAAATTATATTACCAAAACGAAGCCCAGATACATCATGAAATGACTTTCTTGCTTGCAAGAAAGAAAAACATCTTCAATTGCCTTTTTATATATGTGTGGAGAAAGGAAAGTAACACGTTTGTATGTCTCCGCACATGTCCAATAATTTGATTTTCATTTTCAGTATTTGATCTTTATACCTAATAAACGAAAATATAGTATCCATAGCACATCTGCAATTGCCAGCATATATTTGTGGAGAAAGGAAAGTACCTTTGCTCTAAATCGCACCTTTGCATCTTTGTGCATTGTGTCCATAATGGACACTTCTTTCATTCAATCCCAACTCTTTTCTTTCCGTTTTCTGGCTTACTTAACAATCTGCCCATCAATCACAGTCTTCAATATTCTCAAGATAACTCAAAAGCAATGGACAATAATCGTCCCATGTTGCGAATATAAATTCATTAATGCCGTTGGCTCAACTTTAGAATTGTTGAAACTTAAATTTTCACATTGAGTAAAAACGGAATAAAAATCAGGTGCATTAAAACTTCCTGAGTTAACTAATAAGTCTCATGTTTAGATTGTTTTGTTGGACGATTTTGACAAATGACTACTGCATATCAATTCGTTTGTCGATGCTATTTCAGGGATGCCATAATGCCATGGCATCTGCAGCCAGTCACTGAAATGGCATCAATGATACCTTTAAAGAAATAACTTCCGATGTCATTTCACAGAGCCAAGGACAGTTTATGGCTAAAAATATTGGACGATTTATAGTCAAGAAAAATTTTGATGCAGCACTATAATTTAGCTATTCTGCTCTTCGGAATAATAAATCTGTCCACTGTAGGGACATCCCGAGTCTTGATGAAACAATACTGTCGTTCTGCCCCCTAATAGTTGTGGTAATTATGTGTTCTACAGCTTTACCTGAAATTAATGTCAATTAGATTATCCTGTAATTGCTGCGTACTTTCCTGTGCCAACTAAACAAAGAGTTATGTTCCCAACTTCACAATCTTTGTGTAACTTGGCTCCGCCAAATATTTGATTGCCCTGTGAGTTTGTGAAAGTGCAAGTCTCCCCTGTTCACATAGATATCGGAGTACTTGAAGTAAAAATGCTTGAAGCACAAATGATGGAATCCAAAATTAGATCCGTTTTTTTGTTATTTAAAGGAAGACAATTTCCATGGCTTGGCGGCGTCTACCTGATTATCAAAAAAACACGTCAAGAAATTGTCACACATGAATTCTTGCTCCTATCTACGGTGTTGACGTACAAGTGGGGTTGGCAGTCGGCACCATGAAAGGAAATGCGCATACAGACGACACCGGTTTTTCCCGGGAAAGCATATTTTGTCTGCCTTAAACAATGAGATTAAGAATTTTCCCTTTGTTCTTTCCTGAGGAGTTTTATGCAGGGGGTGGGTACCAAAGAGGACCTTTGGAGGAATTGGGAACCTTTGGGGATTCCTTTGTTTCCCTCCCCCAGCCGTACGTGCTTAAAAAGGATAAAGAAAATCATTTCATTTCAAGGAAAGCTTTCATCCATTTTCTCCCCTCATCCAACTTTGTAATCATCTCATCCGTGATCCATGGTTTCCTAGTCCTTTTAGCGTTAACGATTCCAATAGTGCCTTTTGCGGCTTTCAATAACCCTTTCATGATAGTTTCCCATTTTTCTTCGATAGTACTTAGCCTATACTATCCTCCATGATTTCCTCTACCGCCTGTTGTTACTCCTTCCTTTTCAAACCATTTACTGCTTCTACATTCCATTTTCTAACTTGCCGCCCCTGCCTTATGTTTTTGAAACGCGCGCTACATTTCATAACAACTAAATTGTAGTCACAGTCCACATCCGCCCCCGGGTAGCTGTGCGAATTAACACACTGTTCCTAAACCTGTGTCTTACCAGGATATAATCTAGCTGATAACTTTCTGAGGCACCTGGCATTTTCCATGTATACCTTCATCTTTTGTGGTGTCTAAACCAAGTGTTGGTGATGACTATCCCCTGTCTCCTTCAGAACTCCAGTGGTTTCTCACCATGGTCATGCCTCGTGCCTAAACCGTAGTCCCCCACCTCATCACTATCTCTTCCTTCGCCTACCGTTGCATTCAAATCCGCCATCACTATCAAATGTTTCCCTGCAGGAACAGACGCGATTATGCCCTCTAACTGATGGTATATCCTATCGACATCTTCTTCCTTATGGTTGCTCGGTGGCATGTATACCTGACTAATAACCAAGTTCGTCGGTTCTGCTTTTATCTCTGCTAGTAATAATCTATCCGTTACTTGCTCTATGTCACTATGCTTCTTCCTACCTCTTCATTTAATATTATGGCAACCCCTCATGGCATCTTGTCCCTGCCGCTGTATATTATTTTATAATTATCACTCCAGTAATCCCCGCTATCCTTCCATCTCACGTCACATAGACCTAAAATATCAATTCTTCCATTTTCCATCTCTCTTAATATTCTCCAGTTTACCCATCATAATCATTGTCCTAACATTCCACGTTCCTCCTGGCATGGGCTTGTGGAAGTATCATTCCCTCTCGAACACAAATTCGAAGGTTTTGGGTCTTTATATTAATCCAGTGTATTTTGAGGGGCGGAGGAAGTATGGAGACGTGTTCTAGTGTGTGCTATATGTCTACATGGCGAGATTAAACAGTGTGCTGTTATCAAATTTTTGCCTTCGCCTCCTCATCGTCCGAGTAGTAGTAGTTTTGAGGGGAGGCGACCGACAGCTAAGGTCATTTGCGCCATAGGGGAAGGACAGGAAAGGATGAAGGGTGGAGAGAAACCCGGCGTCGGCATTAGCCTACTCTTTACGAAAGGCGCCAAGGGGTCCGCGGCTTAACGTCCCATCCGACGGACGGCGTACTCACTCAAAGTGCCCTCCACAAAGCACCTCAAGTAGGGATCGAGATACCTCTGAAAAATATTCAACACTGCCGGGATTTGAACCCGCGCCCTCAGGGTGGGAAGCCAGTACGTTAGCCCCCGCACCATCTCGATCCCCTCCTCATCGTCCGAGGTGTATTGATTACCCTTTGAGGTGTCTTTTGAGTTGAGAGGGAAAAAAACTAGAATTGCATGGCACAAGATCGAATAAGGGATCAAGGAGGATTTTGTTTCTTCTCTTTAAGTGAACCCATCGTGAACACAGATTTTACAATGTCCCAAATTTTCAATTATGAAGCCGACACGTACAACAGTATTTGTATTCTAAAAATATGGTTTGCGATATATGCTTTTGATATCAGTGATTCGCGTTTGGTCATTTTCAATCAAATCTTCAATGACGAGTTTGCAATGTTTATATTGCCTGTGGGTCAGTTATCGGAGGTCCGCTGCCGGTTTCATTGACCAATTATTGGCTTTTCCAGGCTCACAACCACGAAATTTTACCACCCATCCATTAACAGGAGCTCTACATACAGCATCATCATCGTAATGAACAGCCTTTTAAAACGACGGTTGAATCTCAGTAGGAGTCACTTCTATAAGTTGCGCTGTTTAAATTCGCCATGCTGACATAGAGCAGGAACACGTCCCCTCGTCTCACCTATGGCCAGCATTGTTTCCATAAAGGGCCCTTAACCGATGATAAACCTCAATAGGAATCACTTTTCCAGCAGTTGAAAGTTTTACCAGAGCAAGGTTTAAATTGTGTTGACATAGCGCTAGAACAAATCTCCAAACTTCTGCTTCTCAAAATACACTTGATTAACGTGACAACCTCAAACCTGTGCAAATGTGTTAGAGGGGGAATGTTACTTCCACATGCCGCCAGACCAGGAGTGCTCCTGGAAGTCATTGTGTTTGTAGTACTAGGACACGTCTCTATACTTCCGCTTCTCAGAATACACTGGGTGAATGAAACGATTTAAAACTTGTGCATGCGTGTAGTGGAATAATGTTACTTTCACATGCCGAGACTAGGAGTGCTTCTGAAAGTCATTTTGTTCGTAGTACTAGGACACGTCTCCAAACTTCCGCTTCTCAAAATACCTTGGATGAATAAAACGATATCAGAACTGCGCATGCGTGTTGGAGGGTAATGTTACTTCCATATGCCAAGACAAAAAGTGCTTCTGAAGGACATTTTCTTTGCATTACAAGAACATGTCTCCATACTTCCCCTCCTCAAAATACACTGGTTGAATATAAATTACAACGACCTCAAACCTGGGCTGGCGTGTTTGGGCGAATGATACTTTCTGGTGCCCAGATCAGGAGTTATTCTAACCGTCATGTTTTTGTAATACTACAACCAGTCTCCATACTTCTGCTTCTCAAAAAACACTGGATGAATACTGCATAGACCTCAAATCTGCGCATGCGTAATGTGTGGGAATGTTACTTCCACGATTGAAGACCAAGAGTGCATCTACAGGTCATTCATTTTCCAGAATTAGAACACGTCTCCATACTTCCGCTTCTCAAAACCATCTGTAAGTATGCAACGACCTCAACCCTGGGCATGCGTGTTGGAGAGGAATGTTACTTCCATATGCCAAGACTAAAAGTGATTCTGAAGGGCATTTTGCTTGTAGTACTAGAACACATCTCCAAACTTCCGCTTCTCAAAATACACCAAATGAACGCAACGCTCTCATACCTTCGCATGCCTCGGAATGTTACTTCCAAGAGCCTAGAGACCAGGATTGCTTATGGAGGTCATTTTATTTTTTTACACTAGAACATGTCTCCATACTTCATCCGCTTCTCGAAATACACTGTATGAATAGTTTAACGACCTCACTCCTTAGCATGCCTGTTGAGAGGTAATGCAGCTTCCACATGTCTACTGACCAGGAGTGCTTCTAGAGGTAATTTTGTTTGCATAGTCTACAAGCACGTGTGTGGATTTTGGTTTTCAGCCAAACCTCGTGCCTTCAATATTTATTTTTTTATATAATTCTTTACACAGACGATTAATTCAGAATTTAAATAAAATAGGAAACTGGGCATTGAGAGGATGTGTAAAATCCCAGATATTATGAATAAAAAAGGGATTGGACCGAGGAGCTGGAAGTGATTGAATCATCATATAAAGTGACCACTATTCTCATGCATAATGTGATAGCGTGACTTAGTGATTACCGTACCCATCATTCAAAATACCGCCAGGTTAGTATATGGTTGCGATTTTAGGACTTCATACAACTGTAAGTAGTTATTAATATTATGTAGGAACGAATGAAACAGTTTTGGTTTCATTTCATTAAGAATACGATGAAAATTTATTTAAACATTAATTAATAGGACTTGTATCATGTCAAATTTCAGGAACTCTAACATTTCTTCCTGTTGAATGTTAGTTAATGTGACACATTTAGATATAACTGTCTACTGAGCTGTGTGTTCAGAAAATAACGGGAAATGTTTTTTTTTTCGCGGATTTGGACAGTCTGATAGTCAAGATTTTGTTTTTATTATGTTGGTATGCAAGCCCCTTTAAGAATGATGACATTTTCACCCGTGTTCAATTGTTTAATATTTGTCTATGTGGCAGACGCTAAGGTAGGACGGACGGTGAGATATTTATTTTTATTAATATAACGATTGTACGGAAAGATTTACACGAGCGGCACAGTAATGGGCAAAAGGCTGGTCGAATGAAAGGTTGTGGGAATTGGCGTGTGAAGGGATAGGAAGAGAAGAGAGTGAGGCAGAATTGCAGGAGTACCGGTGATTATTCATTCGAATAGGTAAGGGGGTAATGCATTTGCCTCTGTCAAAGGAAGTGCAATGTTTGCATGAAGAAAGATAAATTATGTTTTTTGATAGGCAATTAGTGAGGGAACGTGGTGAGAGGGCAATGAGAGAATGTAGGGAGTGGGGAGTAGACCTAATAAGAAGACAGGTTTAACATCGGGGATGGTTGCAAGTAGGGGAAATATCAGGAAATTTGTCACGGGGGGGGGTGCCGAAGGGTTGGTGGATCTAAGAAGGTTTTTGAGATTGGCGGGTCGTCTGTTTGCATGACATGGGCATTGGGGTAGTGAGGATGAGTTCGCGTCATTGTCATGTCAAATAGGAGATAGTTCTTCAAGAAAGGTTTTCAGTCTGTGTGATCCGGGGAAATAGGTGGCGCAAAGGTTGAGTCTTGCGTCAGATGTGAGCTTGTTATTGTGTGGTGTGTGTGGTCGGGTGGAGTGGTGCATTTTATTTTTTCAGCGTTTCTGGTTAACTGTATTTGAGGAGTGCAAGATGTAGATTGTCAAGGTATTTGTTGAGAGTGGCTGTTGTGTCGCCAACCACGTGACATTATTCTGGTGTCAGGTGTAGGATCGCAAAGAAATTTTGAGTCTCGAACCCGTAACCTAAAACATAATCCCCCAAGTGGTTCATTAACATTCCAAGATAATTTTTCAATTCCTCATCAAAATACTGGAATCTTATCCACTGATAATTTTGTTTTTTCCATTTTGTGTATGTTAGTTGAACTTATTGCTCTGGCTAATCTAGTGTAACCTGCATTCATTTTCATATTTCTGTGTCGCGTGCTACTGTTTACCGTCATGGCTATGCCTAGTTATTCCCCGCTAAACCATTTCTCTCCCCATTTTGAGTCGACTTCACTAAGGGGTTCCACTACCCAAAATGATTTCGATCCTACTGTGCACTCCATTGAGCCTGCCACCGCAGCCTCTCCTACAGGGAATAATCCATTCACAAGCAACACATTGGGGAACCATGTCTATTTCATTCTGAACTTTAGCGGTGACGATGATGTGACGGTCGAAAAATTTTTAGAATGCTTAAAAATCACGAGGCACCTTAGCTCTTGGAATAAAACTTATGCTCTTTGCGTAACCCGTTTACACCTGCATGGGCCGGCGGCAGAATATGCTTTGGCCAATCCTCACATTCTAGAGTGTCTGAAAAGTTTTTCCAGAAACCCACGTAATAAGTTCTTAGCTCGCGTTTCCCTCCTCTCCCTAGAACGGATGTTTTCAAATTGCGTTCAACTACTGGCGTCAGCAAAAGTTAATACAGTGCAGAACTCAAGAAGCGCTCGCTTTTTGCCCCAAAATAACTCTGCCGGTAGTAAACCCGCCTCGTACGAAGCTCCTATGCGGCCGAATGCTACAGCTAACACCTCAAATACCGGATACGCTGCAAAATGCTTTTCCTGTGGGTGTGCGGGCCACATAGCTCGCGATTGTCGCTCTAAAACTCGAGCTTGTTTTAACTGCGGAGCAAGGAGACATATTTCCCGAGACTGTCCCCCGCTATGCATCGGAATATGTAAGGAAGTTGGCCACCTTCCAATTAATTGTCCAGAGCGCTCAAACCGAATGGCCACGGGAAACGGGATGACCCCGACCAGCGGGTTGGGGAAGACCTCATCCTATCCATCACTCCAGTGAAAGGAATGACGATTAGCGTGCAGAATATAGGAAAATTACGTCACTTCCTTGTAGACATAGGCGCGGCGGTCACGATACTTCACGAAAGAGTGTTCCTTTTAGATACATTAGGAATAGCCCCGTACGACCGCGCGTGAGTGAGAAGCGCCTCAGGTCATGTATTGATGACAAACGGTCAGAGTGGCGTACCTTTCTGTGTAGACAATCGTGTTTACCCTCATGATGCTTTGGTAATAAATCTAGGGGACACACTCAATGAAGGCATATTTGGCTTGGATTTTATGAAAAAGTATCGTAGTTAGATTTATTTGAGAACAAGACCATTAAATTTGAACCTGACCACATGATGTCTTTAGAATCTGTTTGCAGTAAAGGTGAGGAAGTAGATTTCATTTCGTGCGAGAATCCCCCATTAGGACCCTGCGAAGAGGCCGACACGGTGCAACACTGTTTCATAAACTGAATGACCTCGTGGAGAAAGGCGATGGGACGGGTTCAAGGAGTTCCCATTAGTCCGGCTACTTTTACGATGAGGAAAATGTGCTATAGAAAGTTGACCCTTCGGAGATTGAACCAATTTTTATAATATGTGCACCCAAAAATATGCGGAAATTCATTTTGACTCGTTGCCACGATAATTTCCTATCAGGAATCATCGCGGAATCGAGAAAATGGTGGAAATCGTCCAGCGACACTTCAACTGGAAAGGCTGTTATTCCGACACCCTCCAGTACGTTCAGCATTGCATCGAATGCCAAAAGAGCAAATTACGCGTGAATAATATTCCATTACAGCCACTGGTTGAAGCCGCCTACCCAATTGAGAAATTAGCTTTGGATATTGTTGGACCACTACCCCTATCCCTCCGAGTTAACCAATATCATTTAACTCGCCAAGATTATTTCACAAGATATCATGAAGCCCTTACGATTCCAGATCAATCGGCCAAAACAGTAGCAGGATTTTTTGTCGAGCACATAATTTGCCGTCACGGTGTGCTTAAATATTTACTGGCAGACAGAGGTGCAAACTTCACTTCGGAACTAATGAAAAACGTTTGCAGGGAACTGAAAATAAAATCTATCTTCACTTCTCTCCATATAACCCCGCCTCAAATGGTCGTCTAGGGCATGCACACCATTCCTTTGCTTCCGTGACTCCCCATTATGCAGCCCAAGACCACTCTGATTGGGACGAACAACTGGGCTTCGCATTGCTCACTTATCGAAACAGCAAGCACCAAGTGGTCAAGCACGGAAGTTAGTTTCCCGTTGGAGAGAACCCTCCAAAACAGTTAAATTTAGAAGCCCGGTTACCGCAGACATAGAGGACCTGAAAGACGGAAGACGTCTCCTAGCTCATATGCGTAACCTTTTACCCTCACCGCCAGATAATCCCTTACCCCTGTTTTTAGGCGACGGCATGGCACCACAAGACGCCGAGCAACCTCCAGCATACCCCTCTCCAAAAGAACCCGCTCGTGTCTCCTTTTCAACATCCAACTTCGAAGGCCTTGAAGATTATATTGCAACTCCAAGTCCTCCTTCTAATCCCTCTTTCCCCTATAATCTCCGACCGTTACCTAGTAGAGAACTTTCCTCTAATCCTAAAATTCATTCTTAACCGGAAGAGGGATTGAGCCTGCCTGGAGCAATTGTACCCCATAGGAGGAAATTAGTTGCCATTTTTGGAAGTGATGTGTCCGACTTGCAAGTGCGAGGACTCTCAGAGGCGGAGATGCAGTTTGGACACCGATGCAGAATGGTGTATCCAATTCACCCCCGAGTATGCGCCCATCCCTGGAAAGGATCTGCACTTGGTGCCATCCCTGACCCAACCTTTGATGACCATGACCGCCTCCACATGGGAAGAAGATGCCCGATGCACGGAAGACGATGGACGCAATGTTGCTGCCGCGACCACAACCACCTGGCGGCCTCGACACCTGGAAGGACATCGATTGGCCCCTAATGCGCCCACCCAATTCGGTGATGCGACAAGTTACCTGCAACAGTTACTCCCTTTCTATCCCAAGGTCCCTTGCCGCACTCCCTTAGCACCCAGGAAATTCCCCGAGAGCCAGGAAACCTCTCCACCACACCCACCGCAAGCACAATCGCAGGCAAAGAGCCGCAAACGCCGCCCGGAAACCGAAATTCAGAAGTGCCAATAACTGTGTCACTAGTATACTAGTCCTTCAACTTTATGACCTTCTTCTACGGCTGCATTGAGGAGTTAACCTGGTTCCTGGAGGAGAAGACCGGCTGGACAAGCGGACTCTGCATGCTCCTCGCTCTATTATTCCAGACGGTATGTATAGTGCTCACGTGAATATTAGTGCAAGCTTTGAGGAAAGAGGAAAACAAAGATGGAGTGCTCCTTCATTTTAACCTTAGTCATATGTACTTATATTTTAATGTTTGCTGTAATTCTATGACTTTTTTTTACGAACACTCAGGCTAAGAAAATGCCGACGTTACTGCATTAATGTAGTGCTACGAATTTCACAAGTGAACAATGTGAAGATGAATGTTTATTTTAGTTATTATTTTTGTATGATTTTCATTCATTACTTTTGCCAATGTAATGTCATCCCCCCAAATGCGCGATGCTATATAAGGCGAGACGTTCCTGGAGCAGGACCCCCCCAGTTCGTCAGCCCACTTGCCAAGGTGCGCTGGGAGTAAAACTCCTCCTCAATCCACTCAAGAGCCTAACCGACCACCTATATACCAAACCCAAAGTCCTACAATCAAGCGCTCTGCTCCTGCCGATTAGCCCTACCAAACGGTCCCCACCAAACGAAAGCCCAGAAACCAATCTGCCCAGCAATTCTCTCGAATTTCCACATGTAACCGCTTCACCTGCCTCTCCCCCTCCCCCTAGGATGACCAAAATGAGGAAACCCCATGTGAAGATGCAGACACTGAAGCTCAGCCCACTCCACCTCCTAAACCCCGTATCCCTCCCATTTTTCTCTGCGACATAACCAACTGGCAAATTAAATGCAATGAAATCCGGCAAGCCTGCACAATTCCTCCTGTGGCAAATCTCATTCGCAATGAGATTCGAGTTCAATACCAAACCATCTCCGACTTCAAAGCTGTCACTAAAAAACTCACCTCCATTAACTACGCATACTATACAGGTACGTACCAAGTTCAATCAAACAAAAATCCTCATTTTGTCCTTCGGGAAATACCCACAAATATCCCAAAAGAAGACATTGAAGAAGCTCTGGCGGACATTGGCTTCTCTGCGGAGAATACCTCTCAACTGCATTCCACCCGACCAAACTGTTTTCAGAGAGCAGAAAGGGCGCCAACCCTAATGCCGAGCTCCCACGAATCGTCCCCATCCCTCTCCTACCCTACCAAGTCCGACTCCAGGTCTCCTCCTGCTCTAAAGAATTTCTAGAGCTAAATTTGGTTCTCCACCTTAAGACTTCGGTGGAACCATACAGACCTCCACCTGAACCTCCACAGTGCCTAAGTTGCCAATGCAATGGGCACACCTACAAGACGTGCGGCCTCCCACCTCAATGCACCGAATGTGCTGGCATTCACCATTATAGAGAATGCCAGAAACACAAAACCTCCCCAGCCAAATGCGTAAACTGTGGTGGTCCACACACAGCCAATTACAGAGGTTGCATTGATCACTGTGAACTTCTCTTCAAACTGTGCAACACTAGAGAAGCCCTACAACTACTTGGAGAAAAAACTTGGCATGAGAAAATAAGTTCACTCTCACATAAGGACACTTCGGTATGGACCCTAGCCCGCTGTCTACGAAGGAAAAAGGTACCCAGCCCGCCAATACCACATAATGGGAGAGCACCATACGATGACAGCGACAAAGCAAATACCTCTGCCGACTCCTTCGAATGCATTTTTAAAAACGATAATACATCCTGGTTGGATTCAGAAGCATTGAACAGCGTCTCTGGCCTCTCACTTTGCCCATTCCACATATTCCTGGAAATTACTCCTCAAGAACTTTACTCCATTATGTCCCACTCCAAAACAAAGTCATCACCGGGACCCGATCAAATCTCCTACCTTCACCTGAAAAACCTTCCTAAATCTTTTATCAAACACCTACTCTCTATCCTCAATGCCTGTCTTTCCCAATCGTACTTCCCAAAGACATGGAAAACGGCTAAGATAATACTCCTTCCAAAACCCGATAAAAATCCTTCTTATATCCTGAACTATAGGCCCAGTGGCCTGCTCCCCTGCATGGGCAAACTTCTTGAAAAATGCATCTTAAACAGGCTACAAGAAAAAATCTCGGCCCTAGACTTGATCAGACGTGTAACGAACTAACAAATAATGTGTTGTGTTGGTATCGATATGTGGACGATGTGTTTTGTGTGTGGAGAGGCTCCAAAAGGCAAATTAAGCTATTTCTTACACATTTAAATTCTTTGAACGAAAACCTAAAATTCACCTGTGAAGTAGAAGAAAATAATACACTGAATTTTCTTGATTTAAAAATTTCAAAATTAAACAACCGGCTTGATTTCTCTATCTTTCGGAAAAACTCATACACAGATCAAGTTATCCATTTCAAGTCAAGACATTGCTTCCCGCAAAAACTCTCCGCCTTCCATTCAATGATACACCGGTTGGTGAACGTCCCAATGTCGCAAAACAACGTCAAAAAAGAACTTAACACGATTAAATTGATTGCAAGAAACAACGGCTACGATGAGGAGCTAGTAGAGAAACTATACCGCAAAAAACTTAATAAAATGGCATTGAAAGATATTTACAGTACTGAACCGCCACAGGACCCCGCAGCCAAGTGGCGCAGAATCCTTTATTTAGACAATTTTTCACAAAAAGTATGTCAGAAACTTCCAAAATGTAGAATTAAGATAGCCTATTATAACAAATCAAGCCTCAGGGGCCTGCTCTCCCACGCAAAGGACAGAATCCCATAAAAGGAAAAGAGTGGAGTATATAAGCTAAAGTGCGATTGCGGGGCAATATACATCGGACAGACAGGGAGGAAATTCCAAGAACGAGTGAAGGAGCATCAAGCATGTGCAAGAAATAAAAAGATGAACTCTCAATTCGCAAAGCATTTGATTGATAATAACCATAAAAGTGATTTTGATTTGGAAATTTTACATGTTGAAAGCAAAGGCTATAGATTAGACGCCTTAGAACATTTAGAAATTTTAAATAGTGTTTGTTTAAATGAAAATATTGTTAACGAATTTCTGTATGCCTCCCACTCTCCCCTCCTTAAAGTCCCAATCCTCACGGTGGCCGATGACACCACCCCCTCCCCTTCATCTAACCCTCTCTAATCCGCTGACTCACGAGAGCTCTACAATGTAGACTTCTCCCTCCCGCTCCACATTCCACCAACATCGCGGAGGGGACGCCAAACTGCCCTCCCCTCCGGCACGCAAACCAATCCTGAATTTACCCCTCCCAAACCTTCCTGATTATCTCCACCCCACCCCCGCCCTGGCTGTATATATAAGAAGGGCTGCAAATGTAGAGAGCTCACCTGATGATGAAGTTTTACTTCGAAACCCGGCTCGTGTGAATAAATCGTTTTCGTGTGGAACTACAAAGTTAGCCCTTTCATTTATTTATATGAAGGCTACCGAGCCTGGGGTTCAATAGCCGCCACCAAATTGAAGAAAATGACACGCTTCTAAAATAATACTCTACGAACCCTTGCCAACGATGCCTGGTTTGTAAGAAACTCAGATATTCACACGGACCTAAATATACCGGACCTTCCAACATATCTAAGCGACCTAGCCACGTCATTTCAACAAGCAATAGGAAATACTGGTAACCCATTATTAGAACCTTTATGGGATTACCCTGATAATCCCCATTTCAGATACAATTGTGCTAAAGCAAGCATAAATGGGCAGTCATAATCTCCAAATATAATACTGTCACAAACTGCAATAAAATATACTCACTAGCTTAACTTCGCCCATAAACCACTTATATCCCACGCCCATTGATCATCATAGCTGGATATTGGTATAAGATGCACCTAACGGCGCAGTCCATAAGCATCGATTGGTCGGTCGGTAGCAGGACCCCCATTCTTCTTTTGCATCAACAACGCACCAATGAAAAAATGTGGAAAAAGTGAAAGTAATTGTGTTTACAATTTAATCAGCATAATCAAAATATTCAGAGAGAAAACGATTGAGAATGTATGGCAATTTGCAATTGGCACATTCTAATTAAATTATTTTAATTTAGAATGTTTTGTGTATTAAAAGCGAGAGAAACAGCAACTCTTCTTCATAATTTTCGAAATTTGAATTACAAACAAAGCGGCAAATGAAAGTTGCTCAGGATCAGTCACACGCAAATGAAGTCATCGACGATTTAGAATTATTAATTCCTGTTGAAAAACAGGATGACGAAACAACATGGGGATTAAAATAAAATGACGTAGAAACTTAAGGCATGATTTACGAATTCTTTCAACCATATTTTTAAAACACACGAAAATCTCCTCCCGTTCATAAAAACACATGTCTGTTCTTAGCGGCTGTGACATGCTTGGAAATGGCATCCCACTTCTTTTCCAAACTTTTTGCTTGTTCCATCCCTTTTGGCACAACAAACTGCACACATCCTACAAAGCTCTTCCTTCTTCTCTGTAGGTGGAATATACTTGGGAAATTGTAACTTACATAGAGGATCAAGGATTTGGTTCTACTGAAGGCCTTCTACCCTCACATGTTATATCATATGCAATGTACCCTTCAATTACATCTTCCATTAGTTTGATTCTAAATTCTGAACTTACCCTTTGGTCCACCACCCTTTCTCTGCAACAGAAATCCATTCCATGTGCCCTGGTCCAACAAGTGAAAAATGTTTTAAATATTTATTGCCCCCCTTTTTTCATAATGGGGAAATTTGTCAGGTGCTGATCTTCCCTTTCTACTCCACCTATTGTATTATTGTACACAACAGCAACTTTTGGCTTTTATAGCACCATATCCTTTTCATTTATATTCCACAAATTCCGTATTATGTACTGTAAAGGTACAGAGACTTGACGGCCTTCTCATCTTCCCAATTCATAGCAATCACTTTGCCTTGCTGGAGGGCAGTCAATTCCTCCTTTTTCAACTTCTTTAGTCTATACGTCATCTAGTACTTCCTTCCTTTTAATTCTCAATGTCCCATGTCTATCGGTTCCTTTCATAGCCAATAAATCAGCCAGCTCTGAGGAGGTGTAATAGTTGTCTGCAGTCAAGCAATAATCTTTGACCTAGCAGAGGTTTCATTACTGCTAGCACAATCTAAGGATGTATTAGGAAGATTGGTATATTCCACGTTCAATACTGACCATTTCCTGTGTACCATAAACACAGTAATCAATGCTGGAAGGTCGGTTTATGGGTGATGGTAGAGTTCACCCAGTACTTAGCTCTATACAGTCTGTGAAATTCACACATCAGGGTATTAAGGGGAGCCAGTTACTTTCACTGTGGCAGATAAGGTTTACCAGGAAGATTGGTACCAGAAAAAATCACATAGCTTGAGTGGAGCATCAGGTGCCCTGAGTGCCTTGCCTGGGGTTTGAACTCAGGACCCTCCGGTCAATAGTCCAATGCTCTACCCTCCTGGACTATCATGACCCACCTTTTTCCTATAGAAATAATATTAAATGACCATATATATCCAGACATAGGCTTAGCAAATCTAAACGTTTCCTCCCCAAATCTGGCTCCTTTCAGGGAAACATACTGCATCAGTGAGAGCTCATCCTTGTAAAGAATAACATTTTTATCAGTAGAAATCTTCTTCTCAGGTGTCAACAAACTTGAGAACTTTTTGTTGAGAAATACAAGCAGAGGGCTAATTTCCTTTAGCTTGACACAAGGATGTCTATCCCTCATAAAGGTACCATTGTCTGCAAAATGCAGATAGTGTTTGACGAGCACATATGTATGCTATGGCATAACATTGGAAGAGAATGGAGTGAGAATGTTCTGCCTCTTTGACAAATATCATTCTTCGGTTGGTTTGGTTGGTTTGCTCATAGTTTTATGAAGAATGATCAATGCAAAACAACATACTAATTTCATTAGTACTAATTTCTAATTTCATTAATAGTATTTATACACTACCAATCTATAAAACTTGATTTTTTTTTAAACAAAAGAATCAGTACAGTGGTCAGCATATAACTTGATTTCCACAGATATTATTTCAATTGAGTAATCATCAATTATTGCCCGAAAGCATTGAAGAATTCCAGCAGTTTCATCAATCTCTAATTGAACAGGAGGGGAACCAGTCAAAGGAAATCTTGGAAGTAGTGATTAGTGATGTTGCTGGGAATCCATCGGACACCACAACACTCACGCATCAAGCAATTGGGCAATCAAACCTTCTTCATAAATCTGGGAAAATATGTCCGTTTCTGGTTGTTTTATTCTGAGGTAATGAAGATTAATATTTAATATGTTTGTTTTAATTTGAGTTTATAAATTGTCCAAAATTAAATGACAATGAATGCATAAATGAATTAATAACTGTTTAAATGAGTCTGCCATTAAATTGGTTTGATATTTTATAATTTTTGAACACAAACTTTATAATTCAAGGAGACTTCTCATCGTCTTAAACTGTTCCAATATTTCATAGAAATCTGTTTTGATTGATTCTGAATTTTTTTATGAAAATAAAGCCTATAAAAATAAATAAAGTATACTCAATGAACCTGTATGGAATCAGTCATTATTAATTAGCTTTTAAATCGCGTGCATTTAAAACAATTGACTTTTATATGTCATGCTTATATTCTAAAATAAATGGCATTTCTAAGCCAATAGATGCCAATCAAATATAATGAAGATGAAGAAATGAATTCATTTTACAAACACTGTAATTAAAAAGGAGTGCTTCATAATATGTGATTTGTGGCACCCAATTGGGTAATTGCAAAATGGCTGTGGAAATAACTTAAGAAGCCCTATCTTCTACCGAGCGTGTATTAAATACAGTTTATTTTATGTTTAATTTTTCAATATTGAATCTTTCAATAAATTGTATTTTAAAAATTCACTTTGAATAATTTGGTCTCAATGTATTGGTAGATCATGGAATACATTATTAAGTATTATTTTCAATTTATATTGACACTGTTTACAGCTGTAGGTTGGCACTTGATTCCTGTTCAATTCCATCCAAAACATAGACCATAATTACTTCAAAAAGGAGCATTAACATATATATTTTCTACGCTTAGATGGATACTCCAGTCAATTCAAGCAGAGTTTATGATCAGAACAAATTAAAAGACAACTATCTCAGCAGCTGGTAATCTTGTCGTGAATGTAATTTGATGTTCTCCAGAAATTAAAAGGTATATGTTTCATAAAAGATCTCACCAGTCCATTCTTTCCATGTGTGGCGTAAATAGGAAGATTTAATATTTTAAACAACAGAGCTCATTTTACTTGAACGAAATTCTAGATGGTAACTTTGCAAAACTTTATATCTATTGTCGCAAGTATGCGACATGGTACTCCTTCCCTGGCTCCTGCGAATGTCCCACGTGACCAAAGACAATGTTTCAAAAGTATTCCTCCCCTGACTCCTAAATTGGGTATAAAAGCCCTGGTCGCCGGGCAAAAAGCAGTCAGTTGGTTATCTGGCGGTGACCGGTAGGGCACGATGATTCAGCTATGTTGCGCTTGTCGCGACAGTGTGTCCTATTCCTGACTAAACTTCGGACGAGGGCTCTGCCTAGGTTACGTTCGTTTAACCTCGTCCACCCTGCAATACTCCCTTCCTTTCCGACGGACGAGGGCTCTGCCTAGGTTATGTGTTTCGTGACCGCGTCCACCCAGCATTTATCCTGTTCCTGGGAATTTTCTGCCATTTTAATTCTGTCCGCACTTGCGTTGGTTTACCGAGGGTCTAGCCATCCATAATTTGCTTATACTTATGTAAATGTTGCATTATGACTGATGTTGGGTAATATACGGCTGCTTTGGTAATACTCGGTGTAGTTACTCTGACCTTCCCCGATACCCTTTGTGTCGCACCATAGAAACCCCCCTCGCGACATATTGGTGTCAGGTGAGGGGTTGCACGGATGGACTAGTGATTTATTCAGTGTACGTGACAGTGTCTCATAGATTATCATGTCCCCGTGTACGTCTTTAAATTGGAAGTTCCATATTATCTCGGACAGGTGGGATATGCTAATCTGTGCTGAGCTAACGAATTATTATTTTAAGACACGTGCTATTACCTCATCGCGATTCTCTGCGCACAATTAAACTGAGGATCACTTTATCAGGAACCATCAATTAGCCTGAGAAGGGCCCACCATGGGTATCGGATACACTCGGAGTATGAAAAAATAAATTAATTAAGCTTTTGTTTGTCAGTCAGACAAGGGGTTGTAAGGATTGCTGGGTGAATTGGAGATTCAGTGGGACAGATATGGGATGAGAAACAAAATTAATAAAACCAAGTTTATGCAATTTTCTAGAAAGAATAAAGCTAAGCTAAACATTAAAATGGGAGGGCAAAAACTTATGCAGGTAGAACAGTTGGCGTATCTCTGAATCATTTTGGACCAACACGGTCAAAGTAGTAGGGACGTATGGAGAAGAATTACGCTAGGCGCAGAGGCTTTCATAAGGAGGAGAGAGTTATTGACAGGGACGTTGAGTAAGGATATTAAAAAAAGACTCGGGAAACTTTTGATATGGTGCATAGTCATATACGGAAATGTGGTCATTGAAGCAGGAGGATAGTCGTGGACTGGAGGCTTTTGACATGTGGGTGTGGAGAAAATGGAGAAGGTGAAATGGACCGAGAAGAAAACCAATGAGAAAGTACTTGGTATGGTGGGTGAAGAGAGGGGTTGGTTGGGAGAAATGCTATTGAGGCAGTAAAAATGGATGAAGGGCATATTGACCGACAGGGGACTGTTCAAGTTGGTAATAGAGGGGAGAATGTGAGGCAAGCAAGAAAAGGGAAGGAACAGGATAGGGATGTTTCATTTAAGGATTCAAGTTCCTTCTAGATTATTATTACTATGAGTTTATTTCATTATTTCCTTGAAAATTGTATCTTAGCACAACAATCTGATTTACCTAATTTCTCTTAAATTTTTAGTAGTTCTAGGGTTAATTTGTCCATAAAGACATTGCCTCATTTTGTTTCTAATAATAATTTCAATGCCCATATTTTCATGAAGAATTTCTAGTCTTTGAGCTACTTTCAGTATCATCATGATTACTGATTTGCCCAGTAAAATTAAACCTACATATGTTTTATATGCTTATTATGCTTTTTGTGTGCAAAAATGTCAAAATCTAGAAGATGCAAAGGTACGACTCAGAGCCACTCAAAGACAGGCTAAGCAGGCAGGTTTCATATTAATCATTTAGGTTTAAATACTAACAAAACTCAGCATATTGTATGCAGTTATAGTATATAAAAATGTACTGATGTTGAAAATTCTAAAATACTAGGAATTAATATAATTAGAAAACTAACCAGGGAGACTCACATCAGTCAGATCTGTAATGAACTAATTAAAGCTCAACTTTCTCATTTCAAATGAGTATCGTTTAACACTTGACCACGTCTTCTTTCCATGTCATTTGAATTACAGTGATGAATTATGGGGTCATTTCCCTAAACATATCATACGAATCTTGCTACTACACAAGAGAGATTTTTGCTCCCTTGCTAATACACCGCAACGTGATTTCTGCAGACCATTTTTAATTAGCTGTGGAGTCATGATTGTACACCATGTGGGGTAGAGCAAATCTAAATAATACTATTTTCTGTGGAATTTCATCAACTTACAGCGCATTTCATATTGTGGACATTCAAATGTAAAACTATCTGTTTTTTTACACTGTTTTTGTAACACCCATTGTTTATTGAGAGATGAGTAAGGTGGAAATGAAATCCTTTGAGTTTGGTGAATTCATCAAAATAAATCCAAGAATGCTACATTAAAACTGCTAATTCTTCAAGGAAATTTGGCAGAATTTATGATGGGTGTCATTTTATTATTTTTGCACATTTTGGTTTACTAAATTCTCCATAATCAAAGGACAATATATGCATGATCGTTCATCATACTTAATGAGAATTTAACAGTTTAAATGAACAAGCCATTATATTGGTGATGTTAAACATTTTTTAATTATTGTACACAAACACTCAAATTCAAGGAGACTTCTTATTGTCTTACATTGCTCCAATATTTAATTAAATTTTGTTTCCATTGATTCTGAATTTGCATAAAAATAAAGCCCGTCTAAATGCATAGTGTACTCAATTAAACTGCATATAATCAACCATTATCGGTTTGCTGTGAAAGTGAGTACATTAAATGCATTTGAAATATAAAGGTCACACTTGTATCCTTAAATAATGGCATTTTCAAGAATAGAAGCAATGCCAATCGAACAGAATGTAGAAGAAGAAATGAATTCACGTCACAATCACCATAATTAAAAAGGAGTATTTCACAACAGCAAGGGATTTGTGGCGTTAATAGGTGTATTTGCGAATTGATTCAGCATATTAAATAAAATGGTCCCTCACTACAGTACACAATAAAAATCTAATTTTGCGTTAACTACTTAAATATCGAATCTTCCTATTTATAACCATTGTATTTTAACAATCCATTTTGAATGATTTTGACTCAATGTATCGTTTGATCATTGCGCATGTGAAATAATACTATTTTCTAAACATTATTGACGATGTTTATAGCTGTCGTTTGACACTTGACTCCCGTTCAGTTCTACCAAAAACATAGATCTTAACTACTTCAGAAAGGAACATTTACAAATATATTTTCTACAGAGAATGATACTGCAGTCAATTCAAGCAGAGCCCAAAGCAATTAAAACATGACTATCTCAGCAGCAAGTATTATTGTTGTGTATGTAATTAGGTGTTCTCCAAATTTAAAAGGCATATATCTCACAAATGATCTCACCCGTCCATTCTTTCCAAAATACATTCACTAAGATTAGCAACCTGAAACAGCATATCCTTGTTTAAGCAAATGAGAAGCCATACCGTTAAGAATTTGCTCCATGACATTCAGTTGGAAAGGAAAGCCTATGGTCTGTGAGTGTGTAAAGAATGCTGTTTCTGAAGTACGCAATAATGTTTGTTTTGATTCGTTGATTTGGTGACACTGTTGCCGTGGCAACGGTAACAAACAAGTGAAGAATGAAATGTTTCGAATTAGATTGAGAATAAGATCTAATTTTAAAGAGAAATTAAGTATGCTCTAGGGATACTATATTTTCGTTTATTCAAGTCTTCCTCAATTCTGTAGAAGAACATCTTTTATTGCTGACAATCAGCATAACAAAAACGTGGGCTATTGGTTTCGTTACGTGGACGATATACTATGCCTATGGACCGGAACCAACCGACAGTTAGACTCCTTCCTTAATTTCCTAAACACTCTTCATCGGAATATCTCCTTCTCCATGGAAAAAGACGTCAACGGCACCATCAACTTCCTCGACTTGACAATCACAATTAGGGGTAATAGACACGAATTTGCAATTTATAGGAAACCCACATATACAGACCATATAATTTCTAATGATTCCGCACACCACTTTTCTCACAAACACGCAGCCCTCCACTCCATGATCCACCGCCTCCTACACATCCCCCTTTCCCCCAAAAACTTCAAAATTGAACTCGTGAATATCACTAATATAGCTACCAACAATGGTTTCAACCCCAAACTAGTTGACACATTACTACGGAAAAAACAAAAAGCAATGGCCATAAAAAGCATTTTCGTATCTCAGCCCGCAGTATCTAAAGATTTTAAGTGGTGCTCGATCCCGTTTCTGGGAGATCTTTCATATAGGATTTCCAACTGCCTACCCACCTCACTCAAAGCAGCCTTCTACTCACCCATAACCCTCTCCAAACTTCTAGCCAATGGAAAAGACACCCAGGATAGCCTTCTCAAATCAGGCATTTATAAACTGAAATGCGAGGATTGCAACAGCGTTTATGTCGGTCAGACCGGCAGGAATATCAAGTTACGAGTCAAGGAACACGCTAGGTGTCACAAAAATCAGAATGACAACTCTCTCTTCGCCAAGCATTTACTAGAATTCAACCACAGCAGTGACTTTGTCCCAGAGATATTACACACACTCCCAAAAGGATTAAAAATGGACGCTCTCGAGCAATTAGAGATTAGAAGGCACTTGGTGAACCCCAACACGACACTTTGTAATGAGCAATTATTCCCATACCCCTCCCCACTCCTCTCCGAGAAATTAGCCTGGAAATGGTCCAAACAATCCATCAACGCACCTGCGAGCCCCCACCCCCCTCAAATCCTTCCAACCCTCCCCGCCCCCACTCTGTCCTGAGGGTATATATGCTTGCTCTGTCTGTTTTGCAAATTTGTACCTGATGATGCCGCAAGTCGGTGAAACGCGTCGTGCCGTATAATAAAATCTGTGGAAAAGTACGAGTCTTTCTTTCTATTTCAATAATGGATATCAATTACTTCCACGAAGTGAAGCCTGAAACAATAGAATATATTCGCAAAGCTAGTATGGTATTACAGGGGAAACTTTACTTAAAACTTTCGGTGAAATACAGAAGTGCATCTCTGAATATTCTCTTCAATAGCAGTTGCCTCAAAAACGGAGTGTTCCCAGCGTACGTCCAGGTTCGTGCCACTTCGTCGTCCACAACGGCCATCAGAGCGATACGCAAGGCGAAAATCCAGTGGTTAAGGGAGGAACTGAAACTGTGGTATGCAAGAAGGGATTCCTTTGCAAATTATTTGTTCTGTCTGCACGTAGAACTTTGCTCTAAGTTACATTTTGCGGAATGGATTACATTTGTGGATGGTGTAAAAGAACTAGTGAGTAAAATCTCTTCTCGCAAATATGTAACCCAGGGGAAAAAACTGAGTAACCTTATTAATAGTCCACCTCAAAATTACCAGTGCACTACTAAAGAAAACAGTCCCCGCACAGTATCGAAATTTGTTCCGGCCGCAAGAGTTGTCAACCTTAGTCACCATACGTTCACTGAGGAGGAGAGTAATATCTTAAGAAAGGGTTGAAGTTTGCTCCCTCTAAGAAAGTTTCCGAAGCCGACATTAAAAATCTAGCCGCAGATTGCGAGGTTGCCCTTCGGAACCAATCTCTGGCTACCAAACACCAAGTTGCTGAAATCATCATGTCCTCATTGAAGGAAGCAGTGCCAACAACAACCCGCTTTTCCAGCCTTCAGCAACATACGTCCACCCTCCGACGCCTGAAGAAGACTATTGGCAAGGAAGACCTCATCATCCAGAAAGCTGACAAGGGATCTAGTGTCGTAGTGTTGGATAAACGAGTGTATGTGGAAAAGTGCCTTGAGTTCATCAACAACAATCCTATTACTCCGTTATCCAAAGACCCAACCGCGAGTTTCCAAAGTGAAGTGAAACGTGCCGTGTTCAAGTGTAAGTTTTTAAATGCTAGGGAAAAATTTAGTTTAATCCAAATGAACCCCTCCGCCCCCAGGTTGTACGGACTCCCCAAATTACACAAAAAAGCCATACCTATTCGGCCTGTCATCTCAGCTGTGTCCGCCCCTTCACACCTTCTGGCACGAAAATTAGACGTTTTGCTCCGAGATCTCACAGGTTTTAAACCTAAATATGGAGTTAAAAACTCTATAGAGCTAGCCCGAAAATTGAAAGATATTGATGTCCCGGAAAAAGCGAGGCTAGTCTCCTTCTACATTAGCAATTTATTAACTTGCGTACCAATATCGGAAACTTTGCTTAGGGTGGAAGAACTACTCAAGGATTCCACCATTGCCCAAAATATCTCAGACGAATTGGTCCCCCTCATCAAAATGACAGTTAACCAGAATTATTTTAGTTTCAACCACACCCTTTACAGCCAAACGGATGGGTTAGCTATGGGTTCCCCACTGTCCCCCTTCCTAGCCGAAGTCTTCCTCAATTCTGTAGAAGAACATCTTTTTAATGCTGACAATCAGCATAACAAAAACGTTGGCTATTGGTTTCGTTACGTGGACGATATACTATGCCTATGGACCGGAACCAACCGACAGTTAGACTCCTTCCTTAATTTCCTAAACACTCTTCATCGGAATATCTCCTTCTCCATGGAAAAAGACGTCAACGGCACCATCAACTTCCTCGACTTGACAATCACAATTAGGGGTAATAGACACGAATTTGCAATTTATAGGAAACCCACATATACAGACCATATAATTTCTAATGATTCCGCACACCACTTTTCTCACAAACACGCAGCCCTCCACTCCATGATCCACCGCCTCCTACACATCCCCCTTTCCCCCAAAAACTTCAAAATTGAACTCGTGAATATCACTAATATAGCTACCAACAATGGTTTCAACCCCAAACTAGTTGACACATTACTACGGAAAAAACAAAAAGCAATGGCCATAAAAAGCATTTTCGTATCTCAGCCCGCAGTATCTAAAGATTTTAAGTGGTGCTCGATCCCGTTTCTGGGAGATCTTTCATATAGGATTTCCAACTGCCTACCCACCTCACTCAAAGCAGCCTTCTACTCACCCATAACCCTCTCCAAACTTCTAGCCAATGGAAAAGACACCCAGGATAGCCTTCTCAAATCAGGCATTTATAAACTGAAATGCGAGGATTGCAACAGCGTTTATGTCGGTCAGACCGGCAGGAATATCAAGTTACGAGTCAAGGAACACGCTAGGTGTCACAAAAATCAGAATAACAACTCTCTCTTCGCCAAGCATTTACTAGAATTCAACCACAGCAGTGACTTTGTCCCAGAGATATTACACACACTCCCAAAAGGATTAAAAATGGACGCTCTCGAGCAATTAGAGATTAGAAGGCACTTGGTGAACCCCAACACGACACTTTGTAATGAGCAATTATTCCCATACCCCTCCCCACTCCTCTCCGAGAAATTAGCCTGGAAATGGTCCAAACAATCCATCAACGCACCTGCGAGCCCCCACCCCCCTCAAATCCTTCCAACCCTCCCCGCCCCCACTCTGTCCTGAGGGTATATATGCTTGCTCTGTCTGTTTTGCAAATTTGTACCTGATGATGCCGCAAGTCGGTGAAACGCGTCGTGCCGTATAATAAAATCTGTGGAAAAGTACGAGTCTTTCTTTCTATTTCAATAATGGATATCAATTACTTCCACGAAGTGAAGCCTGAAACAATAGAATATATTCGCAAAGCTAGTATGGTATTACAGGGGAAACTTTACTTAAAACTTTCGGTGAAATACAGAAGTGCATCTCTGAATATTCTCTTCAATAGCAGTTGCCTCAAAAACGGAGTGTTCCCAGCGTACGTCCAGGTTCGTGCCACTTCGTCGTCCACAACGGCCATCAGAGCGATACGCAAGGCGAAAATCCAGTGGTTAAGGGAGGAACTGAAACTGTGGTATGCAAGAAGGGATTCCTTTGCAAATTATTTGTTCTGTCTGCACGTAGAACTTTGCTCTAAGTTACATTTTGCGGAATGGATTACATTTGTGGATGGTGTAAAAGAACTAGTGAGTAAAATCTCTTCTCGCAAATATGTAACCCAGGGGAAAAAACTGAGTAACCTTATTAATAGTCCACCTCAAAATTACCAGTGCACTACTAAAGAAAACAGTCCCCGCACAGTATCGAAATTTGTTCCGGCCGCAAGAGTTGTCAACCTTAGTCACCATACGTTCACTGAGGAGGAGAGTAATATCTTAAGAAAGGGTTGAAGTTTGCTCCCTCTAAGAAAGTTTCCGAAGCCGACATTAAAAATCTAGCCGCAGATTGCGAGGTTGCCCTTCGGAACCAATCTCTGGCTACCAAACACCAAGTTGCTGAAATCATCATGTCCTCATTGAAGGAAGCAGTGCCAACAACAACCCGCTTTTCCAGCCTTCAGCAACATACGTCCACCCTCCGACGCCTGAAGAAGACTATTGGCAAGGAAGACCTCATCATCCAGAAAGCTGACAAGGGATCTAGTGTCGTAGTGTTGGATAAACGAGTGTATGTGGAAAAGTGCCTTGAGTTCATCAACAACAATCCTATTACTCCGTTATCCAAAGACCCAACCGCGAGTTTCCAAAGTGAAGTGAAACGTGCCGTGTTCAAGTGTAAGTTTTTAAATGCTAGGGAAAAATTTAGTTTAATCCAAATGAACCCCTCCGCCCCCAGGTTGTACGGACTCCCCAAATTACACAAAAAAGCCATACCTATTCGGCCTGTCATCTCAGCTGTGTCCGCCCCTTCACACCTTCTGGCACGAAAATTAGACGTTTTGCTCCGAGATCTCACAGGTTTTAAACCTAAATATGGAGTTAAAAACTCTATAGAGCTAGCCCGAAAATTGAAAGATATTGATGTCCCGGAAAAAGCGAGGCTAGTCTCCTTCTACATTAGCAATTTATTAACTTGCGTACCAATATCGGAAACTTTGCTTAGGGTGGAAGAACTACTCAAGGATTCCACCATTGCCCAAAATATCTCAGACGAATTGGTCCCCCTCATCAAAATGACAGTTAACCAGAATTATTTTAGTTTCAACCACACCCTTTACAGCCAAACGGATGGGTTAGCTATGGGTTCCCCACTGTCCCCCTTCCTAGCCGAAGTCTTCCTCAATTCTGTAGAAGAACATCTTTTTAATGCTGACAATCAGCATAACAAAAACGTTGGCTATTGGTTTCGTTACGTGGACGATATACTATGCCTATGGACCGGAACCAACCGACAGTTAGACTCCTTCCTTAATTTCCTAAACACTCTTCATCGGAATATCTCCTTCTCCATGGAAAAAGACGTCAACGGCACCATCAACTTCCTCGACTTGACAATCACAATTAGGGGTAATAGACACGAATTTGCAATTTATAGGAAACCCACATATACAGACCATATAATTTCTAATGATTCCGCACACCACTTTTCTCACAAACACGCAGCCCTCCACTCCATGATCCACCGCCTCCTACACATCCCCCTTTCCCCCAAAAACTTCAAAATTGAACTCGTGAATATCACTAATATAGCTACCAACAATGGTTTCAACCCCAAACTAGTTGACACATTACTACGGAAAAAACAAAAAGCAATGGCCATAAAAAGCATTTTCGTATCTCAGCCCGCAGTATCTAAAGATTTTAAGTGGTGCTCGATCCCGTTTCTGGGAGATCTTTCATATAGGATTTCCAACTGCCTACCCACCTCACTCAAAGCAGCCTTCTACTCACCCATAACCCTCTCCAAACTTCTAGCCAATGGAAAAGACACCCAGGATAGCCTTCTCAAATCAGGCATTTATAAACTGAAATGCGAGGATTGCAACAGCGTTTATGTCGGTCAGACCGGCAGGAATATCAAGTTACGAGTCAAGGAACACGCTAGGTGTCACAAAAATCAGAATAACAACTCTCTCTTCGCCAAGCATTTACTAGAATTCAACCACAGCAGTGACTTTGTCCCAGAGATATTACACACACTCCCAAAAGGATTAAAAATGGACGCTCTCGAGCAATTAGAGATTAGAAGGCACTTGGTGAACCCCAACACGACACTTTGTAATGAGCAATTATTCCCATACCCCTCCCCACTCCTCTCCGAGAAATTAGCCTGGAAATGGTCAAAACAATCCATCAACGCACCTGCGAGCCCCCACCCCCCTCAAATCCTTCCAACCCTCCCCGCCCCCACTCTGTCCTGAGGGTATATATGCTTGCTCTGTCTGTTTTGCAAATTTGTACCTGATGATGCCGCAAGTCGGTGAAACGCGTCGTGCCGTATAATAAAATCTGTGGAAAGGTACGAGTCTTTCTTTCTATTTCAATAATGGATATCAATTACTTCCACGAAGTGAAGCCTGAAACAATAGAATATATTCGCAAAGCTAGTATGGTATTACAGGGGAAACTTTACTTAAAACTTTCGGTGAAATACAGAAGTGCATCTCTGAATATTCTCTTCAATAGCAGTTGCCTCAAAAACGGAGTGTTCCCAGCGTACGTCCAGGTTCGTGCCACTTCGTCGTCCACAACGGCCATCAGAGCGATACGCAAGGCGAAAATCCAGTGGTTAAGGGAGGAACTGAAACTGTGGTATGCAAGAAGGGATTCCTTTGCACATTATTTGTTCTGTCTGCACGTAGAACTTTGCTCTAAGTTACATTTTGCGGAATGGATTACATTTGTGGATGGTGTAAAAGAACTAGTGAGTAAAATCTCTTCTCGCAAATATGTAACCCAGGGGAAAAAACTGAGTAACCTTATTAATAGTCCACCTCAAAATTACCAGTGCACTACTAAAGAAAACAGTCCCCGCACAGTATCGAAATTTGTTCCGGCCGCAAGAGTTGTCAACCTTAGTCATCATACGTTCACTGAGGAGGAGAGTAATATCTTAAAGAAAGGGTTGAAGTTTGCTCCCTCTAAGAAAGTTTCCGAAGCCGACATTAAAAATCTAGCCGCAGATTGCGAGGTTGCCCTTCGGAACCAATCTCTGGCTACCAAACACCAAGTTGCTGAAATCATCATGTCCTCATTGAAGGAAGCAGTGCCAACAACAACCCGCTTTTCCAGCCTTCAGCAACATACTTCCACCCTCCGACGCCTGAAGAAGACTATTGGCAAGGAAGACCTCATCATCCAGAAAGCTGACAAGGGATCTAGTGTCGTAGTGTTGGATAAACGAGTGTATGTGGAAAAGTGCCTTGAGTTCATCAACAACAATCCTATTACTCCGTTATCCAAAGACCCAACCGCGAGTTTCCAAAGTGAAGTGAAACGTGCCGTGTTCAAGTGTAAGTTTTTAAATGCTAGGGAAAAATTTAGTTTAATCCAAATGAACCCCTCCGCCCCCAGGTTGTACGGACTCCCCAAATTACACAAAAAAGCCATACCTATTCGGCCTGTCATCTCAGCTGTGTCCGCCCCTTCACACCTTCTGGCACGAAAATTAGACGTTTTGCTCCGAGATCTCACAGGTTTTAAACCTAAATATGGAGTTAAAAACTCTATAGAGCTAGCCCGAAAATTGAAAGATATTGATGTCCCGGAAAAAGCGAGGCTAGTCTCCTTCGACATTAGCAATTTATTTACTTGCGTACCAATATCGGAAACTTTGCTTAGGGTGGAAGAACTACTCAAGGATTCCACCATTGCCCAAAATATCTCAGACGAATTGGTCCCCCTCATCAAAATGACAGTTAACCAGAATTATTTTAGTTTCAACCACACCCTTTACAGCCAAACGGATGGGTTCATGGGGACAGACTCCTTCCTTAATTTCCTAAACACTCTTCATCAGAATATCTCCTTCTCCATGGAAAAAGACGTCAACGGCACCATCAACTTCCTCGACTTGACAATCACAATTAGGGGTAATAGACACGAATTTGCAATTTATAGGAAACCCACATATACAGACCATATAATTTCTAATGATTCCGCACACCACTTTTCTCACAAACACGCAGCCCTCCACTCCATGATCCACCGCCTCCTACACATCCCCCTTTCCCCCAAAAACTTCAAAATTGAACTCGTGAATATCACTAATATAGCTACCAACAATGGTTTCAACCCCAAACTAGTTGACACATTACTACGGAAAAAACAAAAAGCAATGGCCATAAAAAGCATTTTCGTATCTCAGCCCGCAGTATCTAAAGATTTTAAGTGGTGCTCGATCCCGTTTCTGGGAGATCTTTCATATAGGATTTCCAACTGCCTACCCACCTCACTCAAAGCAGCCTTCTACTCACCCATAACCCTCTCCAAACTTCTAGCCAATGGAAAAGACACCCAGGATAGCCTTCTCAAATCAGGCATTTATAAACTGAAATGCGAGGATTGCAACAGCGTTTATGTCGGTCAGACCGGCAGGAATATCAAGTTACGAGTCAAGGAACACGCTAGGTGTCACAAAAATCAGAATAACAACTCTCTCTTCGCCAAGCATTTACTAGAATTCAACCACAGCAGTGACTTTGTCCCAGAGATATTACACACACTCCCAAAAGGATTAAAAATGGACGCTCTCGAGCAATTAGAGATTAGAAGGCACTTGGTGAACCCCAACACGACACTTTGTAATGAGCAATTATTCCCATACCCCTCCCCACTCCTCTCCGAGAAATTAGCCTGGAAATGGTCCAAACAATCCATCAACGCACCTGCGAGCCCCCACCCCCCTCAAATCCTTCCAACCCTCCCCGCCCCCACTCTGTCCTGAGGGTATATATGCTTGCTCTGTCTGTTTTGCAAATTTGTACCTGATGATGCCGCAAGTCGGTGAAACGCGTCGTGCCGTATAATAAAATCTGTGGAAAGGTACGAGTCTTTCTTTCTATTTCAATAATGGATATCAATTACTTCCACGAAGTGAAGCCTGAAACAATAGAATATGTTTCGAATTATATTGAGAATAAGATCTAATTTTAAAGAGAAATAAGGTATGCTCTATGGATACTATATTTTCGTTTATTAGGTATAAAGATCAAATACTGAAAAGGAAAATCAAATTATTGGACATGTGCGGAGACATACAAACGTGTTACTTTCCTTTCTCCACAAATATATATAAAGGTAATTAAAGAAGTTTTTCTTTCTTGCAAGCAAGAAAGTCATTTCATGATGTATCCGGGCTTCGTGTCGGTAATATAATAAATAAATGAATGAATAAATTAACCATACATGGGAAGGAGTGTATAAAATACATAAAATATGTAATTATATATAAGAATGCGAACCATTGCCTATTAGTGTACACGCCTGGGCTATCTTTCCAGCAATGCAAGTTAATATCTTGTAGCTTCATTATGGTTCTTTTTCTTCTTAGTTTCCAAATTTCCGCGTGCTTTGATGGCACTGAAGGTGTTGACGCATCGATGTTACTGACGACCCATCGTCAGCAACATCGATGCACCAACCCACAAGCTAGCGCAATATGTTGCACATCCTCTTCAACTCTTCGCCAGGAAAACTGACTATTTTGCTAAAACTTCCATGGATTTCATTCACATTATTCGGAATGCTGAAGGCCAAATAGTCAACATGCTGGTGACCTTTGATGTAATCTCCTTGTTCACAAATACGCCCATTGATGACTCCACGCTACTCATCAAAAACCTCACCTCACAGGGATTAGCTAAGGATTAACCTGGACCTCGCAAATTCTGCCTCTGGAACTCATACTTCCTTTGGAATGATAAGCACATTGAACATGATGAATGTGCAGCCATGGGATCACCCCTCTCTTCCGTACTAATTAACATTTTCATTGAGATCTCGCAGCTGAAGGCAATGGTCTTACCCAAAGAAACCAACCCGTATTATAGTTGGGGTTTTTGGATGCACCAACCACTGTGGTTGTTGTTGCACCACTTTTTAAAACATTGAAAACTTCAATCCAATTTTGATAAATACGTCAATGCATAAAAAACATTTAAATAGTTAAAAACAAAATTATTTAAAAAAAAGAAACGGAAACTCAAGTTGTCCGTTCAGGTCAGTTTCCCTTAAAAACCTGGAAACCTTACTTAAAAAGTTGGGGTCCTCCCCTAAATTATTCCTTAAATTACCTCTTATTTTAAAAAAGGTATCTGGCCTTTTATAATTTATTCCCCGACTTCCACCACAGATAGCAATGCTGAGTCGGTTTTGAGTTTGACCAGGGCTTGTCTTGCTGCTTTGCCAGCTTTTTCCATGCCTGGTATTCCCACATGACCAGCAGTCCATATAGAGGATACCTACTTCCCCTTTATCTGACGGGACCACAGGGTATAATAGATCTCCTGAACCATCAGGTGCATTGATGACAAGTCCGATATGGATTATAGGGAGCTCAATGAGTGCGAACAGATGAGAGAAGAGCCATTACATTCTCTTAAGTCTTTTAGGGCCCTCTTGATAGCTGACAGTTTGGCTGTGAATATTCCTGCAAAACATTGTCAGTTATTTCCTCTGGACTACATTGTAGTGAGAGACCACCACGTGGACACATGCGGATTCTAACTTTGGTCCTCTCCTTTTACTAAGGGTCATTGGCCCTCTCAATAAAGGATCATGGGCATCAATATAAATGCCAGAGGCAGCTGATGGACAGGGGCTTCTAGAGTAAATGAGCTACCGGGCACCCACCAGCAGATAGATGTTACATCACGTTAACCTGGTAGTAGTATTAATGGTTTATAGGGTACATCAAGGGCTAAGGTCATTTTGCACCACTGACAAGATGACTAAAATCTCAAATCTATTTTATTTAGGAATTAATAAATAAGAATAAATGTACAAATAAATGTGGGGGGGAATGGCGAGAGGGGGATGGGGGGAGAGAGACCATAAAAGCAGTAATCAACCCCAAGTTCGGTGTTCTAGTCGTGTGGAATTCACACATGAACTGCACAGTTTGGAATCAGTGCCAAATGTATAGTTTAGGCAATGTTGGAATTCCTGGAGAAGGAATGAACATGTTTAAAACAGTAGAGCATATCTGATGTCACATCATTGAGCAAAGCATTTAAAATATTTACATTACTCAATTTGGTTTTGTTTTTTCTGTCGAATATCATGTGTATCAATGTGGGTCAATTGCGACATGAGTACAACGTTTTTTATTGTGTTGTGACCACCTATTCAGCGTTGTAGAACATCTAATTTCGTTCTCAATAGCATGACAGTATGCTAATTGACACGTAGACATGTGCCGTATTCGTAATAAATCCTATGTATTAGGGTGTATAAATAGTTCTAGAATATTTGAGTAATAAATCTTTACTGAATGTATCCTGAGAGAATTGCATTGTTTGCATCTGTAATGTTTTCGTGAAACGTATCATTTTTGCGCGTTAAAACTGTTGTTATTTTGAAACAAGTGAATAACGGAAATAAGACGTGCGTGTGTGTTTCTAGCCTAATACTAACGAAGAACGACATAGGTTTCCGCGTAATTGTGCCAAAAGCATGCGTTTTGATATGTTCGTCTTTTGATTTGTTTATGTCATGTAGACCGATGTTTAACGAATCTCTTAGTTTCAAAACTAAGGGTAAATATAGCTTCGTGAAGCTGTTGAATTCCTTAATGTTAAACTCCCGTCATCAACTTGTCACTTCGGTAATATTCTTGGGTATTTATCAATGTACTTACCCGAAAAGTACTTAATTAGTACTTGTAGTATTCACTTTTCAGGTTTAAGCTAAGATTCCGTTCTCTCTTCGTTATTTATCCAGTCGCCCCATTTACTACTGTGATTATTCGCATTGCGGTAAACTGTCCCCATATAATTGTTGTTATTATTATCCGTTCTGCAGTGATCCAAGTGTAATCAAAGCACGCGGAAATTTGGAAACAAAGAAGAAATCGAGCCAGAATGTAGCTACGAGGTATTAACTTGCATTGCTGGAAAGATAGCCCAGGCGTGTACACTAATAGGCAATGGTTCGCATTCTTAAATATAATTACATATTTTACGTATTTTATATACTCCTTCTCATGAATGGTTATTTATTCATTCGCTTATTTATTAAATTATATTACCAAAACGAAGCCCAGATACATCATGAAATGACTTTCTTGCTTGCAAGAAAGAAAAACATCTTCAATTGCCTTTTTATATATGTGTGGAGAAAGGAAAGTAACACGTTTGTATGTCTCCGCACATGTCCAATAATTTGATTTTCATTTTCAGTATTTGATCTTTATACCTAATAAACGAAAATATAGTATCCATAGCACATCTGCAATTGCCAGCATATATTTGTGGAGAAAGGAAAGTACCTTTGCTCTAAATCGCACCTTTGCATCTTTGTGCATTGTGTCCATAATGGACACTTCTTTCATTCAATCCCAACTCTTTTCTTTCCGTTTTCTGGCTTACTTAACAATCTGCCCATCAATCACAGTCTTCAATATTCTCAAGATAACTCAAAAGCAATGGACAATAATCGTCCCATGTTGCGAATATAAATTCATTAATGCCGTTGGCTCAACTTTAGAATTGTTGAAACTTAAATTTTCACATTGAGTAAAAACGGAATAAAAATCAGGTGCATTAAAACTTCCTGAGTTAACTAATAAGTCTCATGTTTAGATTGTTTTGTTGGACGATTTTGACAAATGACTACTGCATATCAATTCGTTTGTCGATGCTATTTCAGGGATGCCATAATGCCATGGCATCTGCAGCCAGTCACTGAAATGGCATCAATGATACCTTTAAAGAAATAACTTCCGATGTCATTTCACAGAGCCAAGGACAGTTTATGGCTAAAAATATTGGACGATTTATAGTCAAGAAAAATTTTGATGCAGCACTATAATTTAGCTATTCTGCTCTTCGGAATAATAAATCTGTCCACTGTAGGGACATCCCGAGTCTTGATGAAACAATACTGTCGTTCTGCCCCCTAATAGTTGTGGTAATTATGTGTTCTACAGCTTTACCTGAAATTAATGTCAATTAGATTATCCTGTAATTGCTGCGTACTTTCCTGTGCCAACTAAACAAAGAGTTATGTTCCCAACTTCACAATCTTTGTGTAACTTGGCTCCGCCAAATATTTGATTGCCCTGTGAGTTTGTGAAAGTGCAAGTCTCCCCTGTTCACATAGATATCGGAGTACTTGAAGTAAAAATGCTTGAAGCACAAATGATGGAATCCAAAATTAGATCCGTTTTTTTGTTATTTAAAGGAAGACAATTTCCATGGCTTGGCGGCGTCTACCTGATTATCAAAAAAACACGTCAAGAAATTGTCACACATGAATTCTTGCTCCTATCTACGGTGTTGACGTACAAGTGGGGTTGGCAGTCGGCACCATGAAAGGAAATGCGCATACAGACGACACCGGTTTTTCCCGGGAAAGCATATTTTGTCTGCCTTAAACAATGAGATTAAGAATTTTCCCTTTGTTCTTTCCTGAGGAGTTTTATGCAGGGGGTGGGTACCAAAGAGGACCTTTGGAGGAATTGGGAACCTTTGGGGATTCCTTTGTTTCCCTCCCCCAGCCGTACGTGCTTAAAAAGGATAAAGAAAATCATTTCATTTCAAGGAAAGCTTTCATCCATTTTCTCCCCTCATCCAACTTTGTAATCATCTCATCCGTGATCCATGGTTTCCTAGTCCTTTTAGCGTTAACGATTCCAATAGTGCCTTTTGCGGCTTTCAATAACCCTTTCATGATAGTTTCCCATTTTTCTTCGATAGTACTTAGCCTATACTATCCTCCATGATTTCCTCTACCGCCTGTTGTTACTCCTTCCTTTTCAAACCATTTACTGCTTCTACATTCCATTTTCTAACTTGCCGCCCCTGCCTTATGTTTTTGAAACGCGCGCTACATTTCATAACAACTAAATTGTAGTCACAGTCCACATCCGCCCCCGGGTAGCTGTGCGAATTAACACACTGTTCCTAAACCTGTGTCTTACCAGGATATAATCTAGCTGATAACTTTCTGAGGCACCTGGCATTTTCCATGTATACCTTCATCTTTTGTGGTGTCTAAACCAAGTGTTGGTGATGACTATCCCCTGTCTCCTTCAGAACTCCAGTGGTTTCTCACCATGGTCATGCCTCGTGCCTAAACCGTAGTCCCCCACCTCATCACTATCTCTTCCTTCGCCTACCGTTGCATTCAAATCCGCCATCACTATCAAATGTTTCCCTGCAGGAACAGACGCGATTATGCCCTCTAACTGATGGTATATCCTATCGACATCTTCTTCCTTATGGTTGCTCGGTGGCATGTATACCTGAATAATAACCAAGTTCGTCGGTTCTGCTTTTATCTCTGCTAGTAATAATCTATCCGTTACTTGCTCTATGTCACTATGCTTCTTCCTACCTCTTCATTTAATATTATGGCAACCCCTCATGGCATCTTGTCCCTGCCGCTGTATATTATTTTATAATTATCACTCCAGTAATCCCCGCTATCCTTCCATCTCACGTCACATAGACCTAAAATATCAATTCTTCCATTTTCCATCTCTCTTAATATTCTCCAGTTTACCCATCATAATCATTGTCCTAACATTCCACGTTCCTCCTGGCATGGGCTTGTGGAAGTATCATTCCCTCTCGAACACAAATTCGAAGGTTTTGGGTCTTTATATTAATCCAGTGTATTTTGAGGGGCGGAGGAAGTATGGAGACGTGTTCTAGTGTGTGCTATATGTCTACATGGCGAGATTAAACAGTGTGCTGTTATCAAATTTTTGCCTTCGCCTCCTCATCGTCCGAGTAGTAGTAGTTTTGAGGGGAGGCGACCGACAGCTAAGGTCATTTGCGCCATAGGGGAAGGACAGGAAAGGATGAAGGGTGGAGAGAAACCCGGCGTCGGCATTAGCCTACTCTTTACGAAAGGCGCCAAGGGGTCCGCGGCTTAACGTCCCATCCGACGGACGGCGTACTCACTCAAAGTGCCCTCCACAAAGCACCTCAAGTAGGGATCGAGATACCTCTGAAAAATATTCAACACTGCCGGGATTTGAACCCGCGCCCTCAGGGTGGGAAGCCAGTACGTTAGCCCCCGCACCATCTCGATCCCCTCCTCATCGTCCGAGGTGTATTGATTACCCTTTGAGGTGTCTTTTGAGTTGAGAGGGAAAAAAACTAGAATTGCATGGCACAAGATCGAATAAGGGATCAAGGAGGATTTTGTTTCTTCTCTTTAAGTGAACCCATCGTGAACACAGATTTTACAATGTCCCAAATTTTCAATTATGAAGCCGACACGTACAACAGTATTTGTATTCTAAAAATATGGTTTGCGATATATGCTTTTGATATCAGTGATTCGCGTTTGGTCATTTTCAATCAAATCTTCAATGACGAGTTTGCAATGTTTATATTGCCTGTGGGTCAGTTATCGGAGGTCCGCTGCCGGTTTCATTGACCAATTATTGGCTTTTCCAGGCTCACAACCACGAAATTTTACCACCCATCCATTAACAGGAGCTCTACATACAGCATCATCATCGTAATGAACAGCCTTTTAAAACGACGGTTGAATCTCAGTAGGAGTCACTTCTATAAGTTGCGCTGTTTAAATTCGCCATGCTGACATAGAGCAGGAACACGTCCCCTCGTCTCACCTATGGCCAGCATTGTTTCCATAAAGGGCCCTTAACCGATGATAAACCTCAATAGGAATCACTTTTCCAGCAGTTGAAAGTTTTACCAGAGCAAGGTTTAAATCGTGTTGACATAGCGCTAGAACAAATCTCCAAACTTCTGCTTCTCAAAATACACTTGATTAACGTGACAACCTCAAACCTGTGCAAATGTGTTAGAGGGGGAATGTTACTTCCACATGCCGCCAGACCAGGAGTGCTCCTGGAAGTCATTGTGTTTGTAGTACTAGGACACGTCTCTATACTTCCGCTTCTCAGAATACACTGGGTGAATGAAACGATTTAAAACTTGTGCATGCGTGTAGTGGAATAATGTTACTTTCACATGCCGAGAGTAGGAGTGCTTCTGAAAGTCATTTTGTTCGTAGTACTAGGACACGTCTCCAAACTTCCGCTTCTCAAAATACCTTGGATGAATAAAACGATATCAGAACTGCGCATGCGTGTTGGAGGGTAATGTTACTTCCATATGCCAAGACAAAAAGTGCTTCTGAAGGACATTTTCTTTGCATTACAAGAACATGTCTCCATACTTCCCCTCCTCAAAATACACTGGTTGAATATAAATTACAACGACCTCAAACCTGGGCTGGCGTGTTTGGGCGAATGATACTTTCTGGTGCCCAGATCAGGAGTTATTCTAACCGTCATGTTTTTGTAATACTACAACCAGTCTCCATACTTCTGCTTCTCAAAAAACACTGGATGAATACTGCATAGACCTCAAATCTGCGCATGCGTAATGTGTGGGAATGTTACTTCCACGATTGAAGACCAAGAGTGCATCTACAGGTCATTCATTTTCCAGAATTAGAACACGTCTCCATACTTCCGCTTCTCAAAACCATCTGTAAGTATGCAACGACCTCAACCCTGGGCATGCGTGTTGGAGAGGAATGTTACTTCCATATGCCAAGACTAAAAGTGATTCTGAAGGGCATTTTGCTTGTAGTACTAGAACACATCTCCAAACTTCCGCTTCTCAAAATACACCAAATGAACGCAACGCTCTCATACCTTCGCATGCCTCGGAATGTTACTTCCAAGAGCCTAGAGACCAGGATTGCTTATGGAGGTCATTTTATTTTTTTACACTAGAACATGTCTCCATACTTCATCCGCTTCTCGAAATACACTGTATGAATAGTTTAACGACCTCACTCCTTAGCATGCCTGTTGAGAGGTAATGCAGCTTCCACATGTCTACTGACCAGGAGTGCTTCTAGAGGTAATTTTGTTTGCATAGTCTACAAGCACGTGTGTGGATTTTGGTTTTCAGCCAAACCTCGTGCCTTCAATATTTATTTTTTTATATAATTCTTTACACAGACGATTAATTCAGAATTTAAATAAAATAGGAAACTGGGCATTGAGAGGATGTGTAAAATCCCAGATATTATGAATAAAAAAGGGATTGGACCGAGGAGCTGGAAGTGATTGAATCATCATATAAAGTGACCACTATTCTCATGCATAATGTGATAGCGTGACTTAGTGATTACCGTACCCATCATTCAAAATACCGCCAGGTTAGTATATGGTTGCGATTTTAGGACTTCATACAACTGTAAGTAGTTATTAATATTATGTAGGAACGAATGAAACAGTTTTGGTTTCATTTCATTAAGAATACGATGAAAATTTATTTAAACATTAATTAATAGGACTTGTATCATGTCAAATTTCAGGAACTCTAACATTTCTTCCTGTTGAATGTTAGTTAATGTGACACATTTAGATATAACTGTCTACTGAGCTGTGTGTTCAGAAAATAACGGGAAATGTTTTTTTTTTCGCGGATTTGGACAGTCTGATAGTCAAGATTTTGTTTTTATTATGTTGGTATGCAAGCCCCTTTAAGAATGATGACATTTTCACCCGTGTTCAATTGTTTAATATTTGTCTATGTGGCAGACGCTAAGGTAGGACGGACGGTGAGATATTTATTTTTATTAATATAACGATTGTACGGAAAGTTTTACACGAGCGGCACAGTAATGGGCAAAAGGCTGGTCGAATGAAAGGTTGTGGGAATTGGCGTGTGAAGGGATAGGAAGAGAAGAGAGTGAGGCAGAATTGCAGGAGTACCGGTGATTATTCATTCGAATAGGTAAGGGGGTAATGCATTTGCCTCTGTCAAAGGAAGTGCAATGTTTGCATGAAGAAAGATAAATTATGTTTTTTGATAGGCAATTAGTGAGGGAACGTGGTGAGAGGGCAATGAGAGAATGTAGGGAGTGGGGAGTAGACCTAATAAGAAGACAGGTTTAACATCGGGGATGGTTGCAAGTAGGGGAAATATCAGGAAATTTGTCACGGGGGGGGGTGCCGAAGGGTTGGTGGATCTAAGAAGGTTTTTGAGATTGGCGGGTCGTCTGTTTGCATGACATGGGCATTGGGGTAGTGAGGATGAGTTCGCGTCATTGTCATGTCAAATAGGAGATAGTTCTTCAAGAAAGGTTTTCAGTCTGTGTGATCCGGGGAAATAGGTGGCGCAAAGGTTGAGTCTTGCGTCAGATGTGAGCTTGTTATTGTGTGGTGTGTGTGGTCGGGTGGAGTGGTGCATTTTATTTTTTCAGCGTTTCTGGTTAACTGTATTTGAGGAGTGCAAGATGTAGATTGTCAAGGTATTTGTTGAGAGTGGCTGTTGTGTCGCCAACCACGTGACATTATTCTGGTGTCAGGTGTAGGATCGCAAAGAAATTTTGAGTCTCGAACCCGTAACCTAAAACATAATCCCCCAAGTGGTTCATTAACATTCCAAGATAATTTTTCAATTCCTCATCAAAATACTGGAATCTTATCCACTGATAATTTTGTTTTTTCCATTTTGTGTATGTTAGTTGAACTTATTGCTCTGGCTAATCTAGTGTAACCTGCATTCATTTTCATATTTCTGTGTCGCGTGCTACTGTTTACCGTCATGGCTATGCCTAGTTATTCCCCGCTAAACCATTTCTCTCCCCATTTTGAGTCGACTTTACTAAGGGGTTCCACTACCCAAAATGATTTCGATCCTACTGTGCACTCCATTGAGCCTGCCACCGCAGCCTCTCCTACAGGGAATAATCCATTCACAAGCAACACATTGGGGAACCATGTCTATTTCATTCTGAACTTTAGCGGTGACGATGATGTGACGGTCGAAAAATTTTTAGAATGCTTATAAATCACGAGGCACCTTAGCTCTTGGAATAAAACTTATGCTCTTTGCGTAACCCGTTTACACCTGCATGGGCCGGCGGCAGAATATGCTTTGGCCAATCCTCACATTCTAGAGTGTCTGAAAAGTTTTTCCAGAAACCCACGTAATAAGTTCTTAGCTCGCGTTTCCCTCCTCTCCCTAGAACGGATGTTTTCAAATTGCGTTCAACTACTGGCGTCAGCAAAAGTTAATACAGTGCAGAACTCAAGAAGCGCTCGCTTTTTGCCCCAAAATAACTCTGCCGGTAGTAAACCCGCCTCGTACGAAGCTCCTATGCGGCCGAATGCTACAGCTAACACCTCAAATACCGGATACGCTGCAAAATGCTTTTCCTGTGGGTGTGCGGGCCACATAGCTCGCGATTGTCGCTCTAAAACTCGAGCTTGTTTTAACTGCGGAGCAAGGAGACATATTTCCCGAGACTGTCCCCCGCTATGCATCGGAATATGTAAGGAAGTTGGCCACCTTCCAATTAATTGTCCAGAGCGCTCAAACCGAATGGCCACGGGAAACGGGATGACCCCGACCAGCGGGTTGGGGAAGACCTCATCCTATCCATCACTCCAGTGAAAGGAATGACGATTAGCGTGCAGAATATAGGAAAATTACGTCACTTCCTTGTAGACATAGGCGCGGCGGTCACGATACTTCACGAAAGAGTGTTCCTTTTAGATACATTAGGAATAGCCCCGTACGACCGCGCGTGAGTGAGAAGCGCCTCAGGTCATGTATTGATGACAAACGGTCAGAGTGGCGTACCTTTCTGTGTAGACAATCGTGTTTACCCTCATGATGCTTTGGTAATAAATCTAGGGGACACACTCAATGAAGGCATATTTGGCTTGGATTTTATGAAAAAGTATCGTAGTTAGATTTATTTGAGAACAAGACCATTAAATTTGAACCTGACCACATGATGTCTTTAGAATCTGTTTGCAGTAAAGGTGAGGAAGTAGATTTCATTTCGTGCGAGAATCCCCCATTAGGACCCTGCGAAGAGGCCGACACGGTGCAACACTGTTTCATAAACTGAATGACCTCGTGGAGAAAGGCGATGGGACGGGTTCAAGGAGTTCCCATTAGTCCGGCTACTTTTACGATGAGGAAAATGTGCTATAGAAAGTTGACCCTTCGGAGATTGAACCAATTTTTATAATATGTGCACCCAAAAATATGCGGAAATTCATTTTGACTCGTTGCCACGATAATTTCCTATCAGGAATCATCGCGGAATCGAGAAAATGGTGGAAATCGTCCAGCGACACTTCAACTGGAAAGGCTGTTATTCCGACACCCTCCAGTACGTTCAGCATTGCATCGAATGCCAAAAGAGCAAATTACGCGTGAATAATATTCCATTACAGCCACTGGTTGAAGCCGCCTACCCAATTGAGAAATTAGCTTTGGATATTGTTGGACCACTACCCCTATCCCTCCGAGTTAACCAATATCATTTAACTCGCCAAGATTATTTCACAAGATATCATGAAGCCCTTACGATTCCAGATCAATCGGCCAAAACAGTAGCAGGATTTTTTGTCGAGCACATAATTTGCCGTCACGGTGTGCTTAAATATTTACTGGCAGACAGAGGTGCAAACTTCACTTCGGAACTAATGAAAAACGTTTGCAGGGAACTGAAAATAAAATCTATCTTCACTTCTCTCCATATAACCCCGCCTCAAATGGTCGTCTAGGGCATGCACACCATTCCTTTGCTTCCGTGACTCCCCATTATGCAGCCCAAGACCACTCTGATTGGGACGAACAACTGGGCTTCGCATTGCTCACTTATCGAAACAGCAAGCACCAAGTGGTCAAGCACGGAAGTTAGTTTCCCGTTGGAGAGAACCCTCCAAAACAGTTAAATTTAGAAGCCCGGTTACCGCAGACATAGAGGACCTGAAAGACGGAAGACGTCTCCTAGCTCATATGCGTAACCTTTTACCCTCACCGCCAGATAATCCCTTACCCCTGTTTTTAGGCGACGGCATGGCACCACAAGACGCCGAGCAACCTCCAGCATACCCCTCTCCAAAAGAACCCGCTCGTGTCTCCTTTTCAACATCCAACTTCGAAGGCCTTGAAGATTATATTGCAACTCCAAGTCCTCCTTCTAATCCCTCTTTCCCCTATAATCTCCGACCGTTACCTAGTAGAGAACTTTCCTCTAATCCTAAAATTCATTCTTAACCGGAAGAGGGATTGAGCCTGCCTGGAGCAATTGTACCCCATAGGAGGAAATTAGTTGCCATTTTTGGAAGTGATGTGTCCGACTTGCAAGTGCGAGGACTCTCAGAGGCGGAGATGCAGTTTGGACACCGATGCAGAATGGTGTATCCAATTCACCCCCGAGTATGCGCCCATCCCTGGAAAGGATCTGCACTTGGTGCCATCCCTGACCCAACCTTTGATGACCATGACCGCCTCCACATGGGAAGAAGATGCCCGATGCACGGAAGACGATGGACGCAATGTTGCTGCCGCGACCACAACCACCTGGCGGCCTCGACACCTGGAAGGACATCGATTGGCCCCTAATGCGCCCACCCAATTCGGTGATGCGACAAGTTACCTGCAACAGTTACTCCCTTTCTATCCCAAGGTCCCTTGCCGCACTCCCTTAGCACCCAGGAAATTCCCCGAGAGCCAGGAAACCTCTCCACCACACCCACCGCAAGCACAATCGCAGGCAAAGAGCCGCAAACGCCGCCCGGAAACCGAAATTCAGAAGTGCCAATAACTGTGTCACTAGTATACTAGTCCTTCAACTTTATGACCTTCTTCTACGGCTGCATTGAGGAGTTAACCTGGTTCCTGGAGGAGAAGACCGGCTGGACAAGCGGACTCTGCATGCTCCTCGCTCTATTATTCCAGACGGTATGTATAGTGCTCACGTGAATATTAGTGCAAGCTTTGAGGAAAGAGGAAAACAAAGATGGAGTGCTCCTTCATTTTAACCTTAGTCATATGTACTTATATTTTAATGTTTGCTGTAATTCTATGACTTTTTTTTACGAACACTCAGGCTAAGAAAATGCCGACGTTACTGCATTAATGTAGTGCTACGAATTTCACAAGTGAACAATGTGAAGATGAATGTTTATTTTAGTTATTATTTTTGTATGATTTTCATTCATTACTTTTGCCAATGTAATGTCATCCCCCCAAATGCGCGATGCTATATAAGGCGAGACGTTCCTGGAGCAGGACCCCCCCAGTTCGTCAGCCCACTTGCCAAGGTGCGCTGGGAGTAAAACTCCTCCTCAATCCACTCAAGAGCCTAACCGACCACCTATATACCAAACCCAAAGTCCTACAATCAAGCGCTCTGCTCCTGCCGATTAGCCCTACCAAACGGTCCCCACCAAACGAAAGCCCAGAAACCAATCTGCCCAGCAATTCTCTCGAATTTCCACATGTAACCGCTTCACCTGCCTCTCCCCCTCCCCCTAGGATGACCAAAATGAGGAAACCCCATGTGAAGATGCAGACACTGAAGCTCAGCCCACTCCACCTCCTAAACCCCGTATCCCTCCCATTTTTCTCTGCGACATAACCAACTGGCAAATTAAATGCAATGAAATCCGGCAAGCCTGCACAATTCCTCCTGTGGCAAATCTCATTCGCAATGAGATTCGAGTTCAATACCAAACCATCTCCGACTTCAAAGCTGTCACTAAAAAACTCACCTCCATTAACTACGCATACTATACAGGTACGTACCAAGTTCAATCAAACAAAAATCCTCATTTTGTCCTTCGGGAAATACCCACAAATATCCCAAAAGAAGACATTGAAGAAGCTCTGGCGGACATTGGCTTCTCTGCGGAGAATACCTCTCAACTGCATTCCACCCGACCAAACTGTTTTCAGAGAGCAGAAAGGGCGCCAACCCTAATGCCGAGCTCCCACGAATCGTCCCCATCCCTCTCCTACCCTACCAAGTCCGACTCCAGGTCTCCTCCTGCTCTAAAGAATTTCTAGAGCTAAATTTGGTTCTCCACCTTAAGACTTCGGTGGAACCATACAGACCTCCACCTGAACCTCCACAGTGCCTAAGTTGCCAATGCAATGGGCACACCTACAAGACGTGCGGCCTCCCACCTCAATGCACCGAATGTGCTGGCATTCACCATTATAGAGAATGCCAGAAACACAAAACCTCCCCAGCCAAATGCGTAAACTGTGGTGGTCCACACACAGCCAATTACAGAGGTTGCATTGATCACTGTGAACTTCTCTTCAAACTGTGCAACACTAGAGAAGCCCTACAACTACTTGGAGAAAAAACTTGGCATGAGAAAATAAGTTCACTCTCACATAAGGACACTTCGGTATGGACCCTAGCCCGCTGTCTACGAAGGAAAAAGGTACCCAGCCCGCCAATACCACATAATGGGAGAGCACCATACGATGACAGCGACAAAGCAAATACCTCTGCCGACTCCTTCGAATGCATTTTTAAAAACGATAATACATCCTGGTTGGATTCAGAAGCATTGAACAGCGTCTCTGGCCTCTCACTTTGCCCATTCCACATATTCCTGGAAATTACTCCTCAAGAACTTTACTCCATTATGTCCCACTCCAAAACAAAGTCATCACCGGGACCCGATCAAATCTCCTACCTTCACCTGAAAAACCTTCCTAAATCTTTTATCAAACACCTACTCTCTATCCTCAATGCCTGTCTTTCCCAATCGTACTTCCCAAAGACATGGAAAACGGCTAAGATAATACTCCTTCCAAAACCCGATAAAAATCCTTCTTATATCCTGAACTATAGGCCCAGTGGCCTGCTCCCCTGCATGGGCAAACTTCTTGAAAAATGCATCTTAAACAGGCTACAAGAAAAAATCTCGGCCCTAGACTTGATCAGACGTGTAACGAACTAACAAATAATGTGTTGTGTTGGTATCGATATGTGGACGATGTGTTTTGTGTGTGGAGAGGCTCCAAAAGGCAAATTAAGCTATTTCTTACACATTTAAATTCTTTGAACGAAAACCTAAAATTCACCTGTGAAGTAGAAGAAAATAATACACTGAATTTTCTTGATTTAAAAATTTCAAAATTAAACAACCGGCTTGATTTCTCTATCTTTCGGAAAAACTCATACACAGATCAAGTTATCCATTTCAAGTCAAGACATTGCTTCCCGCAAAAACTCTCCGCCTTCCATTCAATGATACACCGGTTGGTGAACGTCCCAATGTCGCAAAACAACGTCAAAAAAGAACTTAACACGATTAAATTGATTGCAAGAAACAACGGCTACGATGAGGAGCTAGTAGAGAAACTATACCGCAAAAAACTTAATAAAATGGCATTGAAAGATATTTACAGTACTGAACCGCCACAGGACCCCGCAGCCAAGTGGCGCAGAATCCTTTATTTAGACAATTTTTCACAAAAAGTATGTCAGAAACTTCCAAAATGTAGAATTAAGATAGCCTATTATAACAAATCAAGCCTCAGGGGCCTGCTCTCCCACGCAAAGGACAGAATCCCATAAAAGGAAAAGAGTGGAGTATATAAGCTAAAGTGCGATTGCGGGGCAATATACATCGGACAGACAGGGAGGAAATTCCAAGAACGAGTGAAGGAGCATCAAGCATGTGCAAGAAATAAAAAGATGAACTCTCAATTCGCAAAGCATTTGATTGATAATAACCATAAAAGTGATTTTGATTTGGAAATTTTACATGTTGAAAGCAAAGGCTATAGATTAGACGCCTTAGAACATTTAGAAATTTTAAATAGTGTTTGTTTAAATGAAAATATTGTTAACGAATTTCTGTATGCCTCCCACTCTCCCCTCCTTAAAGTCCCAATCCTCACGGTGGCCGATGACACCACCCCCTCCCCTTCATCTAACCCTCTCTAATCCGCTGACTCACGAGAGCTCTACAATGTAGACTTCTCCCTCCCGCTCCACATTCCACCAACATCGCGGAGGGGACGCCAAACTGCCCTCCCCTCCGGCACGCAAACCAATCCTGAATTTACCCCTCCCAAACCTTCCTGATTATCTCCACCCCACCCCCGCCCTGGCTGTATATATAAGAAGGGCTGCAAATGTAGAGAGCTCACCTGATGATGAAGTTTTACTTCGAAACCCGGCTCGTGTGAATAAATCGTTTTCGTGTGGAACTACAAAGTTAGCCCTTTCATTTATTTATATGAAGGCTACCGAGCCTGGGGTTCAATAGCCGCCACCAAATTGAAGAAAATGACACGCTTCTAAAATAATACTCTACGAACCCTTGCCAACGATGCCTGGTTTGTAAGAAACTCAGATATTCACACGGACCTAAATATACCGGACCTTCCAACATATCTAAGCGACCTAGCCACGTCATTTCAACAAGCAATAGGAAATACTGGTAACCCATTATTAGAACCTTTATGGGATTACCCTGATAATCCCCATTTCAGATACAATTGTGCTAAAGCAAGCATAAATGGGCAGTCATAATCTCCAAATATAATACTGTCACAAACTGCAATAAAATATACTCACTAGCTTAACTTCGCCCATAAACCACTTATATCCCACGCCCATTGATCATCATAGCTGGATATTGGTATAAGATGCACCTAACGGCGCAGTCCATAAGCATCGATTGGTCGGTCGGTAGCAGGACCCCCATTCTTCTTTTGCATCAACAACGCACCAATGAAAAAATGTGGAAAAAGTGAAAGTAATTGTGTTTACAATTTAATCAGCATAATCAAAATATTCAGAGAGAAAACGATTGAGAATGTATGGCAATTTGCAATTGGCACATTCTAATTAAATTATTTTAATTTAGAATGTTTTGTGTATTAAAAGCGAGAGAAACAGCAACTCTTCTTCATAATTTTCGAAATTTGAATTACAAACAAAGCGGCAAATGAAAGTTGCTCAGGATCAGTCACACGCAAATGAAGTCATCGACGATTTAGAATTATTAATTCCTGTTGAAAAACAGGATGACGAAACAACATGGGGATTAAAATAAAATGACGTAGAAACTTAAGGCATGATTTACGAATTCTTTCAACCATATTTTTAAAACACACGAAAATCTCCTCCCGTTCATAAAAACACATGTCTGTTCTTAGCGGCTGTGACATGCTTGGAAATGGCATCCCACTTCTTTTCCAAACTTTTTGCTTGTTCCATCCCTTTTGGCACAACAAACTGCACACATCCTACAAAGCTCTTCCTTCTTCTCTGTAGGTGGAATATACTTGGGAAATTGTAACTTACATAGAGGATCAAGGATTTGGTTCTACTGAAGGCCTTCTACCCTCACATGTTATATCATATGCAATGTACCCTTCAATTACATCTTCCATTAGTTTGATTCTAAATTCTGAACTTACCCTTTGGTCCACCACCCTTTCTCTGCAACAGAAATCCATTCCATGTGCCCTGGTCCAACAAGTGAAAAATGTTTTAAATATTTATTGCCCCCCTTTTTTCATAATGGGGAAATTTGTCAGGTGCTGATCTTCCCTTTCTACTCCACCTATTGTATTATTGTACACAACAGCAACTTTTGGCTTTTATAGCACCATATCCTTTTCATTTATATTCCACAAATTCCGTATTATGTACTGTAAAGGTACAGAGACTTGACGGCCTTCTCATCTTCCCAATTCATAGCAATCACTTTGCCTTGCTGGAGGGCAGTCAATTCCTCCTTTTTCAACTTCTTTAGTCTATACGTCATCTAGTACTTCCTTCCTTTTAATTCTCAATGTCCCATGTCTATCGGTTCCTTTCATAGCCAATAAATCAGCCAGCTCTGAGGAGGTGTAATAGTTGTCTGCAGTCAAGCAATAATCTTTGACCTAGCAGAGGTTTCATTACTGCTAGCACAATCTAAGGATGTATTAGGAAGATTGGTATATTCCACGTTCAATACTGACCATTTCCTGTGTACCATAAACACAGTAATCAATGCTGGAAGGTCGGTTTATGGGTGATGGTAGAGTTCACCCAGTACTTAGCTCTATACAGTCTGTGAAATTCACACATCAGGGTATTAAGGGGAGCCAGTTACTTTCACTGTGGCAGATAAGGTTTACCAGGAAGATTGGTACCAGAAAAAATCACATAGCTTGAGTGGAGCATCAGGTGCCCTGAGTGCCTTGCCTGGGGTTTGAACTCAGGACCCTCCGGTCAATAGTCCAATGCTCTACCCTCCTGGACTATCATGACCCACCTTTTTCCTATAGAAATAATATTAAATGACCATATATATCCAGACATAGGCTTAGCAAATCTAAACGTTTCCTCCCCAAATCTGGCTCCTTTCAGGGAAACATACTGCATCAGTGAGAGCTCATCCTTGTAAAGAATAACATTTTTATCAGTAGAAATCTTCTTCTCAGGTGTCAACAAACTTGAGAACTTTTTGTTGAGAAATACAAGCAGAGGGCTAATTTCCTTTAGCTTGACACAAGGATGTCTATCCCTCATAAAGGTACCATTGTCTGCAAAATGCAGATAGTGTTTGACGAGCACATATGTATGCTATGGCATAACATTGGAAGAGAATGGAGTGAGAATGTTCTGCCTCTTTGACAAATATCATTCTTCGGTTGGTTTGGTTGGTTTGCTCATAGTTTTATGAAGAATGATCAATGCAAAACAACATACTAATTTCATTAGTACTAATTTCTAATTTCATTAATAGTATTTATACACTACCAATCTATAAAACTTGATTTTTTTTTAAACAAAAGAATCAGTACAGTGGTCAGCATATAACTTGATTTCCACAGATATTATTTCAATTGAGTAATCATCAATTATTGCCCGAAAGCATTGAAGAATTCCAGCAGTTTCATCAATCTCTAATTGAACAGGAGGGGAACCAGTCAAAGGAAATCTTGGAAGTAGTGATTAGTGATGTTGCTGGGAATCCATCGGACACCACAACACTCACGCATCAAGCAATTGGGCAATCAAACCTTCTTCATAAATCTGGGAAAATATGTCCGTTTCTGGTTGTTTTATTCTGAGGTAATGAAGATTAATATTTAATATGTTTGTTTTAATTTGAGTTTATAAATTGTCCAAAATTAAATGACAATGAATGCATAAATGAATTAATAACTGTTTAAATGAGTCTGCCATTAAATTGGTTTGATATTTTATAATTTTTGAACACAAACTTTATAATTCAAGGAGACTTCTCATCGTCTTAAACTGTTCCAATATTTCATAGAAATCTGTTTTGATTGATTCTGAATTTTTTTATGAAAATAAAGCCTATAAAAATAAATAAAGTATACTCAATGAACCTGTATGGAATCAGTCATTATTAATTAGCTTTTAAATCGCGTGCATTTAAAACAATTGACTTTTATATGTCATGCTTATATTCTAAAATAAATGGCATTTCTAAGCCAATAGATGCCAATCAAATATAATGAAGATGAAGAAATGAATTCATTTTACAAACACTGTAATTAAAAAGGAGTGCTTCATAATATGTGATTTGTGGCACCCAATTGGGTAATTGCAAAATGGCTGTGGAAATAACTTAAGAAGCCCTATCTTCTACCGAGCGTGTATTAAATACAGTTTATTTTATGTTTAATTTTTCAATATTGAATCTTTCAATAAATTGTATTTTAAAAATCCACTTTGAATAATTTGGTCTCAATGTATTGGTTGATCATGGAATACAAAATTAAGTATTATTTTCAATTTATATTGACACTGTTTACAGCTGTAGGTTGGCACTTGATTCCTGTTCAATTCCATCCAAAACATAGACCATAATTACTTCAAAAAGGAGCATTAACATATATATTTTCTACGCTTAGATGGATACTCCAGTCAATTCAAGCAGAGTTTATGATCAGAACAAATTAAAAGACAACTATCTCAGCAGCTGGTAATCTTGTCGTGAATGTAATTTGATGTTCTCCAGAAATTAAAAGGTATATGTTTCATAAAAGATCTCACCAGTCCATTCTTTCCATGTGTGGCGTAAATAGGAAGATTTAATATTTTAAACAACAGAGCTCATTTTACTTGAACGAAATTCTAGATGGTAACTTTGCAAAACTTTATATCTATTGTCGCAAGTATGCGACATGGTACTCCTTCCCTGGCTCCTGCGAATGTCCCACGTGACCAAAGACAATGTTTCAAAAGTATTCCTCCCCTGACTCCTAAATTGGGTATAAAAGCCCTGGTCGCCGGGCAAAAAGCAGTCAGTTGGTTATCTGGCGGTGACCGGTAGGGCACGATGATTCGGCTATGTTGCGCTTGTCGCGACAGTGTGTCCTATTCCTGACTAAACTTCGGACGAGGGCTCTGCCTAGGTTACGTTCGTTTAACCTCGTCCACCCTGCAATACTCCCTTCCTTTCCGACGGACGAGGGCTCTGCCTAGGTTATGTGTTTCGTGACCGCGTCCACCCAGCATTTATCCTGTCCCTGGGAATTTTCTGCCATTTTAATTCTGTCCGCACTTGCGTTGGTTTACCGAGGGTCTAGCCATCCATAATTTGCTTATACTTATGTAAATGTTGCATTATGACTGATGTTGGGTAATATACGGCTGCTTTGGTAATACTCGGTGTAGTTACTCTGACCTTCCCCGATACCCTTTGTGTCGCACCATAGAAACCCCCCTCGCGACATATTGGTGTCAGGTGAGGGGTTGCACGGATGGACTAGTGATTTATTCAGTGTACGTGACAGTGTCTCATAGATTATCATGTCCCCGTGTACGTCTTTAAATTGGAAGTTCCGTATTATCTCGGACAGGTGGGATATGCTAATCTGTGCTGAGCTAACGAATTATTATTTTAAGACACGTGCTATAACCTCATCGCGATTCTCTGCGCACAATTAAACTGAGGATCACTTTATCAGGAACCATCAATTAGCCTGAGAAGGGCCCACCATGGGTATCGGATACACTCGGAGTATGAAAAAATAAATTAATTAAGCTTTTGTTTGTCAGTCAGACAAGGGGTTGTAAGGATTGCTGGGTGAATTGGAGATTCAGTGGGACAGATATGGGATGAGAAACAAAATTAATAAAACCAAGTTTATGCAATTTTCTAGAAAGAATAAAGCTAAGCTAAACATTAAAATGGGAGGGCAAAAACTTATGCAGGTAGAACAGTTGACGTATCTCTGAATCATTTTGGACCAACACGGTCAAAGTAGTAGGGACGTATGGAGAAGAATTACGCTAGGCGCAGAGGCTTTCATAAGGAGGAGAGAGTTGATGACAGGGACGTTGAGTAAGGATATTAAAAAAAGACTCGGGAAACTTTTGATATGGTGCAGAGTTATATACGGAAATGTGGTCATTGAAGCAGGAGGATAGTCGTGGACTGGAGGCTTTTGACATGTGGGTGTGGAGAAAATGGAGAAGGTGAAATGGACCGAGAAGAAAACCAATGAGAAAGTACTTGGTATGGTGGGTGAAGAGAGGGGTTGGTTGGGAGAAATGCTATTGAGGCAGTAAAAATGGATGAAGGGCATATTGACCGACAGGGGACTGTTCAAGTTGGTAATAGAGGGGAGAATGTGAGGCAAGCAAGAAAAGGGAAGGAACAGGATAGGGATGTTTCATTTAAGGATTCAAGTTCCTTCTAGATTATTATTACTATGAGTTTATTTCATTATTTCCTTGAAAATTGTATCTTAGCACAACAATCTGATTTACCTAATTTCTCTTAAATTTTTAGTAGTTCTAGGGTTAATTTGTCCATAAAGACATTGCCTCATTTTGTTTCTAATAATAATTTCAATGCCCATATTTTCATGAAGAATTTCTAGTCTTTGAGCTACTTTCAGTATCATCATGATTACTGATTTGCCCAGTAAAATTAAACCTACATATGTTTTATATGCTTATTATGCTTTTTGTGTGCAAAAATGTCAAAATCTAGAAGATGCAAAGGTACGACTCAGAGCCACTCAAAGACAGGCTAAGCAGGCAGGTTTCATATTAATCATTTATGTTTAAATACTAACAAAACTCAGCATATTGTATGCAGTTATAGTATATAAAAATGTACTGATGTTGAAAATTCTAAAATACTAGGAATTAATATAATTAGTAAACTAACCAGGGAGACTCACATCAGTCAGATCTGTAATGAACTGATTAAAGCTCAACTTTCCCATTTCAAATGAGTATCGTTTAACACTTGACCATGTCTTCTTTCCATGTCATTTGAATTACAGTGATGAGTTATGGGGTCATTTCCCAAAACATATCATACGAATCTTGCTACTACACAAGAGAGATTTTTGCTCCCTTGCTAATACACCGCAACGTGATTTCTGCAGACCATTTTTAATTAGCTGTGGAGTCATGATTGTACACCATGTGGGGTAGAGCAAATCTAAATAATACTATTTTCTGTGGAATTTCATCAACTTACAGCGCATTTCATATTGTGGACATTCAAATGTAAAACTATCTGTTTTTTTACACTGTTTTTGTAACACTCATTGTTTATTGAGAGATGAGTAAGGTGGAAATGAAATCCTTTGAGTTTGGTGAATTCATCAAAATAAATCCAAGAACGCCACATTAAAACTGCTAATTCTTCAAGGAAATTTGGCAGAAATTATGATGGCTGCCATTTTATTATGTTTGCACATTTTGGTCTACTAAATTCTCCATTATCAAAGGACAATTGATGCATGATCGTTCATCATACTTAATGCGAATTTAACAGTTTAAATGAGCGTGCCATTATATTGGTGATGTTAAACATTTTTTAATTATTGTACACAAACACTCAAATTCAAGGAGACTTCTTATTGTCTTACATTGCTCCAATATTTAATTAAATTTTGTTTCCATTGATTCTGAATTTGTATAAAAATAAAGCCCGCCTAAATGCATAGTGTACTCAATTAAACTGCATATAATCAACCATTATCGGTTTGCTGTGAAAGTGAGTACATTAATTCCATTTGAAATATAAAGGTCACACTTGTATCCTTAAATAATGGCATTTTCAAGAATAAAAGCAATGCCAATCGAACAGAATGTAGAAGAAGAAATGAATTCAGGTCACAATCACCATAATTAAAAAGGAGTATTTCACAACAGCAAGGGATTTGTGGCGTTAAGAGGTGTATTTGCGAATTGATTCAGCATATTAAATAAAATGGTACCTCACTACAGAACACAATAAAAATCTAATTTTTCGTTAACTACTTAAATATCGAATCTTCCTATTTATAACCATTGTATTTTAACAATCCATTTTGAATGATTTTGACTCAATGTATCGTTTGATCATTGCGCATGTGAAATAATACTATTTTCTAAACATTATTGACGATGTTTATAGCTGTCGTTTGACACTTGACTCCCGTTCAATTCTACCAAAAACATAGATCTTAACTACTTCAGAAAGGAACATTTACAAATATATTTTCTACAGAGAATGATACTGCAGTCAATTCAAGCAGAGCCCAAAGCAATTAAAACATGACTATCTCAGCAGCAAGTATTATTGTTGGGTATGTAATTAGGTGTTCTCCAAATTTAAAAGGCATATATCTCACAAAAGATCTCACCCGTCCATTCTTTCCAAAATACATTCACTAAGATTGGCAACCTGAAACAGCATATCCTTGTTTATGCAAATGAGAAGCCATACCGTTAAGAATTTGCTCCATGACATTCAGTTGGAAAGGAAAGCCTATGGTCTGTGAGTGTGAAAAGAATGCTGTTTCCGAAGTCCGCAATAATGTTTGTTTTGATTCGTTGATTTGGTGACACTGTTGCCGTGGCAACGGTAACAAACAAGTGAAGAATGAAATGTTTCGAATTAGATTGAGAATAAGATCTAATTTTAAAGAGAAATAAAGTATGCTCTATGGATACTATATTTTCGTTTATTAGGTATAAAGATCAAATACTGAAAAGGAAAATCAAATTATTGGACATGTGCGGAGACATACAAACGTGTTACTTTCCTTTCTCCACAAATATATATAAAGGTAATTGAAGAAGTTTTTCTTTCTTGCAAGCAAGAAAGTCATTTCATGATGTATCCGGGCTTCGTGTCGGTAATATAATAAATAAATGAATGAATAAATTAACCATACATGGGAAGGAGTGTATAAAATACATAAAATATGTAATTATATATAAGAATGCGAACCATTGCCTATTAGTGTACACGCCTGGGCTATCTTTCCAGCAATGCAAGTTAATATCTTGTAGCTTCATTATGGTTCTTTTTCTTCTTAGTTTCCAAATTTCCGCGTGCTTTGATGGCACTGAAGGTGTTGACGCATCGATGTTGCTGACGACCCATCGTCAGCAACATCGATGCACCAACCCACAAGCTAGCGCAATATGTTGCACATCCTCTTCAACTCTTCGCCAGGAAAACTGACTATTTTGCTAAAACTTCCATGGATTTCATTCACATTATTCGGAATGCTGAAGGCCAAATAGTCAACATGCTGGTGACCTTTGATGTAATCTCCTTGTTCACAAATACGCCCATTGATGACTCCACGCTACTCATCAAAAACCTCACCTCACAGGGATTAGCTAAGGATTAACCTGGACCTCGCAAATTCTGCCTCTGGAACTCATACTTCCTTTGGAATGATAAGCACATTGAACATGATGAATGTGCAGCCATGGGATCACCCCTCTCTTCCGTACTAATTAACATTTTCATTGAGATCTCGCAGCTGAAGGCAATGGTCTTACCCAAAGAAACCAACCCGTATTATAGTTGGGGTTTTTGGATGCACCAACCACTGTGGTTGTTATTGCACCACTTTTTAAAACATTGAAAACTTCAATCCAATTTTGATAAATACGTCAATGCATAAAAAACATTTAAATAGTTAAAAACAAAATTATTTAAAAAAAAGAAACGGAAACTCAAGTTGTCCGTTCAGGTCAGTTTCCCTTAAAAACCTGGAAACCTTACTTAAAAAGTTGGGGTCCTCCCCTAAATTATTCCTTAAATTACCTCTTATTTTAAAAAAGGTATCTGGCCTTTTATAATTTATTCCCCGACTTCCACCACAGATAGCAATGCTGAGTCGGTTTTGAGTTTGACCAGGGCTTGTCTTGCTGCTTTGCCAGCTTTTTCCATGCCTGGTATTCCCACATGACCAGCAGTCCATATAGAGGATACCTACTTCCCCTTTATCTGACGGGACCACAGGGTATAATAGATCTCCTGAACCATCAGGTGCATTGATGACAAGTCCGATATGGATTATAGGGAGCTCAATGAGTGCGAACAGATGAGAGAAGAGCCATTACATTCTCTTAAGTCTTTTAGGGCCCTCTTGATAGCTGACAGTTTGGCTGTGAATATTCCTGCAAAACATTGTCAGTTATTTCCTCTGGACTACATTGTAGTGAGAGACCACCACGTGGACACATGCGGATTCTAACTTTGGTCCTCTCCTTTTACTAAGGGTCATTGGCCCTCTCAATAAAGGATCATGGGCATCAATATAAATGCCAGAGGCAGATGATGGACAGGGGCTTCTAGAGTAAATGAGCTACCGGGCACCCACCAGCAGATAGATGTTACATCACGTTAACCTGGTAGTAGTATTAATGGTTTATAGGGTACATCAAGGGCTAAGGTCATTTTGCACCACTGACAAGATGACTAAAATCTCAAATCTATTTTATTTAGGAATTAATAAATAAGAATAAATGTACAAATAAATGTGGGGGGGAATGGCGAGAGGGGGATGGGGGGAGAGAGACCATAAAAGCAGTAATCAACCCCAAGTTCGGTGTTCTAGTCGTGTGGAATTCACACATGAACTGCACAGTTTGGAATCAGTGCCAAATGTATAGTTTAGGCAATGTTGGAATTCCTGGAGAAGGAATGAACATGTTTAAAACAGTAGAGCATATCTGATGTCACATCATTGAGCAAAGCATTTAAAATATTTACATTACTCAATTTGGTTTTGTTTTTTCTGTCGAATATCATGTGTATCAATGTGGGTCAATTGCGACATGAGTACAACGTTTTTTATTGTGTTGTGACCACCTATTCAGCGTTGTAGAACATCTAATTTCGTTCTCAATAGCATGACAGTATGCTAATTGACACGTAGACATGTGCCGTATTCGTAATAAATCCTATGTATTAGGGTGTATAAATAGTTCTAGAATATTTGAGTAATAAATCTTTACTGAATGTATCCTGAGAGAATTGCATTGTTTGCAGCTGTAATGTTTTCGTGAAACGTATCATTTTTGCGCGTTAAAACTGTTGTTATTTTGAAACAAGTGAATAACGGAAATAAGACGTGCGTGTGTGTTTCTAGCCTAATACTAACGAAGAACGACATAGGTTTCCGCGTAATTGTGCCAAAAGCATGCGTTTTGATATGTTCGTCTTTTGATTTGTTTATGTCATGTAGACCGATGTTTAACGAATCTCTTAGTTTCAAAACTAAGGGTAAATATAGCTTCGTGAAGCTGTTGAATTCCTTAATGTTAAACTCCCGTCATCAACTTGTCACTTCGGTAATATTCTTGGGTATTTATCAATGTACTTACCCGAAAAGTACTTAATTAGTACTTGTAGTATTCACTTTTCAGGTTTAAGCTAAGATTCCGTTCTCTCTTCGTTATTTATCCAGTCGCCCCATTTACTACTGTGATTATTCGCATTGCGGTAAACTGTCCCCATATAATTGTTGTTATTATTATCCGTTCTGCAGTGATCCAAGTGTAATCAAAGCACGCGGAAATTTGGAAACAAAGAAGAAATCGAGCCAGAATGTAGCTACGAGGTATTAACTTGCATTGCTGGAAAGATAGCCCAGGCGTGTACACTAATAGGCAATGGTTCGCATTCTTAAATATAATTACATATTTTACGTATTTTATATACTCCTTCTCATGAATGGTTATTTATTCATTCGCTTATTTATTAAATTATATTACCAAAACGAAGCCCAGATACATCATGAAATGACTTTCTTGCTTGCAAGAAAGAAAAACATCTTCAATTGCCTTTTTATATATGTGTGGAGAAAGGAAAGTAACACGTTTGTATGTCTCCGCACATGTCCAATAATTTGATTTTCATTTTCAGTATTAGATCTTTATACCTAATAAACGAAAATATAGTATCCATAGCACATCTGCAATTGCCAGCATATATTTGTGGAGAAAGGAAAGTACCTTTGCTCTAAATCGCACCTTTGCATCTTTGTGCATTGTGTCCATAATGGACACTTCTTTCATTCAATCCCAACTCTTTTCTTTCCGTTTTCTGGCTTACTTAACAATCTGCCCATCAATCACAGTCTTCAATATTCTCAAGATAACTCAAAAGCAATGGACAATAATCGTCCCATGTTGCGAATATAAATTCATTAATGCCGTTGGCTCAACTTTAGAATTGTTGAAACTTAAATTTTCACATTGAGTAAAAACGGAATAAAAATCAGGTGCATTAAAACTTCCTGAGTTAACTAATAAGTCTCATGTTTAGATTGTTTTGTTGGACGATTTTGACAAATGACTACTGCATATCAATTCGTTTGTCGATGCTATTTCAGGGATGCCATAATGCCATGGCATCTGCAGCCAGTCACTGAAATGGCATCAATGATACCTTTAAAGAAATAACTTCCGATGTCATTTCACAGAGCCAAGGACAGTTTATGGCTAAAAATATTGGACGATTTATAGTCAAGAAAAATTTTGATGCAGCACTATAATTTAGCTATTCTGCTCTTCGGAATAATAAATCTGTCCACTGTAGGGACATCCCGAGTCTTGATGAAACAATACTGTCGTTCTGCCCCCTAATAGTTGTGGTAATTATGTGTTCTACAGCTTTACCTGAAATTAATGTCAATTAGATTATCCTGTAATTGCTGCGTACTTTCCTGTGCCAACTAAACAAAGAGTTATGTTCCCAACTTCACAATCTTTGTGTAACTTGGCTCCGCCAAATATTTGATTGCCCTGTGAGTTTGTGAAAGTGCAAGTCTCCCCTGTTCACATAGATATCGGAGTACTTGAAGTAAAAATGCTTGAAGCACAAATGATGGAATCCAAAATTAGATCCGTTTTTTTGTTATTTAAAGGAAGACAATTTCCATGGCTTGGCGGCGTCTACCTGATTATCAAAAAAAAACGTCAAGAAATTGTCACACATGAATTCTTGCTCCTATCTACGGTGTTGACGTACAAGTTGGGTTGCCAGTCGGCACCATGAAAGGAAATGCGCATACAGACGACACCGGTTTTTCCCGGGAAAGCATATTTTGTCTGCCTTAAACAATGAGATTAAGAATTTTCCCTTTGTTCTTTCCTGAGGAGTTTTATGCAGGGGGTGGGTACCAAAGAGGACCTTTGGAGGAATTGGGAACCTTTGGGGATTCCTTTGTTTCCCTCCCCCAGCCGTACGTGCTTAAAAAGGATAAAGAAAATCATTTCATTTCAAGGAAAGCTTTCATCCATTTTCTCCCCTCATCCAACTTTGTAATCATCTCATCCGTGATCCATGGTTTCCTAGTCCTTTTAGCGTTAACGATTCCAATAGTGCCTTTTGCGGCTTTCAATAACCCTTTCATGATAGTTTCCCATTTTTCTTCGATAGTACTTAGCCTATACTATCCTCCATGATTTCCTCTACCGCCTGTTGTTACTCCTTCCTTTTCAAACCATTTACTGCTTCTACATTCCATTTTCTAACTTGCCGCCCCTGCCTTATGTTTTTGAAACGCGCGCTACATTTCATAACAACTAAATTGTAGTCACAGTCCACATCCGCCCCCGGGTAGCTGTGCGAATTAACACACTGTTCCTAAACCTGTGTCTTACCAGGATATAATCTAGCTGATAACTTTCTGAGGCACCTGGCATTTTCCATGTATACCTTCATCTTTTGTGGTGTCTAAACCAAGTGTTGGTGATGACTATCCCCTGTCTCCTTCAGAACTCCAGTGGTTTCTCACCATGGTCATGCCTCGTGCCTAAACCGTAGTCCCCCACCTCATCACTATCTCTTCCTTCGCCTACCGTTGCATTCAAATCCGCCATCACTATCAAATGTTTCCCTGCAGGAACAGACGCGATTATGCCCTCTAACTGATGGTATATCCTATCGACATCTTCTTCCTTATGGTTGCTCGGTGGCATGTATACCTGACTAATAACCAAGTTCGTCGGTTCTGCTTTTATCTCTGCTAGTAATAATCTATCCGTTACTTGCTCTATGTCACTATGCTTCTTCCTACCTCTTCATTTAATATTATGGCAACCCCTCATGGCATCTTGTCCCTGCCGCTGTATATTATTTTATAATTATCACTCCAGTAATCCCCGCTATCCTTCCATCTCACGTCACATAGACCTAAAATATCAATTCTTCCATTTTCCATCTCTCTTAATATTCTCCAGTTTACCCATCATAATCATTGTCCTAACATTCCACGTTCCTCCTGGCATGGGCTTGTGGAAGTATCATTCCCTCTCGAACACAAATTCGAAGGTTTTGGGTCTTTATATTAATCCAGTGTATTTTGAGGGGCGGAGGAAGTATGGAGACGTGTTCTAGTGTGTGCTATATGTCTACATGGCGAGATTAAACAGTGTGCTGTTATCAAATTTTTGCCTTCGCCTCCTCATCGTCCGAGTAGTAGTAGTTTTGAGGGGAGGCGACCGACAGCTAAGGTCATTTGCGCCATAGGGGAAGGACAGGAAAGGATGAAGGGTGGAGAGAAACCCGGCGTCGGCATTAGCCTACTCTTTACGAAAGGCGCCAAGGGGTCCGCGGCTTAACGTCCCATCCGACGGACGGCGTACTCACTCAAAGTGCCCTCCACAAAGCACCTCAAGTAGGGATCGAGATACCTCTGAAAAATATTCAACACTGCCGGGATTTGAACCCGCGCCCTCAGGGTGGGAAGCCAGTACGTTAGCCCCCGCACCATCTCGATCCCCTCCTCATCGTCCGAGGTGTATTGATTACCCTTTGAGGTGTCTTTTGAGTTGAGAGGGAAAAAAACTAGAATTGCATGGCACAAGATCGAATAAGGGATCAAGGAGGATTTTGTTTCTTCTCTTTAAGTGAACCCATCGTGAACACAGATTTTACAATGTCCCAAATTTTCAATTATGAAGCCGACACGTACAACAGTATTTGTATTCTAAAAATATGGTTTGCGATATATGCTTTTGATATCAGTGATTCGCGTTTGGTCATTTTCAATCAAATCTTCAATGACGAGTTTGCAATGTTTATATTGCCTGTGGGTCAGTTATCGGAGGTCCGCTGCCGGTTTCATTGACCAATTATTGGCTTTTCCAGGCTCACAACCACGAAATTTTACCACCCATCCATAAACAGGAGCTCTACATACAGCATCATCATCGTAATGAACAGCCTTTTAAAACGACGGTTGAATCTCAGTAGGAGTCACTTCTATAAGTTGCGCTGTTTAAATTCGCCATGCTGACATAGAGCAGGAACACGTCCCCTCGTCTCACCTATGGCCAGCATTGTTTCCATAAAGGGCCCTTAACCGATGATAAACCTCAATAGGAATCACTTTTCCAGCAGTTGAAAGTTTTACCAGAGCAAGGTTTAAATCGTGTTGACATAGCGCTAGAACAAATCTCCAAACTTCTGCTTCTCAAAATACACTTGATTAACGTGACAACCTCAAACCTGTGCAAATGTGTTAGAGGGGGAATGTTACTTCCACATGCCGCCAGACCAGGAGTGCTCCTGGAAGTCATTGTGTTTGTAGTACTAGGACACGTCTCTATACTTCCGCTTCTCAGAATACACTGGGTGAATGAAACGATTTAAAACTTGCGCATGCGTGTAGTGGAATAATGTTACTTTCACATGCCGAGACTAGGAGTGCTTCTGAAAGTCATTTTGTTCGTAGTACTAGGACACGTCTCCAAACTTCCGCTTCTCAAAATACCTTGGATGAATAAAACGATATCAGAACTGCGCATGCGTGTTGGAGGGTAATGTTACTTCCATATGCCAAGACAAAAAGTGCTTCTGAAGGACATTTTCTTTGCATTACAAGAACATGTCTCCATACTTCCCCTCCTCAAAATACACTGGTTGAATATAAATTACAACGACCTCAAACCTGGGCTGGCGTGTTTGGGCGAATGATACTTTCTGGTGCCCAGATCAGGAGTTATTCTAACCGTCATGTTTTTGTAATACTACAACCAGTCTCCATACTTCTGCTTCTCAAAAAACACTGGATGAATACTGCATAGACCTCAAATCTGCGCATGCGTAATGTGTGGGAATGTTACTTCCACGATTGAAGACCAAGAGTGCATCTACAGGTCATTCATTTTCCAGAATTAGAACACGTCTCCATACTTCCGCTTCTCAAAACCATCTGTAAGTATGCAACGACCTCAACCCTGGGCATGCGTGTTGGAGAGGAATGTTACTTCCATATGCCAAGACTAAAAGTGATTCTGAAGGGCATTTTGCTTGTAGTACTAGAACACATCTCCAAACTTCCGCTTCTCAAAATACACCAAATGAACGCAACGCTCTCATACCTTCGCATGCCTCGGAATGTTACTTCCAAGAGCCTAGAGACCAGGATTGCTTATGGAGGTCATTTTATTTTTTTACACTAGAACATGTCTCCATACTTCATCCGCTTCTCGAAATACACTGTATGAATAGTTTAACGACCTCACTCCTTAGCATGCCTGTTGAGAGGTAATGCAGCTTCCACATGTCTACTGACCAGGAGTGCTTCTAGAGGTAATTTTGTTTGCATAGTCTACAAGCACGTGTGTGGATTTTGGTTTTCAGCCAAACCTCGTGCCTTCAATATTTATTTTTTTATATAATTCTTTACACAGACGATTAATTCAGAATTTAAATAAAATAGGAAACTGGGCATTGAGAGGATGTGTAAAATCCCAGATATTATGAATAAAAAAGGGATTGGACCGAGGAGCTGGAAGTGATTGAATCATCATATAAAGTGACCACTATTCTCATGCATAATGTGATAGCGTGACTTAGTGATTACCGTACCCATCATTCAAAATACCGCCAGGTTAGTATATGGTTGCGATTTTAGGACTTCATACAACTGTAAGTAGTTATTAATATTATGTAGGAACGAATGAAACAGTTTTGGTTTCATTTCATTAAGAATACGATGAAAATTTATTTAAACATTAATTAATAGGACTTGTATCATGTCAAATTTCAGGAACTCTAACATTTCTTCCTGTTGAATGTTAGTTAATGTGACACATTTAGATATAACTGTCTACTGAGCTGTGTGTTCAGAAAATAACGGGAAATGTTTTTTTTTTCGCGGATTTGGACAGTCTGATAGTCAAGATTTTGTTTTTATTATGTTGGTATGCAAGCCCCTTTAAGAATGATGACATTTTCACCCGTGTTCAATTGTTTAATATTTGTCTATGTGGCAGACGCTAAGGTAGGACGGACGGTGAGATATTTATTTTTATTAATATAACGATTGTACGGAAAGTTTTACACGAGCGGCACAGTAATGGGCAAAAGGCTGGTCGAATGAAAGGTTGTGGGAATTGGCGTGTGAAGGGATAGGAAGAGAAGAGAGTGAGGCAGAATTGCAGGAGTACCGGTGATTATTCATTCGAATAGGTAAGGGGGTAATGCATTTGCCTCTGTCAAAGGAAGTGCAATGTTTGCATGAAGAAAGATAAATTATGTTTTTTGATAGGCAATTAGTGTGGGAACGTGGTGAGAGGGCAATGAGAGAATGTAGGGAGTGGGGAGTAGACCTAATAAGAAGACAGGTTTAACATCGGGGATGGTTGCAAGTAGGGGAAATATCAGGAAATTTGTCACGGGGGGGGGTGCCGAAGGGTTGGTGGATCTAAGAAGGTTTTTGAGATTGGCGGGTCGTCTGTTTGCATGACATGGGCATTGGGGTAGTGAGGATGAGTTCGCGTCATTGTCATGTCAAATAGGAGATAGTTCTTCAAGAAAGGTTTTCAGTCTGTGTGATCCGGGGCAATAGGTGGCGCAAAGGTTGAGTCTTGCGTCAGATGTGAGCTTGTTATTGTGTGGTGTGTGTGGTCGGGTGGAGTGGTGCATTTTATTTTTTCAGCGTTTCTGGTTAACTGTATTTGAGGAGTGCAAGATGTAGATTGTCAAGGTATTTGTTGAGAGTGGCTGTTGTGTCGCCAACCACGCGACATTATTCTGGTGTCAGGTGTAGGATCGCAAAGAAATTTTGAGTCTCGAACCCGTAACCTAAAACATAATCCCCCAAGTGGTTCATTAACATTCCAAGATAATTTTTCAATTCCTCATCAAAATACTGGAATCTTATCCACTGATAATTTTGTTTTTTCCATTTTGTGTATGTTAGTTGAACTTATTGCTCTGGCTAATCTAGTGTAACCTGCATTCATTTTCATATTTCTGTGTCGCGTGCTACTGTTTACCGTCATGGCTATGCCTAGTTATTCCCCGCTAAACCATTTCTCTCCCCATTTTGAGTCGACTTCACTAAGGGGTTCCACTACCCAAAATGATTTAGATCCTACTGTGCACTCCATTGAGCCTGCCACCGCAGCCTCTCCTACAGGGAATAATCCATTCACAAGCAACACATTGGGGAACCATGTCTATTTCATTCTGAATTTTAGCGGTGACGATGATGTGACGGTCGAAAAATTTTTAGAATGCTTAAAAATCACGAGGCACCTTAGCTCTTGGAATAAAACTTATGCTCTTTGCGTAACCCGTTTACACCTGCATGGGCCGGCGGCAGAATATGCTTTGGCCAATCCTCACATTCTAGAGTGTCTGAAAAGTTTTTCCAGAAACCCACGTAATAAGTTCTTAGCTCGCGTTTCCCTCCTCTCCCTAGAACGGATGTTTTCAAATTGCGTTCAACTACTGGCGTCAGCAAAAGTTAATACAGTGCAGAACTCAAGAAGCGCTCGCTTTTTGCCCCAAAATAACTCTGCCGGTAGTAAACCCGCCTCGTACGAAGCTCCTATGCGGCCGAATGCTACAGCTAACACCTCAAATACCGGATACGCTGCAAAATGCTTTTCCTGTGGGTGTGCGGGCCACATAGCTCGCGATTGTCGCTCTAAAACTCGAGCTTGTTTTAACTGCGGAGCAAGGAGACATATTTCCCGAGACTGTCCCCCGCTATGCATCGGAATATGTAAGGAAGTTGGCCACCTTCCAATTAATTGTCCAGAGCGCTCAAACCGAATGGCCACGGGAAACGGGATGACCCCGACCAGCGGGTTGGGGAAGACCTCATCCTATCCATCACTCCAGTGAAAGGAATGACGATTAGCGTGCAGATTATAGGAAAATTACGTCACTTCCTTGTAGACACAGGCGCGGCGGTCACGATACTTCACGAAAGAGTGTTCCTTTTAGATACATTAGGAATAGCCCCGTACGACCGCGCGTGAGTGAGAAGCGCCTCAGGTCATGTATTGATGACAAACGGTCAGAGTGGCGTACCTTTCTGTGTAGACAATCGTGTTTACCCTCATGATGCTTTGGTAATAAATCTAGGGGACACACTCAATGAAGGCATATTTGGCTTGGATTTTATGAAAAAGTATCGTAGTTAGATTTATTTGAGAACAAGACCATTAAATTTGAACCTGACCACATGATGTCTTTAGAATCTGTTTGCAGTAAAGGTGAGGAAGTAGATTTCATTTCGTGCGAGAATCCCCCATTAGGACCCTGCGAAGAGGCCGACACGGTGCAACACTGTTTCATAAACTGAATGACCTCGTGGAGAAAGGCGATGGGACGGGTTCAAGGAGTTCCCATTAGTCCGGCTACTTTTACGATGAGGAAAATGTGCTATAGAAAGTTGACCCTTCGGAGATTGAACCAATTTTTATAATATGTGCACCCAAAAATATGCGGAAATTCATTTTGACTCGTTGCCACGATAATCCCCTATCAGGAATCATCGCGGAATCGAGAAAATGGTGGAAATCGTCCAGCGACACTTCAACTGGAAAGGCTGTTATTCGGACACCCTCCAGTACGTTCAGCATTGCATCGAATGCCAAAAGAGCAAATTACGCGTGAATAATATTCCATTACAGCCAGTGGTTGAAGCCGCCTACCCAATTGAGTAATTAGTTTTGGATATTGTTGGACCACTACCCCTATCCCTCCGAGTTAACCGATATCATTTAACTCGCCAAGATTATTTCACAAGATATCATGAAGCCTTTACCATTCCAGATCAATCGGCCAAAACAGTAGCTGGATTTTTTGTCGAGCACATAATTTGCCGTCACGGTGTGCTTAAATATTTACTGGCAGACAGAGGTGCAAACTTCACTTCAGAACTAAGGAAAAACGTTTGCAGGGAACTGAAAATAAAATCTATCTTCACTTCTCTCCATATAACCCCGCCTCAAATGGTCGTCTAGGGCATGCACACCATTCCTTTGCTTCCGTGACTCCCCATTATGCAGCCCAAGACCACTCTGATTGGGACGAACAACTGGGCTTTGCATTGCTCACTTATCGAGACAGCAAGCACCAAGCAAGCACCAAGTGGTCAAGCACGGAAGTTAGTTTCCCGGTGGAGAGGACCCTCCAGAACAGTTAAAGTTAGAAGCTCGGTTACCGCAGACATAGAGGACCTGAAAGACGGAAGAAGTCTCCTAGCTCATATGCGTAACCTTTTACCCTCACCGCTAGATAATCCCTTACCCCTGTTTTTAGGTGGCGGCATGGCATGGAAGCCCTACAACTACAGACCATGCACGAGCCCTCGAAGCAACCGAACCTAAATACAAATTCTCAGTCGTTTCCTCCTCTCCATAACCCATGGCAAAACCATGAAACCGAAATCGTGGAGACCCCTCAATCATCTCTTAACTCTCCCCCAACCTCCGATCAACACCCTCCGCCACCCTCTGGACAACACTCTCCCTCAATCAATGACCAATCATCAACCGCAAATATAAGAACTGCTCTATTGAGCATAATTACGAAACTTCTCTCTCCTACTGACAATAAAACCCTTATTAGCATCATCACCAATGACCTTATACCAGCCCTTCTTCAACTTGTAAATGGTGCCTAATTCACAAATAAACAACCACTTCCTTAAAGTTTTACAATGGAACATAAATGGCATAAAAAACAAAAAACAAAAGCTTGAAAAACCACTTCAACACGAAGGCGAGCCCTTCATAAGCTCCTATTTACCAAAAATATCGCAATTCACTCACCGCCTTTACCTACCCCCTTCCATCATCACCCCCACTCCTCCGATATCCTGGATGTAGTTCTATTATCCGCAGATATCGCATTCCAAATCCTTAACCTAGATAATTCAGCCTCGGACCACTGCCCCATATTTTACTGCATTCCTACCCTCCTTCATACAACCAGAACCAACTAGAAGAGTTAATTGGAAACTATTTAAAGAAAACTGCTTGGCCATTAACCTTGTCCCATCTCCTGCTAGCACTCCAGACAGCATAGAGAAAGCGGCTCAAGATTTCACAAGCACCTTAACCAAAATCATTCATCGCTCTTGCTACCCTCCTTATCCGGCCTCCATCGCTGGTGCCACACTACCTCTGGATATATTGCGCCTAATTTCACTTAGAAACAAGGCCAGAGTCCTCTGGCAACGCACTCATCTCTGCCAAGATAAAATCGGCTTCATTGCACTTCGAAACCTTGTAACATACAAAACTAGAAAACATTGGGAAAAAACTTGGCATGAGAAAATAAGTTCACTCTCACATAAGGATAATTCAGTATGGACCCTAGCCCACTGTCTGCAAAGGAAAAAGGTACCCACCCCGCCAATACCACATAATGGGAGAGCACTATACGATGACTGCTACAAAGCAAATACCTCTGCCGACTCCTTCGAATGCATTTTTAAAAACAATAATACATCCTTGTTGGATTCAGAAGCGTTGATCAGCGTCTCTGGCCTGTCACTTTGCCCATTCCACATATTCCTGGAAATTACTCCTTAAGAACTTTACTCCATTATGTCCCACTCCAAAACCAAGTCATCACCGGGACCCGATCAAATCTCCTACCTTCACCTGAAAAACCTTCCTAAATCTTTTATCAAACACCTACTCTCTATCCTCAATGCCTGTCTTTCCCAATCGTACTTCCCAAAGGCATTGAAACCAGCTAAGATAATACTCCTTCCAAAACCCGATAAAAATCCTTCTTATATCCTGAACTATAGACCCAGTGGCCTGCTCCCCTGAATGGGCAAACTTCTAGAAAAATGCATCTTAAACAGGCTACAAGAAGAAATCTCGGCCATAGACTTGATCAGACCTGAGCAAACTGGCTTCCGCCGTCGCCATTTCATTACTCAGCAAATAACAAGATTGGTTGAACAGATCACTTTCGGCTTCAACATCCACAAGCACACCCAAGTAGTCTTCCTTGATATCCAAAGAGCTTTAACAAGGTCTGGCAAACTGGTTTAATACATAAACTGCTTAAAACTGGCATATCAGTATACCTAAATAAGACCATCCCCTCCTTTCTTTCAAACCGCACATTCTTTTTAGCCCTTAACAATGCCAAATCAACTACCCGGTCCATATCCGCAGGCTTTCCTCAAGGATCAATTTTGTCACTCGTTTTATTCAACCTTTACATTAACCACCTCCCCTCCATCCAAAAAGCTACCTCTATGCGGATGACTCAGCTATAGCGTCAACTTCCTTTGACCCAAATATTGCCGCAAAAAATGTCCAAGAACACCTTAAGAGCATAGCAGAGTGGATGACTGATTGGAAACTAACCATAAACACCACAAAATGCGTAAACGTAAACTACGCCAGAAAATGGAAGAAACATCACATCACTCCTATCCACTATGGCAGGGAAATAATCCCCCAGGCATCATCGGCTAAATTTCTTGGTGTACAAATGGACAGTAAACTCAGTTGGCAAGCACACACTCAATATGCACTCGACAAGGCCAATTCAGCCGCTTTCTTATTTTTTCCCCTCATAAAATGCACCAGTCCCCTTTGTCTTCTCACCAAGGTACTGTTATTTAAATCTATGATACCCCCTATCTGAAGGCTACCCAGCCTGGGGTTCAATAGCCGCAACCAAATTGAATAAATTGACACGCTTCCAAAATAATACTCTACGAACCCTTGCCAACGATGCCTGGTTTGTAAGAAACTCAGATATTCACATGGATCTAAAAATACCGGACCTTCCAACATATCTAAGCGACCTAGTTACGTCATTTCAACAAGCAATAGGAAATACTGGTAACCCATTATTAGAACCTTTATGGGATTACCCTGATAATCCCCATTTCAGATACAATTGTGCTAAAGCAAGCATAAATGGGCAGTCATAATCTCCAAATATAATACTGTCACAAACTGCACTAAAATATACTCACTAGCTTAACTTCGCCCATGAACCACTTATATCCTATGACCATTGATCATCATAGCTGGATTTTGGTATAAGATGCACCTAACGGCGCAGTCCATAAGCATCGATTGGTCGGTCGGTAGCAGGACCCCCATTCTTCTTTTGCATCAACAACGCACCAATGAAAAAACGTGGAAAAAGTGAAAGAAATTGTGTTTACAATTTAATCAGCATAATCAATATATTCAGAGAGAAAACGATTGAGAATGTATGGCAATTTGCAATTGGCACATTCTAATTAAATTATTTTTATATAGAATGTTTTGTGTATTAAAAGCGAGAGAAACAGCAACTCTTCTTCATAATTTTTGAAATTTGAATTACAAACAAAGCGGCAAATGAAAGTTGCTCAGGATCAGTCACACGCAAATGAAGTCATCGACGATTTAGAATTATTAATTCCTGTTGAAAAACAGGATGACGAAACAACATGGGGATTAAAATGAAATGACGTAGAAACTTAAGGCATGATTTACGAATTCTTTTAACCATATTTTTAAAACACACGAAAATCTCCTCCCGTTCATAAAATCACATGTCTGTTCTTAGCGGCTGTGACATGCTTGGAAATGGCAAGAATGATCAATGCAAAACAACATACTAATTTCATTAGTGCTAATTCCTAATTTCATTAATAGTATTTATACACTACCAATCTATAAAACTTGATTTTTTTTAAACAAAAGAATCAGTACAGTGGTCAGCATATAAATTGATTTCCACAGATATTATTTCAATTGAGTAATTATCAATTATTGCCCGAAAGCATTGAAGAATTCCAGCAGTTTCATCAATCTCTAATTGAACAGGAGGGGAAGCAGTCAAAGGAAATCTTGGAAGTAGTGATTAGTGATGTTGCTGGGAATCCATCGGACACCACAACACTCACGCATCAAGCAATTGGGCAATCAAACCTTCTTCATAAATCAGGGAAAATATGTCCGTTTCTGGATGTTTTATTCTGAGGTAATGAAGATTAATATTTAATATGTTTGTTTTAATTTGAGTTTATAAATTGTCCAAAATTAAATGACAATGAATGCATAAATGAATTAATAACTGTTTAAATGAGTCTGCCATTAAATTGGTTTGATATTTTATAATTTTTGAACACAAACTTTATAATTCAAGGAGACTTCTCATCGTCTTAAACTGTTCCAATATTTCATAGAAATCTGTTTTGATTGATTCTGAATTTTTTTATGAAAATAAAGCCTATAAAAATAAATAAAGTATACTCATTGAACCTGTATGGAATCAGTCATTATTAATTGGCTTTCAAATCGCGTGCATTTAAAACAATTGACTTTTATATGTCATGCTTATATTCTAAAATAAATGGCATTTCTAAGCCAATAGATGCCAATCAAATATAATGAAGATGAAGAAATGAATTCATTTTACAAACACTGTAATTAAAAAGGAGTGCTTCATAATATGGGATTAGTGGCACCCAATTGGGTAATTGCAAAATGGCTGTGGAAATAACTTAAGAAGCCCTATCTTCTACCGAGCGTGTATTAAATGCAGTTTATTTTATGTTTTATTTTTCAATATTGAATCTTTCAATAAATTGTATTTTAAAAATCCACTTTGAATAATTTGGTCTCAATGTATTGGTTGATCATGGAATACATTATTAAGTATTATTTTCAATTTATATTGACACTGTTTACAGCTGTAGGTTGGCACTTGATTCCTGTTCAATTCCATCCAAAACATAGACCATAATTACTTCAAAAAGGAGTATTAACATATATATTTTCTACGCTTAGATGGATACTCCAGTCAATTCAAGCAGAGTTTATGATCAGAACAAATTAAAAGACAACTATCTCAGCAGCTGGTAATCTTGTCGTGAATGTAATTTGATGTTCTCCAGAAATTAAAAGGTATATGTTTCATAAAAGATCTCACCAGTCCATTCTTTCCATGTGTGGCGTAAATAGGAAGAAGTTCAAATATCCATAAATAACCTTAAAATAGACAATGAGACAGTTCACCTCAAAGAGGAGATGTATTCTTCCAAAGAGTGCAATACAACTTTTGGCTACGGTAGATCCTTTTATGTCACCCATTAATTCACAATGCAATCAAATAATTTGTGCGTTCTGAATCTGAGAATGAATACCATAAAGCCTTAATGAACGTGTATTGTGTATTTCTGAAGGTAAGCACAGTATGCTCAAAGGCATTAGCGATAAGTGAAATTTAAAATGTGACAGAACAATCTAATACATTACTTGAGAATTAAGTATGTTTAGTTTGAACATTTGGTGACGACGTCACCATGGCAATAGCTACAAAGAAGTGAAGAACGAAAGGTTTCAAATTGGAGTTCGGATCCAGTCTTATTTCATTAATGAAATACAGTATGCTCTTTACAGTTATATGCTCTTAATATTCTCGTTTATAATGTAAAAATAGTAAAACAATATTGTTTGAGAAAATATTTGATTTTAAAATTATTTCTATTCGGTTTAAATCATTAGAAGTCAGATTAATTAATATTTCAAACAACAGAGCTCATTATACTTGAACGAAATTCTAGATGGTAACTTTGTAAAAATTTATATCTATTGTCGCAAGTATGCGACATGGTACTCCTTCCCTGGCTCCTGCGAATGTCCCACGTGACCAAAGACAATGTTTCAAAAGTATTCCTCCCCTGACTCCTAAATTGGGTATAAAAGCCCTGATCGCCGGGCAAAAAGCAGTCAGTTGGTTATCTGGCGGTGACCGGTAGGGCACGATGATTCGGCTATGTTGCGCTTGTCGCGACAGTGTGTCCTATTCCTGACTAAACTTAAAATCCTACTAAAGTAAGACTGGTTCCCCCGGTGCAAGTAGGGACACCGAAGGATAGATAATCACGGCGCACGCGTTTGCTTTCGCTGCGGTAAAACCGGTCACATTGGTCGAGCGTGTAGAGAGAGGGAGAGGGGAACGAGGCCGTCTTTGTGTTTAAATTGTGGAAATGAAAATCATATGGCTAAAGATTGCCCGCTCTTGAAATGCGGCATTTGTCAAAGGACTGGCCATCTTCCCAGACGCTGCCCGAGGCGCGAAAATCCCTTCGTGGCGGGAAACGCCGATCTCCCGGCTGGGAGGTGGGGACAGATTTAATTCTAGTGGTAACTCAAGAAGCAGGATGGACAATATTAGTTAATAATTTTAGGAAAGAAAACAATTTTCTAGTGGAAACGAGAGCAGCCGTTACCATCATTGATAGTAAAAAATTTCCTTTTGGCCAATTAAGGAATTCTGATTACAATTCTCGGGTGCGAAGCGCGTCAGGTCATCCCTTGCCAATCATCGGAGAGAGTTCGTGCAATTTTTGATTGATCATAAATTATATCCCCATGACATCTTAGTAGTGGATTTGGGGGAAACGAACTATGACGGTCTTCTAGGCCTTGATTTTATGAATTCCAAAGAAACTGCGGGAGATGCCGCAACAGTAACTTTTAACGGAGTCATCCGCTAATGTGCATTTCAATGCAACAATTTCAGAGTGTAAAAATCATTCGCCTTGACTGGGATTCGAACCCAGATCCCTCAATATCCGGTCGAGTCCTGTTGTTCCCTTAAAAGCCCCAAAATTTCAGAGTTTAAGAGGACGCCTCGGTAGCTTAAGTGGCTAAAGCACTCAACCGGATATTGCGGGATCTGGGTTTGAATCCCAGTCAAGGCGAATGATTTAAACGCTCTGAAATTGTTGCCTTGATTTTATGGTTTGTTACGGGAAAAGTATATCGTTCAATAAACGGAAAATAAGAATGGGTGAGGGACACGAGACATACCTTAAATCTAATTGCGTAACATCGCAGATGAACGAGCCCATAGGCGCCCATGAAATTGGAGTTTCCGAAGAGGTCAAGGCGTTTGATTCTTTCATTTATGGTATAATTAATGGCAATGATTCGCAAATGGCCACGTATAATTTAGCATCCCTTGAGGAAAAAACGATAAGCGACACTAAAAACCAAAGTGCTTTTCCGGCAGAGATAATGAAATGTAACTCGCGAATAAACGGCAGTATGGAGGGAATTTGTTTTCAAGTAACGACGGAGGAATCGACAGAAGGGAATAAGGATAACGGATCTCTAAATAAGGATTCACAGAAATTAGCAGGGGTGGCGAAGGCCGAAAGAGTCATAGAGAGGTTGCCACCCGCGTCGCAAGCAAGCTGCACCGCTGGGGACGAAGTTAATGGCGATGTCTTCGAGGTTTCCACCGACTCCCGGTTTGGGATAAAGAAGTCGGGTGATGATTGTGTTTTTTCGCCAGTAAGAGAGGATAGATGTGTTGTCCCCTTGTGCGATGGCAAAGTTCGCGAAACTCAGACCGGCGCTAGTAATGAGGTTGGCCGATCGAGCAAAATTGTATCAGAGGAATCTATTAGAGTACCGCCGTTATCCGTTGTGTTGTCGAAGATAAAGAGTCAGATGGTTGAAGGCAAAGAAGTGCGAGTCATTTGAAGCGAGAAAGATTTATTTATTCTGCCGAGCATTGCTTCGGTGTCACCTGAAGGCAATGTCCCCACATTACTTTGTAACATTCGTAGCAGCGAACAAAAGGTAAAAAGGGGCTATGTAGTTGAGGTGGCGCCATTCCGGGAGGAAGTTCAGGCACCCCTCACTAACTGGGTAGACGCTGAGGACGAAAACTTCTGGCCAGATCCTTCCGCGCGTAGGGGCACGTGTCCGCTCTCTAAACATCATTCTTTAGGGAACCCGAGACGAAGAGGCAGTTAATCCGCGTCCGAGAGTTAGGCCCTGATCGCGTGAAGGGGGTTGGACCGGCGCAATAAGAACGCACTGCGTCAATCGCTCGAATCAGTGAGAGTGCCCGGCTTGGATATTATGTCACCCCATGCCTTTTCGAGGCACTACCCTCTCGGCGGTAGATGGAGTTGAAATCTCCGCCCAATATGGCCCTCCCCAAGAAAGAATACTAATAGGGGAGAAGGAGTTCATTGAAATATGTTTCGCGCTCGGCCCTCGCGCGCTCACCGGAGGGAGCGTAAAGGTTCGTGATATGGATACCATTCACGATAGCGAACGTTTTTTGGTCTGAAGCGTGGCGGCGAACATGAGAGAACGGAATGCCATTTCGGACTAGGGTGGTGGTGCCAGAATGACTTTCGGCGAAATTGCCGAAAGCCTGAAAGATGTTTGTATCCCAGAGTATGTCCTCTTTTACCTCTTGAAGGAGGATTATATCAGCCCTGAGATCGCGGAGAAAACGTTGGACTGCACTTTTTAAAGCGCTATAAACACCAGCAATATTAAGCGAAATAATATTAATTGGTGGAATGAGAGGACAGCTATGGGCACCGGACATCACTTACCAGAGTCCTGGTCTTGGCTTACGTCGCCTCGGTCGCCGCTCGAGCCCAGGCAACAACAGCTTCGCCGCATCCCGGGACGCTTCGTCCGACGGGCCGACGATCGAGGCCTCGAGTTGTCACTGCATACCTCCCCCTCGACCTCGTCCGAAGAAGAAGACCCAGCCGTGGTCTCTACGAAGAGCGGGTTACTCGGCAGCGTTCAACGGGGGGCCTTCTTTTAGGCAGCACAGCTGGTGACCGGCCCAACCCAGGAGGTGGCCTCGGGGGGGCCGGGAGCGGACTGGAGGTCATCTGCCGAAGGGGCTCCGTCGGGAGAAATCGGAGGAGATCGATCGACATGGTCCACCTCTAGAGGAGCCCTGGGAATATTCCCTACACCTTGGCTTTCCTCCACCTTGGCCTTCTTGGTTGCAACGGGCGCAGGTGCGGCGCTGACCCTCGTAGATGATGATGGCCCGGTTGCCGCCAATGTGGAGGTACGACGGGATATTTCTTTCCACCGTCATCCGCACCACTGTCGTACCTGTCAGCACGCGCGCCATTTTGTCGCCCTCCTACCTATTCTCCCACGAGCGATGGATTTTTCCAAAACGTTGAAGCTCACTTGTTATATCTTCCAATGGGGTCTCCACGGGAAGACGAAGAACCCCGACATTACAAAAGCTACCGAAGGTCTCGTCAATGGTAATCGTCGTCCTCGGATCGTTAGGGATGGAAACGGTAGCTTTCGTGGGATATAATATAGAATCCTCTTCATAGTAGCTTCAGTTGCCAACTTCAGGAATACCAAATGGCGGTTATATCCAAATTAGATATCCACAATCTCTTCCGGTGTGAGGCCCAGTGACTCTAGTGTAAGGAGGTGGACCTCCAACGGAGCAGGGGGCTTCGCCTTATCGTCAATTTGCAGGGCGAGCGTGTCCACGTGATGTACGACCATTTTGAAACAAATCAAATTGAGCACGCCAGCGCGAAAAAAGGGAGAGCGCACCGAAAGCACTCCAAGAAAGAAATAAACACTCGTGCGCACTCCCTCCCCGCTACACGCAACCGTTGGTAGCAAATAAAAATGAGCCTAAGCTCTACACCAAGAGTCAAGGCCAGTCTTGATCCAGTAAACAGAACGAAAGCACGGCCTTCCCGGCAGCAGAAGTCGAGAGTCAAACCGCACGCTTCTTGATGAACTAGGCGGTCAACCGCCGCTCGACACAAAACACGATCGGATCCTCGACTTCCGAGAGAGTCCGGCAGCGCCGCTCTCCGAATCCCGGCGGCCGAAGCCTCGGACGCCGGCGAAATTGAGACACTCGGTGAACACAGGCAGGACATGCCTGTGCTCTGCTATCGAGGCCTCCTCTTAAACTCAGAAATTTTGAGGGTTTTAAAGGAACAAGATGTTGTGACGAAATACCGTACATACAATGCCACAGGTATTCGTAGTCGTGTGCGGGATGCGCCACACGGTTAAAGAGCCAACTATAAAACACTTATCTGTTTACACCTTGACAAATTCCAAATAAACTGCGGGAGATGCCGGATGTGTCCGTTAAAAGTTAGTGTTGCGGCATCTCCCGCAGATTCTTTGTCTCGTTTCGACTTTCAAATCATAGCGTAAAAGCAGTGAGGCGACATATTTTGTCGTCGCGTTCATAGTTTTTTTTGATATTTTGATCTTTCTCATCTTTGGAATTGATTTCAATCGCCTGGCTCTAATCTTCTGCATACTTACGGTAGATATAGTCAAAAGCATTTATGATTCAATGCATTCATTGGTCGTTACTATCAATTATTTACCGCATGAATGGAGACTAATTTTTTTGCAAAATATAATTGAAATGGGTTCTTAACCCCTTAACATTTTCATTTTATAAATAAATATTCACATAACTTAAGACTGCTATTTTTTCATATTTATAATCACAGGTATGTGAAGCTATCTCTAAAATGACGATAAGTGCAGATGAAATGGAAATTATAAAATAGAAAGGACCGATATATTATTCAACTAATAAAGTATTCCTGTTGGAAATATATATATATATATATATATATATATATATATATATATATATATATATATATACATATATATATATATATATATATATATATATATATATATATATATATATATATATATATATATATATATATGTATAACCCTCCCCGGACTACAGCCTTGAGGTGGTGGAATGGCTTGTGCGTTCCGATGACCCCTAGAGCTGTGCTGGCGGGAGTAATAATAATTGCTCCTGGTAGGGTCACCAATGCCAGATAGGTCGAAGGTTAGGAGCCAGACGAAAGGTAGTCCACGCAGCGTCTGTTCCTCAGTGAGGCGGCTGCAATGGCGTCTGACCCCAGTGGGGCGGCCAGTAAGTGATGGTGTCACGTTAAAAACACTATTGAGGAAGGCAACGGGAAACTACCTCAATTACCATTCCAAAGATTCACATGATGGACTATACAAAGATTTTGAGTCCTGGCAACTACGAGGCTCGGCCCAATCGGCGTGTATCGTACCCGGCAGCGGGGGAGGCACTACCTTTTTGACCGTGTTGGTCCAAAACACTACCGAGGTATGTAAACTGTTCTACCTGCTCTAGTTTTTGCCCTCCTATTTTAATGTTTAGCTTATTATTTTTCTTTCTAGACAATCGCATAACCCTTGTTTCATCAATATTGATTCCCATCCCATACCGGTCGCACTGGATTTCCAAAGCAACAAACAACGCTTGCAATCCCTTGGCTGACTGACAAACCAAAGCTTGGTCATCAGCAAACCCAACTTATTCCACGAATTCCCCGCCCACCCTCATTCCCACCTCCAGCTCCTTCCATGCCTCCCCAATCACCTTCTCTGCATACAGGTTGAACAGCAATGGCGATAATGGGCAACCCTGTCCCACACCTCTTCCTAACACTGCACATCTGAACCCCCCACTCCCCACCTGCACCTGAGCAGTCCGCGATATGCACAGGCTGCGGGCCAGCCTCCCCTCCCTCCAATCTATTCCTATTTTCTGCAATATACTCATTAGTTTTTCCAAATTCACTCTATCAAACGCTTTTTCGAAATCTACGAAACAGGCAAATACATCCTGGTTGTGTTCTATATTCCTCTCAATTAATAATCTCATTACTGCAATGACATCACGCGTACCTCTCCCCTTCCTAAACCCAAACTGATCATCCCCTGAGTAATCATTTGCCCTACTCTCTATCCTTTTGTTTATGATCCTGAGAACAACTTTAGCTTCATGGGATATCAATCCTATCATCCTGTAGTCCTCACATGTCCTGTAGCCTTTACCTTTTTTTGGAATAGGAACTAAAACTGATCTCACAAAGTCTTCCTGCCAGATTCCTTCCTCATAAATACTCCGAATCACCCCATATAGTCTCTTCCTCCTAAACTTTCCTAAACATTTCAATAGTTCCGCGGGAATGTTATCCACCCCCAGGGCCTTATTTAGTTTCATCTCCCTTAATGCCCTTTCCATCTGATTGTCTAGTATTCCTTGACCTAAGCTATCTTCCTCTACGTCATGTTACTTTTCAATGTCTAACTTTTTGGTCGAAGTTCTTTACTATTCACTTCTTCTATGTACTCCTTCCATCTCTCTTGGATCTTTCCTGCGTGAACTATTACCTTACCCGCCTTATCTCTAACTGTTAGTATAGATCTCCCTTTCTTACTTCCCGATAAAGCTTTAACCTTGCTGTACAGCGCACCAATTTCACCTTTCCTCTGTAGGCTTTCCATATCCTCGCACTGCGCCTTCCATCATGCTTCTTTTGCTTTTTTTGTTGCCCGCCTCAATTTATTGTTTAATTCTTTGTACTTTATTTTGCCTAATTCTGTATTTACATTCTTCCATTTCCGCCGCTCATCCATCTTTGTAATCTTCTCATCCGTGATCCATGGTTTCCTAGTCCTATTAGCGTTAACGTTTCCAATAGTGTCTTTTGCGGCTTTAGACAACCCTTTCTTAATACTTTCCAATTTTTCTTCGATAGTACTAAGCCCTTTACCATCCTCCATGATTTCCTCGACCGCCTGTTTGTATTCCTTCCTTTTCAAACCATTTAATGCTTCTACATTCCATTTTCTGACTCGCCGCCCCTGCCTTATCTTTTTGAAACGGACGCTACATTTCATAACAACTAAATTGTGGTCAGAGTCCGCATCCGCTCCCGGGAAGCTGTGCGAATTTATCACACTTTTCCGAAACCTGTGTATGACCATGATATTATCCAGCTGATACCTTTCTAAGTCACCTGGCATTTTCCATATATACATGCGTCTTTTGTGGTGTCTAAACCAAGTGTTGGTGATGACTAACCCCTGTCTCCTGCAGAACTCAACTGCTTTCTCCCCGCTGTCATTCCTTGTGCCTAAACCATAGTCCCCGACCTCATAACCATCTCTTCCTTCTCCTACCATAACATTCCAATCCCCCATCACTATCAAATGTTTCCCTGAAGGAACACACGCGATCATGTCCTGTAACTAATCGTATATCCTATCGACCTCTTCTTCCTTATGGTTGCTCGGTTGCATGTATACCTGAATAATAACCAAGTTTGTTGGTTCTGCTTTTATCTCTACTAGTAATAACCTATCCGTTACCTGCTCTGTGTTGACTACGCTTCTTCCTACCTCTTCATTTAATACTATGGCAACCCCTCGTTGGCTCTCGTCCCCGCCGGTGAATATAATTCTATAATTATCACTCCAGTAATCCCCGCTATCTTTCCATCTCACCGCGCATAGACCTAAAATATCTATATTTCCCCTTTCCATCTGTCGCTTAACATTCTCTATTTTCCCTGTCCTCATCATTGTCTTAACATTCCCCGTTCCTACTCTAGTGAAATTTGGTCATCTTCTCCTGCGTCTTCTGTCCTGCTGCTGCTGGTTTTCCCTTGCAAGGGTTTCATGGGATGACGACGGTGGAAGCCTTGCCTTCCCCGCTGCTGGGCACAACACACAGCAGATTGGACTGAGCCCTGTAGTTGCCAGGACACAAAATTTCTGTTCAGTCCATTATTTAAATCTGGGAATGATAATAGAGGTGGTTTCCCATTGCTTTCCTCAATAGTGTTTTTAAAGTGACACCATCACTTACTGGCCGCCCCACTGGGGTCAGACGCCATTTCAGCCACCTCACTGAGGAACAGATGCTGTGTGGACTACCTTTCGTCTGGCTCCTAACCTTCGACCTATCTGGCATGGGTGACCCTACCAGGAGCAATTATTATTATTCCCGCCAGCACAGCTCTAGGAGTCATTGGAACGCAAAAGCCCTTCCACCACGTCAAGGTTGTAGTCCGGGGAGGGGGTTATGTATATATTCGATGGTTTCTTGCTCAAATTTGTGGAAGTTTATGTTCAATAAATGAAGAGAACACAATGTATCTCTCCACCATTCTTAGAAAGAACAGAGGAAAAAACATATTGTGTTCTTCATTTAATGAGGGCGGTTTTTGCCTGCATAGGTTTGACCTTATTTAAGGGACGATCGATGGTCATCACTCCCTTTGGTGGGGGTGCGGGTGGAAAGATATTGGAGACTTTTAGTGATTATCTTGAAATTTAGCAATAACTTCAGTCTGACAGATTTGAGGTGGCCAGCAAAATAATATTACTCTTCCATTCCCCCCTCCTAAAATTCTTAAAAGAATACATTTACCTTCCAAATGGCAATTACTGACCGGGTGAATGGCATATAGACAAATATGCAAAATATTCTTAGAAAGATTAAGGTTATGGATCAAAATAGAAAATTGGGAAATAAGAGCATTGCAAATTATGGAACCAAGAGGTGTGTATGGACGTTTGTGAAATAAAGTAAAAATCCCTGATAAGACATACGTAAAAATTCAGCCGATTAACTTTTATTTTTGGTAAAATAGCAAAATGATAATGTAAACAAAGAACTGGATCATGGTAGCCAGAACTTAAAATTTCATGTAAGTTTTAAAATGGCAGTAATGTAGATAAATTAGATGTATTTAGAGTATTTATAAAATATTACCAAAATAAATCTCAATAAAGTTATTCTCTGATTTCTATTTTTAAGGATTTTAGGAATGATGAGGGGGTGTGTGTGAGAAGGTGAACCAAGGTCGAGAAAAGAGGGGGGCACACAGGGGTAGGGAAGTATTCCGAAGGCAAGGATGGAGCCAGGGCCAGGGAGGAGGGTTAAATTTTTAATTTTAATTTTTGGACCCATTTGACCAATGGTTTCCTGGGTCCACTTTTATTTTACTTCACAGTTAGTTGGGGATTCCTTTGAATCTTAGTTCCCCTTTTTATAAACAATAATCAGACATAAGGAAATAACATAAGTTATTCTAAAATTTTAACATCTACAGGTGCTTATATATGTTAGGAGTTAAACTATGATAAACAATTCAAGAAAAATAAATCACTCAATTGACAAATAGGAGAATACATTGCTACATTTTACACAAAATATTTTCCAGTTAGTTCACTTGTTGTGGTTCAGTATTTGCCGGTTTTCTTATTGCAAATTTTCAAAGCAGCTTATTGTTGTCCTTTGGGCAGAATGTAATCATTTTTCTAATGCTTGTTAGCTTCTCTTCCCTACTGTTCTATAAGAGTTGTCGCTCTGTCTCATAGAATACACAGTCCTCCACTCTAAGTTCTGCTGTCTTCTTTTCCACAGTTACACAGAGGGGTAAAACATTTCCCTATGAAGTGTAAGTAGGAGTTGAAGTTCCCATGTCCAGTTAACACTTGTGTGCTTGCTGAGGAGTGTTTAATATTTAATTTTATCTAGTCATCTATGTTCAGAAATATACGGTGCGTTTTCCTTCCCTTTTCTGTTCTGTTCCACTCATCGTTCCATTCTCTGTGTGTTTCCTCTCTCAGAAGTCTTTTTAATTTTGATATTTGTACTGCATTTTCTGCATCTTACGAGAGGTTAAAATACTCTATGTGTAATTTTTTCCTCCATTTGTTTAGAGCAATTCTTTCCCAAATTCGGTATTTTAGAGGTGGAGTTGCAGCCACTAGTGGAATAGCTGTTGCACATTGCTATCAAGCAGTCTCCTTTAGCTTTCTCTCGAATCTTGCGAGATTGACTCTGTGGGACCAAATTTTGCACCTATAAGTGACTATGGGCATTATTACTCCCTCATAAATGTTTTCCTTTGGTTTGAGGCCATATGTAAAACAGCAAAGCCTTCTTGTGGCACCAAAGATAGTTTTAACCTTCGAGCAAGTATAGTTCACGTGAGATTGGAAGGTAAGTTTATCATCTATGTGTTACCGAGGTATTTAAAGGTCTTCGTTCTCTTTAGCTGTTTCCCATTGATTTTACATGCCGGGTTTCTTAATATACTTGCTCCTAGGGTCATGTATTGGCTTTTTTTATGGATAACTTCAGTTTGTTACTTTTTGCCCAGGTTTCTAGGATAAGTAGAGTTTTTTTCCGCCCACATTTCCAGCCCTTTTCTGCTGTTTCCAGGGATAGTTACAGCAATGTCATCGGCATATGCGATAATATCACACCTATCCGGGAGTTCTTCTCTTAAAAGCAAATTGGTTAAGAGGTTCCACAAGGTTGAGCCAAGAACCGAACCCTGTGGGTACCCCTTTGTGGCTACTTTAGAGAACATGAGGTGTTTGCTGGAGTATTCTATCACGCGGTTGGTAAAATAATTTTTGACTAATTTTATTAGATTGTTTGAGACCCTTATATATTTTAGTTCTTTAATTATGGATGGCCGCCAGACAGAATCAAAAGCGCCTTTTAAATCTATAAAAACCACCACGGTGTATTTGCAATTGTTGGTAGTTAGTCTCACCAGTTAAGTCATGGCATCAATTGTGCTTCTCCCTGGAGTAAAACCGTATTGCTTGGGGTGGTAGATCTGGCATTCCCCAGTCTCTTCTATAATTCTCTTTTTAATTAGTCTCTCCATTAACTTTCCCAGCTCTGGGAGGAGAGTGATTGGTCGGAACGCTTCAGCGTTCGCTGGGTCCTTATGCTTATCCTTTACAATAGCGTGTAGCTTCCCAAGTTTCCAGGTGTTCAGAAAGTATGAGAGGACTATACAATCATTAATGATATTGGTTAGCTCTCCTGAGATAGGCTGTCACAGTTTTCTTATTACAGTACCCGGAATCTGGTCGTGGCCGGGAGCTTTGCCATCTCTTATCAGGTAGATGGCTTCACTGACTTCCTCGTCTGAGAAGAGCCTTGCGGTGCTTTTCTCAAGCGGTTCATTGTACATTCTCCTGGTATACTTGTGGTAACAATTATCTGATTGATCATCATCAGGTAGAAGGGTGTCCAACATTTTGTCCATCCATTCTTCAATCAGCATTACCTCTCCCTTGTCATTTCGTCTAGTCCCTGGTATTGTTGGGAGTTTCAGTTTATGTCAGAAAAACTTGTAGATAAAGCCCCAGGAGTTGTCTCCAAAGTTTTGTCTAGCAAACTTTCTCCAAGCATTTTCTTTGGATTTTTTAATACGTTCCTCATATATCCTTAGCTTTGCTAGGTATCTCAGACAATGGATTCCTCTGTCCTCGTTTCGACTCTTTTGGAAGATGGTTCTCAGTTTGTGGACTTGCTTTTTGAGGTTGTTTAGGCCATCATTCCACCAAGGATGAGTTTTGCCTCTGTAATATCTTACTGGAATACTTGTTTTCATGGAGTTTTTTATAGCTTTAGTTAGTCTTGCTATATTGAGATCTATTTGCTCCATTGTTGGTGTCCATGGAGTATTCCCTTCCGAGGCTACTAGTTCGTTCAGGAAGGTTTCCTCAGATTTTTCCCAATCGGCATTTCTCAGTATATATCTCATTTTGGGTGTATCCCTGTAACTAGCTTCTTTAATGTCGAAGGTAATCAATTGGTGGTCACCGGTAATCTTCCCTGGCTGGACTTTCCAGTTGGTGATGTTTCGGATGATTTGGCTTTACCGATGGTCAGGTCTGTTGGATTTGCCATTCGGACTGGAGAAGGTAAACGGTTCTCCGATACAGTTAGTAATGTAAAGGTCTTCAGCTAGGACTAGTTCTTCAATTAATCTTCCTCTTGAGTCCGTAAACCTATGAAACCAGGTTTCACTTTTGGCATTACTATCTGTACATAGTAAGATTTTATGACTTCGATTTTTCTTATGTATTCTTTGAACGGTTTGATACACCTACTCGGAGGAAAATATGCACTTATTATTATTATTGAGCTTTTCCCTGACGTTATCACAGCGACTGCATGGTAGTCGTCGCGGTAAGGTGTTAACTCAAGAACGTCTAGGCTGTTGTTAAATAAGATAATGCTGGCGAAAACCTTATTTGCTGGATTACTTCATCTACATCTACATAATACCCCGCAAGCCGCCGCAAGGGCGTGTGGCGGGGGGTGTTAGGTCACCAACCGTAAAAAGGAAAAATACCACATGCAAAAAAACAACACGGAAAATTACACCCACAGCAGCGCACACACTCATGCAAAAATCCCTTTATCCAATACTCATGCAAACACATATACCGCAAAACAACTAAAAAACTGCACCTCATGATGCAGCACGAAAGCCATCCAACAACACGCAAGCCAGGACAAAACAAGCAAGAAATTGAAACACCACATGAAAATGCACCACGAAACACTCTATCCCCAAGAGTCTGTAAAAGGCAGGAAATGCGACCCAACGTTGCAGGTAGCAGGAATTTCCCCCCGCGGAGAGGGACGAGGGATTGAAAGGGAAACTTAAAAACAGATGAACAGAACACGAATGAGGTCATTCGGAAACAATGGGTTAGTGGAAGAAAATGCATTTAAATACAACTAATTATTTTTTAGACGCTGAGGGTGGCAAGTGGAATTTTTGCTATCTATAACCCTGCAGTTGCTATCCCGTATTGTCCGTGGGAAGAAGGAGTCCTTGAGTCGGCTAGTTCTGGCATCTATTTCCCGAATTTTATATGCATGATCCAAGCGACCAATGTATGTAGGAGTACGAATAATTTGCGAGACCTCGGTGCTGAAACATGCGGATCTGAATTTATTTAATAATTTCAGTCTTGCATTGAATCGTCTCTCTTCCAATGATTCCCACCCCAAATCCATAAGCATTTCGGCGACGCTTTTCGTTTTATCGTAGGAATTTTTTACAAAACGGGCTGCCCGGCGTTGAACCTTCTCAATTTCCCGAATGAGACCTTTTTCACTCGGATCCCACACGCTGCATGCGTATTCTAAATGAGGCCTTACAAGAGCGTGGTAACAAGCACAAGCAAGGTACTTGGGATGCTTCTTGCCCGCATTCCCATCCCTCGTATTTTCCAGGTCTTTTGCTCTCCCGGTCTGATGATGTTCTCTCTCCCTCAGTTCTAATGTGGGCGTTTTGGCTCGTTGGGTGTTTATTTGCCCTATTTTGAGAATATGTTGATTATTCTCCATAGTCTATCGTACCGACTAGCCACTCCAACTTACTCTGAATGATAGGGCATTTGTTGTCATGGGAAAATTGGTCAAATTTCCCGTTTCCAGCTTCCACACAATTTATACATTATGTACTGCTTCCTTTTTCATTGCATTGCCTCGAGTCATGTTCCCCAGAGCAATGACTGCAGGTACTCTTATCACTCTTACATTCTTTTGCTAATTGTCCAAATTTCTGGCAAATATAGCATTGCAGAATTGTAAGGTGGTCGTGGACTTGGTGTGATTCATAGCCTTTATACACTCTTTTTTTGTCAGTAGTCTTTTCCTGGCCCTGGCGTCAACTTCTAACACCCAGTTTACTCTTGTGGCTTCTCTTTTACCAAATTTATACCTTAGAGCTACCTCGCTTTCTTCAGATAGGTCATTCTGCAGTTTGATACACTTAAGTACTTCTTCTTCCTTAAGTGTCTCTTTGACTCCCGTTATAAGGAGACGCGGCTTATTCCTTTCCTCTTTTTCCATTATCAGTTCTCTCTATCGGAAACAGTCGCAGCTTTTTAGTTTTTCCTCCAAATCAGAGTCGTTTGATTCTACCTTAATACCTCTATTCCTTATTCTTGCTCTTCTTAGAATTTTTATTCCCTTCTCTTTCGGATCTACTAGGTTTATAAGTTCCTTCTTTGTGTCTTCGCTGGTCTCGATCTTTTTACAATCGTCGGGTGAGAATATTAGAACGCTCTTTGATTATTTCGTAATTATTCGCTTTCTGCTGGGAAGTTCTACCTTAGTACCCTTCGAATCCAGCTTTCGAGCTGATACTATTTCGTAGAATGATGCTTCTTTCCTTGCTTGTGTCGGTATTTTTGCGATTTCTTCGCGTGTTTCGCTTCTGATGATATGTGTTTTCCCAAGGATTTCGTCGGTTGTCGCTTTAGCTATCAGAATGTTATTCACTAATGTGGCCACACTGTCAAAACAGCCGAAGAGAGCACCAAACACAGCTCATAAGTCCCCTTTTTTACCCTTGGCGATTCTTTCATTTGCTATCATTTGTTTGAGCTCGTTTACCTTAGTTTCAATTTTAAGTTTGATAGAGGAAAGGTCCTCACCCGGGCCGTTTTCCGAAGCCATGTTCAATAATTGCATGCTCACTCTAATTTCATATGTTGTTTTGGCCTGGGCTCATACTAAACATGCATACTGAGGTCACACTCAGGTCAGCAGGTCACAATTAAATTCTCACTTCACTAATTAAAACACACGCAAAGATATCTGGTTAGTGTCTCCCAAATGCGTCATGTACAAGTATATCGCCCGCCGTTACGGAGGAATCGGCTATTTCCGCTCTTAAAGTCGTCCAATCTTCACTTAATTCACTACGGTAGTTAACATTAATACTTACAATTAGTACGCTGAGTTTGGCTGTCATATAGTCAGCCGTTCGGAAGTTATCGTCACTTCTGGTCTGTGGCCACGTGTTCCGGTTCACCTTAAAGGTCGTCTGATCGCCACCAAATTCACAACACAGGTTAACTTTTAAAACACCATTCTAACTCTTAAATATAATTAAGCTCACTGAACCGGTTCCCGAGTACTTCGGTAAAATCCGGTTTTTTAGAGGTATCTTGAAAAATTAACTACACCATTGTTTGTCTTTTTAGCTACCACTACTCTTCTGTTAAAGAACAGAACATTCGGGCACTTAACAAAGACACAAAACTTTATATCCCTTCACTATTTACTTTGAAAACACAGTTTTAAAAGACTAACTTGTTCGCTGCCGCTCGGATCGACACTACGGAGCTCCTTGCCGGCACGCCCGCCCAGTTCAACCAAGGAGATTGTACTCCCGGGGAGGAGGGTTGAAGGTTCTCGGAGGAGAACCTCCTCGTAATGGCCGAAGGTCGAATCGGCGCCGCGGAAGAATAGAGCAATGCACTCACGTTGGCCTCCCCTATCCCATCCCAGGGCACAACCTCCCCGTTCTGTCACGAGGGACGGTCACTCCGACCTCGCTCCCTCGGCCTCTGGCTCTCGGATGCAACTAACAAGCATCTTTATCTAGTACTTATTGATTTTGAGCCAACCATTTGTTCACATATATGTGGATTTTGTATTACAGATTATAAGTTATTAAGGGAGACATATTCAGAGAAAGCAAAAATCCGAGAGACAATTTGACTTAGGAATAATGATGGGAGGGCAAATAATTTACGCATACTTTACTTGATTGAAAAATGCAACAAGAAATTGGTATTTAAATAAGAAGATAATATACACAAGCGCAGTAAGAATGCAGTTGTGGCTTCCCAGAATGTTAGGTAGAGCGGCAATGACAGATAAAAACAGATAAAAATAGCTACGCCATGTTTTATTCGGCCAAAAACAAGAACTTGATAAGACGGGACCGGTTTTTAAATCAGTTTTTAATCAACCAAGCCTGTGTTAATTACGAGTACCTGGAGGAGAGATTGTGTAAGCTAAGATATATTCCTCTCAATTAATAATCTCATTACTGCAATGGCATAACGAATACCTCTTCCCTTCCAAAATCCAAACAGATCATCCCCTGAGTAATCATTTGCCCTAATCTCTATTCTTTTGTTGACGTCCCTGAGAAAAACTTAAGCTGCGTACGAAATCAAACATATTGTTCTATAGTCCTCATATGATGTAGTCTCTTTTGCCAATCAATTAAACTCTTCACTACCCGAGTTCAAAACCCGCTTAATTCATGTCAACGTGGAAGAAACTTGGACAGAATTTGTCAATATCATGCAAAAAGGAATCGTAGATTTCATACCTATAAAATACGTTAAAGCAAATCGCGATCCCAGGTGGTACAATAAAGACGTTATAAAAGCCCTTCGAAAGCAGAGAATGTTACACTCTAGGGTAAAGAGGGCAGGCGTGAACACATCATCCCCTGAGAATAAACAATTGTGGGACACATATAGATCCTCTAAAATTTAAACCAAAACACAATTACGTAGCGCCTTACTGGATTTTAAACGCAAAGTACTTTGCGAGCACTTGGACACTGACCCCAAAACTTTCTGGTCATATGTTAGGGAAGTAAACGGGAGTAAACAAACCGTGGCTTGCTTAAGGGATTGTAGCAATATAATTCATACAGACAGCGATGGTAAAGCTAACATCCTAAATTCATTCTTCCGAAGCGTTTTCTCGAATGATGTTGCCACCGCATATCTCCAAGAAACAATACATACACTACCCATGGAAAAAATAACAGTTGACCAACAAGGAATTCTAAAATTGCTTAAGGAGATTAAACCCAACAAATCCCCGGGTCCCGAAAATATACCAGCTAGGGTAATAAAACATTTAGCTCCAAACATTGCCCCGTACCTTGAATTCATATTTAACAAATCTCTCACAGAGTGCAAAGTACCTATGATTTGGAAAACCGCGCAAATAACACCTATTTTTAAAAGAGGTGACAGGGAGGACCCCAGTAATACAGACCTATATCTCTCACTTCTATCTGTTGCAAAATCTTAGAGCACATAATTGTCAGTTCAATAATGAGACACCTTGATAACATTAACTTTTTAAGTGGCAATCAACATGGATTCAGGAAAACCCGCTCTTGCGAAACCCAATTAGGATTATTTACACATGATTTACTTTTATCGGGTGAGAGAGGTAGGCAAGTGGATGCCATCTTCTTAGATTTTCAAAAGGCATTTGATAAGGTCCCACA